>NW_024070194.1:24157342-24321266 GCF_014754425.2 Oryx dammah | reverse complement strand
AGGTGTGTGAGTGAGAGTGAGGTGTGAGTGAGAGTGAGGTGTGTGAGAGTGAGGTGTGTGAGTGAGAGTGAGGTGTGTGAGAGTGAGGTGTGAGTGAGAGTGAGGTGTGAGTGAGAGTGAGGTGTGTGAGAGAGTGAGGTGTGTGAGTGAGAGTGAGGTGTGTGAGTGAGAGTGAGGTATGTGAGAGTGAGGTGTGTGAGAGTGAGGTGCGTCTGCGTGTGCGTGCGAAGACGCACCACCTCTGGGCAGTCAGGCTTGTGGGGTCATCCCATCCCAGGATCCTTAACTTGCTCACATCTGCACAGTCCCTTGTGAGGTGCAGGGTGACATGCTCACAGGGTCCAGGGGTGAGCACATGGACCTCCCCAGGGACCATGATTCACCCTCACCGCCCCCCAATCTTCAGCCTCTGAGATCCTAAAATCGGTCCTGCCTTCTGGGGTTGTGCTCCTGGCGGTTGTACATCTGCACAGTCATGCCCTCGGGAACTGGCTGGGGGTGTGAGGACCCCCAGGGCGGTGGAGGTTGGCATGTGGACGCTGCCACCCGCCCGCCATGGGCCGGGACACCCTCTGTGCAGGGCCAGAGTACGACCGCTGCCTGCCCCAGAGGGCAGGAGGGCTGGCGGTGATCAGGCAAAGCCTCAGCTCCGGGCCCAGTCAAGGGCACGAGGGTCCCCCTGCTGTTCTTGTGTCAGGGACCCTGGTCATCTGAATGAATGGGGCCCTGGGCCGGCAGCTCTGCCTCTGGCTCCCAGCGGGGTCGCCTCCCTTACAGGTGCGTTTGCTGCCCTCTGCTGGTCACAAGGAGGTTCGCCGGGCTCCCTGTGGCTCCTTGGGGCTGCCTCTCCGGTTGGTTCCTCACCTTAGGTGGGCTCAAGCTTATGCCCCTGTGAGCTAATGTCAGTTCTGTAAAGAGTCCCTAGGATGAGGTGACCCAAACACAAACAACCCGTGGCTCTTTCCTTTGGGCCAGAAAGACCACAGGCTAGTGGGGTCTTCTTGTCCCTGTCCGGTGGTCCTGTAGCCTCGCATCTACTTGCTGACTTTCTAGAGCCACTCAGACCCGTGCACCAACCTTGGTTAAGCCATTTCTTGACTGTGTGCCATTGGGTAAATTACTTAACCTCTCTGAGTCTCAATCTCCTCTTCTGAAAAATGGAATTAATAATGGAATTAACACTACCTTGTAGTGTTGGAGCAATATTTATTAGATAATACATCTAATGGTTTCCCCGGTGGCTCAGCAGTAAAGAATCCGCCTGCAATGCAAGAGCTGTAGGAGATGCAGGTTCAATTCCTGAGTCAGGAAGATCTCCTGGAGGAGGACAAAACAACCCACTCCAGTATTCTTGCATGGAGAATCCCATGGACAGAGGACCCTGCCTGGCTACCATCCATGGGGTCGCAAAGAGTTGGAAACGACTGAAGCGAATTAGCGCGCACACAATATGTCTAGTATTTGTTGAGCACATACTAGGTACGAACCCGATACTAGTCACTTTATAATCACATGTAATTCTTAATTGGTTTCATCAAATCTTCTCAAGAATGTTAGGAAGGTGGGACTTCCCTGGTGGTCCAGTGGCTAAGACTCAGTGCTCCCATTGCAGGGGGCCTGGGTTCAATCTCTGGTCAGGGAGCAAGATCCCACATGCCATAACTAAAGATCCTGCATGCCACAACTAAGAACTGGTGCAACCAAATAAATTATAAAAATAAATATTAAAAAAATTAAAAGAAAAAGAGAAACTTAGATCAGAGCCATTGTTGTGATCTCCATTTTACAGATGGAAAAACTGAGTCTCAGAGAGGTCTCCTGCCCCAGGTGGGTGCAGCCAAGCATGCAGAACCAGGGTGCAAAACTTATCCTTCTAAACTCGAAGCCTACTCTCCGCCTCGGGTCCCTTGGTCTCTGGTTCCAGCAGAAGTCCAAATTGGCCAATACATAGGCTCTTGATTTTTTTTTTTTTTAAGGAAAATAAATGAGTTAATGAAATCATTTGTTTGGCAGTCATTTTCTTTCAAAACATGGGGTGGCCGTGATATTAACAAAGATTCTTGGGAATGCAGAGTTGGGACCCCCATCTTCGATGCTTGTTGCTATGGACACCCTCAATGTTACGCCTTGTTCCTGCCCCCACTTGCAGCCCACAGCAAAGATCCCAGTTGGTGAGACACCCCTGGTTTCTGACACCCTGAGAAAATTCATCCTGACCACTCTTTACCACCCGCTGTGGTCACATTGCACAATCCTCCTTTGGAGTTTTTACTGTCAGCTCTTTCTGATTTTAAGAAAACTCCTAAAACCAATTCTAGCTTGAGTAATTTGACTTTTGTAAGAGCAGAAGCAAAGTTTTGATTCTAATTAGTAAACCACAAATCCCATTGGTGGCCTCTTTTTAGGAGGAAAAACTAACAGCCTAAAATCCATTAGAAAATTCTTAAAGGGAATATAAAAAACACTTTAGGGTCTATTTTGTACCAGGTGCTTCTGGTCTATCACCTCGTTTAATCCTTGCAGCCACCACAGAAGGTTTTACCTCTTACAGACGGGGGAGCTGAGCCTCAGAATGCCCAGGGGTGCCCCAAGACACACAGCTCTTCTGAGACACCACTGGGTTCCTACCCAAACCACCCTGCCCTGCTCCCCACCCTGTCTCCCTGGGCAAGCCTACTTGTTTAGGATGGCCCCCATTGTTCCTGTCAGTCTAAACCTGGAGGTAGAAAACACTTTCTGTAAAGGACCATCTAGTAAATATTTCAGGCATGTGATCTCTGACTCTGGAGGATGGCAATATGTAAGTGAATGGATGCGGCCATCTACAAAAGCAGGGGATGGAGGGGTTTAGGCCCACGCTATAGTTTGCCAATCTGTGTCTTAGCCAATCAGGGCAATCAATTTCCTTTGCCAAGTGTTGCCAGGAAGGGGCTTGGGCTATGGTTCTGGCCCACAAGCCCTGAAAGGATGTCACTGAAGGGGTTCTGTGTACATGTTCCTTTAATCTTAAAAAAAGACACTCATTGAAAACCTTGTTCCTCCCGCTGAATCTGGATGCAGCTGGTGAGGAGATGATGGTTGGAGCAGGTGTAGCTCTCTTGCGCCTCTAGGAGACAAGTCTGAGGACCAAAGCTGTATATGGAGGGTAGAAGAATCCTGATGATGGTGCCAACAAGTCCCTGGATGAGCAGTCTGGCTTTTGACTCCTCCTCTGGACTTAAACGATGTAAAGTTATAAAGATACATATTATTTAAAGCATCTCTGGTAGAATTTACTTCTTAGTAGCTAGAAGTTTCCTAAACTAGGTTGTCCAAAGTTTATCCTTTCCCTGCTTCCCCACATAGTTTTCCTGGCTTGACTGGGTTGATTTTATGTGCTGCTTAGTAGAAGAAACACCGATCTGTTTCCTTCCAGAGGACAAGCAGCTGCAACCCCGTGAGTCAGCCCAGAATACCCAGGAGAATTTTCATTTATGTGACTTTTGCCTTTTAAAGCCAATTATGGAAATAGATGCAGTTGAGTCTCAGAGCAGGTGTGTTTATGATTACAGAGAGAGGGGTACAGGTTGCCCTCTGAAGTCATCTGATTGACAGGTAGGTGCAAGGATGACCCTGAGTGTGTGGGGGGTTTAATAGAAGACAGATGGGGGAGGGCAGAGGGTTGGAGCATGGTATTGCCTGCTGGGCTGTTCCACAGCAGACCACGTAGTGGGCCCGGTGACCCAGGGAGCACTGAAGTCTGTGAGATCGAGGACTCCTTCTTGGCGGAAGAGCTCCCCCAGCCAGGCCCTGCCAGCTGTGGACTGTTAGGGGGCAGTGGGGCGGGGGGCTGTCCACACGGAGCAGCTTGTGCAAAAGCCACATATAAGAATGAGCCAACATGGGATTTCTCCTGCATTTTGTGTTCTGGCACCAGAATTTTCATTCTGTTAATGTGATTCTTGAAAATCTCCTGAAGTGCCCACATGTTAAAAAAACATCCCTAGACTGTGTTCCCAACACAGGCTTGCATGACAAATCCCCGAGCTACCCCAGGGTTTCTCTACCTGGGCCCTGGAGAGGAGGCAGGAGCCAAGCAGGCCCCTGGGGGCAGGACAGGGGCAGTAGCACCTGAGCTGGATGCCAACCAGAAACCCAGAGCTCTTCCATCAAGTGGTGGCCGACCCCCCAGCTGCCCCCGGGGACTCCACTAGATCTTCCTCACCACACAAAAGCAGCGCTTCCTGCAACTCATTAAGGTTTTTTTATGTTCCATTTTTAAGTTAAAAATAAAATGAGTAACAGAAGAGTATGAGAAGGAAAAGCCCCTCCCTGAAACCGCATGATCCTCAGTGCAGCCGAGCCCCTGAAGGCCAGTGCACTCTTGGTCCCGAGGCAGGGTCTTCATGTGGATGGGGAGGGGGGCATTGAGACACAAAATGAACGCAGACCTTGCCTAATAAGGTGTCCCCTCTCTGGGGCATTTTGCTGGGGAAAGGAAAGCTCTCTGACTACAGAGCAGGTGGCCATTTGACTGCAGGTGCCCCATGGGGTGTCTTTCTCTTGTCGGCTCTGCACTTGATGAGCTCTTCCAGCTTCTGAGCTAACCTCCCAAATCATTCAGATATTTAGTTGCTGGGCAGGTCCCCTTGGCAGGTGAATCATATTCAACCTGGCACATCATGGGATGAGAGAGGGCAAGAGGACCACCAAGGGCCCAGAGTTCTAGAATTTCCATGATTCCCTCGTCTTTGTGGGAACAGCCAGAAGGTGGAGCTAAGAGCATTCAATCATCCAGAATGACCAGCTCTTGGGCTGCTAAAGCTAAGACTTTTGTCTTTTAGGAGCTTCGTTGATTCATTAATTCCCTTTGACAAGTGTTACACACATTTCCTGATTTCAAAGCATATTATAAAGCTACAGTAGTTAACACAGCATGGTACTGCCATAAAGACAGACATATAGACCAACGGAACCGAATAGAAAACCCAGAAACAGACCCCCAGATATATGGTCAAATGACCTTTGATAAGTGTCAAGATCACTCAGTGGGAACAAAAGCAGCCTTTTCAACACATGGTGTTAAGAAAACTGGACCACATGCACAAGAATGAAGTCAGACCTTTATTTTATCCCATAGGCAATATCATTCATGACAGCCAAGAGATGGGATCAACCCAAATGTCCATCAGTGGATGAATGGATAAGCAAAATGTTGTATATATCATACAATGGGATATTATTCAACCTTAACAAGAATGGAAAACCTATCACATGCTACAACATACATGACTGTTGACATTTTATTGCTGTTCAGTCACTAAGTCATGTCCGATTCTTTGCAACTCTATGACTGTAGCCTGCCCGGCTCCTCTGTCCATGGGATTCTCCAGGCAAGAATGCTGGAGTGGGTTGCCATGCCCTCCTCTAGGGCATCTTCCCGACCCAGGGATCGATCCCGTATCTCTTACATCTCCTGCCTTGGCAGACAGATCCTTTACCACTAACACCACCTGGGAAGGCTCCTTCTTTTTGAGGGTTCTGTAAAGTTTCACTGGCCCAGTGAGGCTGTTTTTATAAATCAGAGGCTGACAGATGTTCAGGGCAACACTAGCCTCTCACAAATAAGGCAACAAGGAATGTCTTTATACTTAAATTTGTGTGCACATGGGCTAGGATAGATGGGGGATAAATTCTTAGCAGTAGAATTCCTAAGCCAGTCCTATTTTGAGGAGCACCGCCTATGGCCTTTAGAGAGGCAGCCCCAGGTAACATCTTCCCCTGCAGTCCTGGAACAGTCACCTTCTGGTCTAGGGGAAGTTTGTTTTCATCTGGGGGAAAAAAAAGATGGAAAAAACTAAGTTCTCCCTCTGGCTTGCCTTTCTTTCTCCAGAATAAGACAGAAGCTCTTTTTGATGGTTGCAGGTAGGGAGTGACCTAGGCTTCATCCTGATTCTGGTTTCTGTCTCATCCTGCCTGGCCACCTTTCCTGTCTGCCACCATAACCCAAGCCACCACCTTCCCTCCCCTGGACAGTTGCCCTCACTGCCTCACTGGTTCTTCTCTGGACCCTCCATTCTAGTCTTCACAGAGGAGTGAGAGTGGCCACTGTCACCCCTGCTTAAAATCCTCCCAAGGCTCCTCATTGTCTTAGGACAAAATCTAAGCTCCTTCCCCAAGTCTCCAAATCCTGCATCATTTACCCTCTACCTCTCTCCAGGATCATCCCCCATAATGGTCCTTGAGGTCCCTTACTCCAACCACTCAGACCTGCCCATACTCAACTCACCCAGCTTCCTTCCACCACAGGGCTTTTAAAACATATATATTTATTTAATTTGTTATTTATTTATAAGACCATAACAAGTCTTAGTTATGGCACGCAGGATCTCCAATGCAACATGTGAGATCTTTAGTTGCAGCCTGTAGGATCTAGTTCCCTGACCAGGGATCAGACCTAGGCCCTCTGCACTGGCAATGCAGAGTCTCAGCCACTAGACCATCAGGAAAGTTCCCCATCACAGGGCCTTTGCACATGCAGCCCTCTCTGCCAGAAATGCCTTCATCCAGATGACCACATGCCTGACTCCTTCTTATTGTTTAGACCTCAAAACCTGAATCACTGCCTCCAAGAAGCCTTCTTTGATTACCCAGTCCACACTGTCTTTCTCCCAGCCACTGCTTTCTACATCCCAATGTTTAATTGTCTTCATAGCCCAGATTGAAGTATATAAATGCCCTGTTTATTTGTTTCCCATCACTCCAGCTCCAGGGAGAGCTTCATGGGGCAGAGTTTGATAGTGACACTCTGGGGGAGAGAGCTGTAAGGAAAGACAGACAAGAAGCTCAGCTGTCACCGTAGACCTCAGGAGGCAGAACACCTATATAAAGCCAGCCTCCCAGGACTGCCATTGCTTTCACAGACCAAGGAGACACAGTGTCTCTTATATCTAAGAGAATCCAAACCGTCAGACACTCCTAACCACCAGGCTGAGACTTAGCTTGTGACTTTTAGTGCAGAATGGGCGTTCCAATGTCAGTGCCCCAGGTTCATGCTTAGGGCCTGGGTCATGGGAACCCAGAAGAGCTGGAGCAGGGTCTAGACAGGCCACTCGGGCGGTAATCCCTGGGGAGTGGTGAAAGGCGTGAGCGCCCACTCCTGATTAGTGAGGTGGGTCTGGGAGGGGCCCAAGCCAACGAGAAGCTGAGCCCATCTGCTCCCCGTGATGCAACCTGGGCCCAGCCAGCGATTTCTGAATCAGCATGGAGCAACTCTGCCTGATCTTGGAATTTGGCACTGAATTCGGCATAGCGTAGGCGAGTACTGGCAGAAGAGAGTTCAGTGCCTGAGGACTCAGGGAGCTCAAGATGTGGGAAAGATTTCCCATCTTTTTGAAGTTTCCAGAAGTTGGGAAGCAGACAGAGGAATCCAGAACTTTGGATACAAACCACCTTTCATTTATAGCATTGGACGGGGCAGGTCTGTTGAAACTCAGTATTTTCAGTCCACAGAGTTGACTTGAAGATAGACAGATTACGTCGAAGAAAGTGCTTTGTGGATTCCCAAGTCTTGACTGTAAATGCCATGAGGCTGGAGGTCTGTACACTACTGGAGTAGAAGCTCTTGGAGGCCAGCCTAGAGTTTTTTCCCCAGTACGTTGCACATGGAGAACACCATACACACAGCTTGTGGAGGAATATGGAGTATGCCCCTGGGCCTTAAGTGATAGAAACCCAATCTGAACCAGCTTCAGATACCAAGAGAATCTAACAGAAGTCTCCAAGGGCAGCAATATAGCTCAGGAACCCAAGAGTCAAGGAACAGGAACAGGAACTCAGGAACCTCTTCTCTCAGTAGATCTGACTCATTTTCTTTCTAGAAAGACTAGCTTCCTTGGCTTCGCAATGCCACATGGAAGAAAACATGGCCGTCAACAACTTCCAAGGTTTACAGTTTCCCATCCAGGTACACAAAGGGCATTTCCCAGGGAAGGACTCTGGTTGGCTCAGCTTGATCCTGTGCTCATTTCTGGACCAATCAAAGAAGAACAGGAAGTCAAGTCCTGTGTTATAACTGGCTGCTTCTATTGGCACCAAGGGAATGATAGTGCAGGTGGGAAAGGAGTACAGGGAATTTCTAATCCTAGAAAATGGAATGCTGAGTGAATAACCCCATGGGTGTCCATGAAAGAAATCATTTCATATGAAAGAATAAGCTTTTAGAACTTTATATGAATCATACACTCTCACGGTAAGAAATTCTAGTAGGAGGAGGAAAAAAAAATCACCCATAATTCAACAACTCAGAGATACTCACCATTAACATTCTTCCCATCTCTCTGGCTGGTTCCTCCTGGTTTTCTTTAATGTTTCTAAATGCTAGGGAAGTGGGTGAGGGGAGGGTGGGCTCATCCTTGGATCTCTTCTCTTATTCTGTTCATATTTACTCTTTCCCTTGATGAACTCATCCAGCCTCATGTCCAGAAGATTGCAGGGTTTCCGTCTTCTGCCTGCACCTCTCGCTGCTACCTCTTGTGTCTCTAGGGACCATCTCAACACATTTATGGGTAACAAACGTCCTAACTGACCCCATCAGAGAACCAGTCCCTACCCACCCACCTGTGTTCCCACAGTCTCCCCATCTCCTTCAATGGCAGCTCAACCTTTCCAGGGGCTCAGTTCTGGGGTCATCCTGAAGCATTCCCCTCTCTCTCTCCATATCTGATCTGTCAGTGGAGCCTATTGGACTCCGTTTTCTAAAAACATCTTTTACCAGACCACTTTTAATCCCATCCACCTTGCCCCCCAGTCTCATCTGTGTCGTTGCCCAGCCTCCTAACTGGTTATCCTGCTCATCCCAGTGCCTGCCTTCAACCAAGCTCAGTAATCCTGCTAGGGTAGATGTCAGTTTGTACTGCTTGAATGTATGAATATCCTAACTGGGTCTCACTTCCCTCCCCTTAATAAAAAGCAATACTTTTGTTAAGCCATGTGCATTTAAGCCCCACTATTTTGGGCTTCCCAGGTGGCTCAGTGGTAAAGAATCTACCTGCCAATGCAGGAGACACAGGTTTGATCCCTGGGTTGGGAGGATCCCCTAGAGAAGGAAATGTCAAACCACTCCAGTGTTCTTGCCCAGAGAATCCCATGGACAGTGGAGCCTGGAGGGCTACCATCCATGGGGTTGCAAAGAGTCCGACACGACTGATCAACTAACGTTATTAGTATCAGTCACCAGTCAGGATGCACAGCACTTCTGGTCCATCTCTGTTCCCTGGCTTGCTCCCCCAGGGCCTGGTGCTGGGACTTGGAGCACTGAGAACTGATTGCTAGAATCACTCTCCTGATTACTAGTTCTCCAGCAGTAAAGCAAACACTCGGTAACAGGACCCCAAGTATGACTTGGCTGAACCTTGACTTAGCTCAGCAGAGCTCAAAGATGCCCTGAACTCCTGTTAGGTGGGCCCTGCAGGGACAGGAGTACTTTAAACTGGAGAAGATGCTCCAGGGCATTCCTGGGAAGGGGAATGACCCTTCAAGGGCAGCCTTTCCCTCCGTTTGATGAGGAAGGTGGCAGCATTGTGGGAGGTGAGGCTGGAAGAAAGCGTCAACCAGCCAGCAGCAGGTCAAGACCCCCACATGTGTCAGGGAGCTGGAGGTGCTGTCTGGAGCCTGGAAAAGAGAGTCCCCCTCGGGGCTGGCTCCAGGGTTTATTAAATACCAGGCCTTCTGGGCTAGGAAAAGACTAAACAAAATGTGTTTTTCCACTGTGAACTGATTGCATCTCTTCCAAAGGGAACACAAGGGAATCACCTCGGAGGGTATACTACTCAAAGACCAGCCCTCTGGGACCCCTGGCCTGGCCTAGACGTTCTGCCCCTTGACCCCTGTCTAAAGCCTTGGACAGGGTCACCGGCTTCCCTGGGAGGGGAGGAGGACAACCCTGCCACGAGGCAAGTGGGAAGGGACTGGCATCTCCAGAGGAGGTGGCTGGATTCACAGGTGGTTCAGAGAGGAAGTTGTTGGGGGCTGTTGGGTAGAAAGAGAAGAGAAAAGGTCTAAGGAAAAAAACCCTGGGACAATCCACAATGAGAGAGCCACAGGAAACAACCCCAGGGGACAAACTAAGGGCTTCCCTGGTGGTTCAGACAATAAAGGATCCCCCTGCAATGCAGGAGACCCAGGCTCGATCCCTGACTAGGGAAGATCCACTGGGTTACCCCAGTAGGGAACAGCTACCACTCCAGTATTCTTGCCTGGAGAATCCTATGGACAGAGGAGCCTAGCGGGCTACAGTCCATGGGGTCACAAAGAGTCGGGCGTGATTGAAGCAACCTAGCATTAGTCAGTTAAGGAAGAAAGCTATATCATCATCCTTGAGAGATGTGCAAAAGGATGTTTGTAAACATGTACCACCAGAGCAGGTGTAACTGTGATGTCATTCCAGACCGGAAGTCCTACCCCCAGGGTGACAGTCACAGCAAATGCACTTGGCATTAGCAGCCACAGATGGAGCTGTTTCCACGAACAGCTGGGCTGGGTGTGTCCAACTTCCTCCTTCCCAGGCAGCAAAATCGGAAGACGACTGATTGTCATTCTTTTAGTGGCCTCCTGTGCTATGCAGACAGAACTTGAAGAAGGAGAAAATGTGGCAAGGCAGGGTGCCATCCATGCTGATCCCACATCACCGGGGCCACTATGCTGTACAGTGGGTACCAGGGTCCCCAGGATGGGGGGAGTGTCAGAACCGCTGAGCTGCTGCCTGAGGGCCATCCTGAGCTGGACGCTCTAATACTACAGTCAGAGTGAGAGGAGAGGGCCCAGTCTCTCCTGCTATCTTCTCCCTGACATTTTAAAATCTTTGACTTCCATCTCTGAGAGCTATCTGGATGAGAGGTCAGCCAGGGCCTCTAGCTGTTGAATGGAAAAAAAAAAAAAAAAAGTCAAAGGAAGCTAGCTCAGGTATTTTCCACTGATTGAAAAGACTGTTACTGGTTCCTATCTGGTGGGGAGGAAACGAATCTATTTGACTGAAACAGAATTCTTGGTGATGTTTTCTCCCCCAGCCTGTGCATCCCTCCCCAGCCCTCACACACCAGGTCTCAGCATAAATGGTAAGACTGCTCATCACTATTTGAGTGGGCATCACCCAGAGTCCTTTGCTCCCCTCATCACTGCACCCCCAGCTCAACCCACTGGTTTTAGTTCTCCTGCCCTATTTCCAAGGTCCTGAGTCCAATCCTTCTTATCTTCTACCATCAGCCTAAGTCAGTGGTTTTCAACGAGTGTGTTTTGGTCCCCAGGAAACATTTGGAGGGGCTTCCCTAGTGGCTCAGAGGTAAAGAATGTCTCCACAATGCAAGAGACACAGGAGATGCAGGCTTGATTGCTGGGTGGGGAAGATCCCCTGCAGGAGGGCATAACAACCAACTCCAGTATTCTTGCCTGGAGAATCCCATCGACAGGAGCCTGGTGGGCTACAGTCCATGGGGTCACAGAATCGGACGAGACTGAATGACTGAGCATGCACACACATTTGGAAGGTCTGAAGACATTTTTGGTTGTCGCAACATGTGGGGGTTGCCTCTGGTATCTGGTGGGTAGAAGCCAGGGCTGCTATAAACATGGGACAGGACACAGGACAGCCCCCAGCAGAGATACCTGTCCCTGAATGTCAGTCGTGTGGAGCTGAGAACTCTCGTGTAGGCAGAGTGGCCTCCCTCTGGGCCACCAGGTCTCCCAGCTGGGGCCTCGCCCAGTCAGTCAGTTATACCCAATGTCACCCTGACCTTGCCACTCCCTGATTAAACCACCTCAATGATTGCTCTTTATGAGTAAAGCCCGGTTCCTCTCACGGCCTCCAGCCCTCCTGAGGATGCTCCTGCTTTGTGGTTTGACTGCTTCCTTCTTTCAGCTCCAGAGCCACCTCCTCTCGGAAGCCTTCCTGGGTCTCTACTCCCTGGCACTTGCTGCCACGTTACCCCATTTTATATCCTCCAGAGACTCATCATCTTTTCTGTTATTTTGTTTATCAATTCTCCCCTTGGTAAACATTCGCAGTGTGCCCACTCTAGGAAGCAAGCTTTCCAAGAGCAGGTACTCCCTGCCTCATTCACCACTGTCTCCTCGGTACCTGGCACCAAGAGAGATCCCATCAACACTTACCAAATGACTGAAAACCATGCATTCCTGCAGATTTACCAATCAAAGCCACACCATCATTTTCAGGGCCCAGTGCAAGGTGAAATGCAGACTTCCTTGTTCAAAAATTACTGAGAATTTCAAGACAGCAGAACATCAAACCGAGCACAGGATCCTTCTGAGTACAAAGCCTGGATGTGCCCTTGAAGCAGGCTCTGATTACTGTTTGAAAGGTGAAAGTGTTGGTTGTGTCGGATTCTTTGTGACCCTCATGGACTATAGCCCACCAGGTTCCTCTGTCCGTGGAATTCTCCAGGCAAGAATACTGGAGTGGGTTGCCATTCCCTTCTCAGTGTTACTTTTCAACAATGACAGAAGAATAATTTCTTAACACTCTCACTTCAGCCATTGCTCCCCAAACTCAGGACCAACTGGCTTGAAGCAAAATAAGAAAAACGTGGAAATGGCATTAAGGTTGTTCTAAAGGCTGAATGGACTTCTAAAGAAAGCTAATATTATCTATTCTGCAATTACTTTCATTTTATATTTTTGCTGAAAAAAATTTTTTTCTGAAATGATAGTGTTGAAAGATGTAATTATAAAATAAAAGGTTGGAAAACTCTCCCATTAAACCTGCCCAATGTTTTTGGTGTTTGCTTTGTAAATTCCCACTGTGTGGACCCACCCCAGCATCTGAGAAAGCCCCATTCCATCATCCCACCCAGGAGTCAAGAGGAAGGCCCCTTGGCACAAACCCTTTCAGAGAATTGGCTAGTGTTTGTGGCCACAAGAGGGGGCCCCAAGAATGCCAAATCCTCTTGGCTGGGTCCCAGACAAATCATAGCCAGTTCCCAGCTCTCAGCTCCCAGAAAGTGTTAGTTGCTCTGTGTCAGACTCTTCACAACCTCGTGGACTGTAGCCTGCCAGGCTCCTCTTTCCATGAAATTCTCCAGCCAAGAATGCTGGAGTGGGTAGCCATTCCCTTCTCCAGGGGATCTTCCCCACCCAGGTATCAAACCCAGGTCTCCCACATTGCAGGCAGATTCTTTACTGTCTGAGCCAGAAAGGAAGCCCTCTCAGCTACCAGTGTTATCCTTTTTATTAGTGGGGAGATTCAGGAAGATTCAGAATTCGTGAAAACTTTTCTGGCCACTCTTTATCCCTTTTTGCATTTTAGATGTGAATTAAAGCCTCTTTTCTTTGAATCAGTGGCTCTCAGCCCTGGCTGTCTGTTAATCTTACCTGGAGAGCCTTCCAAAATAAAATTAAAATGCCCAGAAATTGTGCTTCTGTTGATCAGGAGTGGGGCCCCAGGCATTAGAGTTTTGCCTACTCCTCCCTTCCCCTAATTCTAAGTCTAATAGGTTGAGCTGCTGCTGCTGCTGCTGCTGCTAAGTCACTTCAGTCGTGTCCGACTCTGCGCGACTCTTTGTGACCCCATAGATGGCAGCCTACCAGGCTCCCCTGTCCCTGGGATTCTCCAGGCAAGAACACTGGAGTGGGTTGCCATTTCCTTCTCCAATGCATGAAAGTGAAAAGTGAAAGTGAAGTAGCTCAGTCGTGTCCGACTCTTAGCGACCCCATGGACTACAGCCTACCAGGCTCCTCTGTCCATGGGATTTTTCCAGGCAAGAGTACTGGAGTGGGTCGCCAGTGCCTTCTCTGAATAGGCTGAGAGCTCCTGCCAAATACAGTTGCTATTAAAAAATGGTGGTTGGGTGGTTAATACTTGCCGCTTTCACTGCCATGACCCGGCTTCAACCCCAGGTCAGAGAACTAAGATACTGAAAGCTGCCTGGCATGGACAAATAAATGAATAAATATGTTAATCGCTCAGTCAGCCACGTCGATTGGTTGTGACCCCGTGGACTGTAGCCAGAGGAAAGGTTCCTCTGTCCATGGAATTCTCTAGGCAAGAATACTGGAGTGGGTTACCATTCCTTTCTCCGGGGAATCTTCCCGACCCAGGGATCACACCCAGGTCTGTCACTTGGCAGGCAGATTCCTTACCATCCAAGCCACCAGGGAAGTCCCATGTATTAAAAAAAATAATATAAATTCTTAAAAAAGAAAATACATTTTTAAAAAGTAAAAAAAAAGAAAGGTGGTTCATATTTTTTCAAGGGGAATGAGTATCATTTTTTGGGGGGCGGGGGGTCCTGGAGCATCTGTCTTCATTTCACTCTTAAAGAATAGTTTGCAGCAAAGAATAGACAAAACCTTCCAGTTTTGACTAGAAGATTTGGAGACTGAGGGTATCTATTGCCTCGTCACTGTGGGCAAGGCACTGTCACTATTGCCTTGAGCTGTGGGCACTTAAGCAACTGGCCCCATCTCTGCAGAGTTCACCCTGGTTTTCCTGTCGTGCCTGCGTCTTAAGCAGACACAACCCTGGGAACTTTGCAGCCAGGTGTCTGGGCACAGCAGGCCCCAGGTCACTGCTGGTCTGGGCCACACTGCCACGGTCTCCCAGAGCCGGGCTGAGCCTTGTTCTGCCAATCTTGGCAGGGCTCCACCGCTGGGCAACATGGTGACATGTACAGACTGCTGGCCAAGGTGTTTCCTGCTAATCATCCTTACAACAAAAGGAGTAACTCAATGTTTCTGCGAGGCGCTAGAAACCCCAAATGACTCAAAAGGAGTTTGTGGGGGGTGGAGGGGAGGGGTGCAGTTCCTCCCGCTGGTCAGAATGAGTAATCCTTCTGAGAGATTATGAGCAATTGAATAACAAAACTGTCTCTTGGGCGAAGGGCCCAAATGGAGAACTATTTCTTTAGGAAGATGTGCCCTGAATGCCCCTTCGGAAGGTGTTCACAGGTAAAGACTCCTTCCCCAGGTGTGAAGAAAGGCCCCTCCCCCATGCCAATCTCTTCATTTAAAACCAAAGGACAAGGGGCTCTCCTGTCTGTTCCATTCTGAGAGAGAAGGACACAAGGGGCCTCAGAACCTTGCCCAGATCAGGGGGTGCCAAGCAGGAGTGGAAGTGTTTGCCCAACACCCCCTCACCTGGGGAGTGGACCTGTTCACCCTGACAGCCTGGAATTCCTGTCTCACAGCTGGGAAATGAGGCCTCACCTCTCTGTTACATATAAAATCTTTGTGTCATTAATAAACTAGCTCCATCTCCAGCTGCCGTGGAGGAGGCAAACCCAGTGATTTCACCACCCTGCTCACCTGCCCCTCTCCTCCCTGCCTATTTCCTAAGACCGTTTCTTTTTTAATCTTCTTAAAGAAACTTCTTAGCAGAACTGCTTAGACGGAAAAAAAAAAAAAAAAAAAAAAAAACTTCTTAATCTTCCAGCATTCTCTTAAAATAAATAAATAAATAAATAACTTTCCTCTTTAAAAAAAAAAAAAACGTTTATTTTGCCTGTGTTGGGTCTTAGTTGCAGTTCGGGGTCTTAGCTGCCCCTCAGCATATAGAATCTTAGTTCCCTGACCGGGGATCCAGCCCGTCTTTCAGTCTTTCATTGAAAGGTGGATTCTTAACCAATGAACCACCAGGGAAATCCCCTGAGACCAGCCGAGGGAGAATCCTGAACTACAAAAAATCCTGAGAGTAAAAAGGACCCGACAAGCCCATCTTTCTTCCAACAAAGCACAACAGCTAAAGAGCTGTCAGACCAGCAGCATTTGGAAAAGGTTCCCTCCCAAAGGCCAAGACTCCTTGCTGTCTTTAAAAACTTCACGCTTCTTTTACTCATTGTCAGGGGACCCTTCTGAAATCCAGAGATCACAAGCAGAATGAAGCCTGGCCCGGAAAACTGTTGACCCTAAGAAGGAGGATAAATAGGAATAAACAGCAGAGAAAAACCAGCCCGGAGTGGCAGTGTCCCTCCAGCTCCCAGAAGGCAGCTGTGAGCTTCCAATGAAGTGAACTCCCCAGAGCATGGCTTCATAAACTCTAGTTCCTATTAGTGATAAATACGGAAATAACAATACCCTTAAATCAATCACAAACGAAGCCTGGTGTATCCAGAGTCTCCAAGTAGTAAAAATTGGTTCCAATATAATTTCGCCCACGTCAGAAGTCAGGTTCAAAATGAGTTTTGTAGGGAAACTACAAATTACGTTTTTAAAGATTGGTCTATAATTATAGCCTTAATTAATTACACCAGGGATTTGTTCTTGAAAAAGTGTATAAAATGTGTCCTATTTTGCACTAGGGAGATGGCCTATAGGCAGGAACCCTCTTGTTCTTATAGATCTGAGAACCCTGAGGTTTTCACACATTAGATTTTGCTTCAGAGGAAGCCTACTTTCTCTCCTAGATGGAAATTCGATAGATACCATTTAACAAGGAAAAACCAAAATACATGCTCTTTGGGGAAAGAAAGTTAACACAAATAGAAAAGGGTTGGTTTGGAAGCCCCTCTCCTGGGTACAAACTTATTTCAGATCTTGGTGTGATTCTTCCCATTTTTAACGCTTGTACAAACATCTACCACCTGTACATCTATTTTTTTTTTAATTTTGTTTTACTGTGTTAAAAGTCACATAATATAAAACATACTATTTTAACCATTTTTAACTATGCAATTCAGTGGCACCAAGTACATTCCCATTGCTGTGTGACTTTCACCATCATCCATCTCCCAAATTTCTTACCTTCCTAAACTGAAACTCTTTTCCCCCTTAAACATCCCAGTTAAACACTAACTCTCCATTCCTCCACCCCACCCCTACTCCCAACCCCCAGCCCCTGGCAATGTACTTTCTGATTCTATGAATTTGAGACTTCTAGGTACCTTTTATAACTGGAACCCAGCGGTATTTGTCTGCACCTAATGTATACTGGGGGGCTTCCCTGGTGGCTCAGCAGTAAAGAATCCACTTTTAATGCAGGAAATGTAGCTTTGGTCCCTGGGTCGGAAAGACCCCCTAGAGGAGAACATGGCAACCCACTCTGGGGTTTTTGCCTGGAGAATCCCATGGAAGAGGAACCTGGCAGGCTACAGTCTATAGGGTTGCAAGGGGTCGGACACGACTGAAGAGCCTTAGCACACACACATGCAATGTATATTAAAAGGCATTTTTAAGGTTAACCTAATACATGTCCTACAAACATCTATTTTTAATGCAATATGTTACACGTTCTGTGCTGCAACTGCTTTCCCACCATTCAGTATTCATTCTGGCAATTGCTAGCTCAGACTTCAGTACAAAACATTTTAAGTTTGAAGAAATTAGAGTTCTGATCTTAAGCCTGGCAGGTGTTAGGTCTCAGAAACTGGTGAACAAACTCAAGCAACGCAGGACAGTTATCTAAATCCAAGTTATCTGCTTCATCCACATCCTGACCCCACTCCTCTCAGAAGGCCCTCTGGTAACAGCTGTGAGTATGGTCCTTCACACCCTCTGTGCTCATGTAAACCCGCCAACACCCATCTCTAGTTGGGTTTGTTTTTAAGCAAACTTGGGCACATACAGTATGTACTGCATTGCACCTTGTACAGTGAGTCCCCTACATGGGAATCTTCAAGTTGAGAACTTTCAAACATGTGAAGTGCATTCCATCACCGTCAGGCGTGAGTGAAACTGCAGCTTGCCCTCCATCTCCTATTGTTGACCATCCTTCAGCTTTACCATCTCCCACCTCCCTCCTCCTCCAGCTGGTAACTCTTCTTGCCCATTCACTCCATGCCAGGACCTGTATGCCAACTGTTATTCTGTACTACTGCACTTTTCAATGCCCTGTACTGTCATATTAAAAATGTTTTCTTTATTCTCTGTATTTTTTAATTTATGTATTATCTGTGTGTAAAGTATTACAAACCTATTATAGTACAGTACTATATAGCCAATTGTCTTAGTTGGGCACCTAGGCTAACTTTGTTGGACTTATGAACACTTTAGACTTGCAAACAGGCTCCCAGAACAGAACTTGTTTGTATAACAAGGCTTACTGTACCAAGAACAAGGGGAAAATTTGGCACAGTGGAGACTGCCTCTTAACCTCTATGGGTATCGAACACAGATGACCTTTTTTGTAAACTCTGGAGGGCGCCTCTTGTGCGGTTATTGACCTGGTTTTTCCATCTGGAGCAAGGCTCCCGCCCCTTTGCTGCTTTCAGTATCCCGATAGGTCGGGGTGACACGAAGCACTTCCTGAGAACTCAGGGTTGTTTTTCAGTCTTCTACAGAAGCCTTCCCGCGCTCTCTGACCCCTCCACAGGCAGTAATAGATTTCCTTGCCCCATCCCTGGCACCAGAAGTGAGACTCTCCATGGAGAGTGATGGTACAGATATGGTGACCAACTCATCCAGGTTCAAAGTGCAGAGTCCGGTATCTTGAGAACCCCCTTAGTCTCAAGGAAACCAGGACAGTTAGTGGCCCTGGGTGGGGATCAAATCTCTAATCCCTTCTTGGGAGCTCTGTCAATGCCAAGATTAGGAGGTTAAGTTGATGGCTGGAACCAAGCAGGGGTGTTTATCCCGAATGTTCTGTGTGCTCAGGATGGTCATGTTTGTGTGTGTGTGTGCATGCTGTCGTGTCCAGCTCTTTGCGACCCCATGGATTATAGCCCGCCATGGATTATAACCTGCCAGCTATATAATAATTCTGTCCATGGAATTATCCCAGCAAGAGTACTGGAGTGGGTTGCCATTTCCTCCTCCAGGGGATCTTCCCAACCCAGGGACTGAACCCGTGTCTCCAGCCTCTTTTGCATTGCAGGTGGATTCTTTTACCACTGAGTGACCAGGAAGCCCCTATGTTTGCAACTGGCATTTATCTAGAGATGAGACGGCAAGCTGCAACATTGGTGCACTGCCTGACTTTTTGGCCTTGACTGAGAAGGCAATGGCAACCCACTCCAGTGTTCTTGCCTGGAGAATCCCAGGGATGGGGGAGCCTGGTAGGCTGCCATCTATGGGGTCGCACAGAGTCGGACACGATTGAAGCGACTTAGCAGCAGCAGCAGCAGTGAACAGCCAGAGAAGCCCCTTCCCTGAAATTGTCCTTCATGGGCAGCCCCACTGACTGTCAACCTCCACATGTAATGTGGGCCCTGTGATCTTGCAGCAGAGTTGGAGAGCTGGCTCAACCCCAGAGGAATCCACCCAGAAGCTGGGAAGAGACAGCAGCTAAAGTAAAGCAGGCTGGGACTGGATCGGGTGCTGCCTTTCCCCGAGGCTCAGGCGAAGTGATGCAGGATGATCCACCCCCCAAATCGTCTCCCCCAGTGCATGGCCTGGCCCCAGCACTTCTGGGAAGCTGGGACACTTTGCAAAGCTGGAGCTCACAACATACAAGAAGGGCTGGATGAGTGGCCCGGGTCACCCTGCTCACAACCCATGAGGTTTCGCCATCCAGTCTCCCCGGTAGCCCTAGGCCCCTCACTCCACCAAGCACCCCAAGTCACCATCTCCCAGGGTTGAAGGGAGTTTGGAGGAGGATGGATACATATATAGGTATGGCTGAGTCCCTTTGTTGTCCACCTGAAACTATCACAACATTGTAAATTGGCTATAGTCATATAAAATTAAAAGTAAATAAATAAATCCCCCAGCCTTGCTGGATTTGATTATGTTTAGTTAACCCTTCCTCCTCCCCCTTAAGAAATGATGCACAGATTTCATTAGATAATTCCACACAATGGGGTTATTCTATTTTCCTGTCTGTAATCAGAAGATAAATACTTGCAGCCTCCCCTGAGTCAAAACTTGCCAATTTTATTTACCATTCACATTTCTTAAATTTTAAAAAATAGTTGTAAACTCAATGTTTAAAAATTGAGAGATCACACTCTACAATCTAAATGTCTTAATGCTCTTTTAATCAAATAAATAAAAATAAAACCCTGGGACCAATAGGCCTGCTCCAACAGTAATCAAGCATGACTGAGTGGAAGACACCTCCTGGAGATGGGCATGGATCCTCCGGTTGTCCACAGTCCTCACTGATCCCTATTGTTATGCCTGGCCTTTATTGGCACTAGTGAGCGAGAGCCCTGCCCTTCACCACCAGTGAGCAGACTGTATTTCTTAATCTGCTCTTCGGTGTTTGAGGGCAAAGTAGCTACACCCTGTACCACGTGTAACCGGGACTGCTAGGTGCCTGAAGGGTGAAGGGTGAAGTCGCTCAGTCGTGTCCAACTCTTTGCAACCCCATGGACTGTAGCCTACCAGGCTTCTCCGTCCATGGGATTCTCCAGGCAAGAATACTGGAGTGGGTTACCATTTCCTTCTCCAGGGGATCTACCCTACCCAGGGATCGAACCCGGGTCTCCTGCATTGGAGGCAGACACTTTAACCTCTGAGCCACCAGGGAAGCCTAGCCAATATCATCTCTCCTTCTCTCTTTCCTTCCTATCTTTCTCTTTCCTTCCTAAGAGAACCCTGCTTTTATTCTGCGTGGTGATGAGACTGCTAAATGACTTTATTTCTAGACTGTCTGCAGCTAGAAATGGCCCATGAGATGCTAGAAAAAGTCAATGCATGGGGCTGCTCAGTAAGCTTCTTAAAGGAGGCTGGCTCAGCTGAGAAGCATGCCTTTTTTTTGGGCAACCCCCTGCTCCTTTATCCTGTCTAAAATAAGGTATGATGGCTGGAGCTCCAGCAGCCATCTTGGACCATGAGGAGACTTGAGACTGGAACCAGCCTAGGTTCACTATGATGGGGTATCACTTGCTGGTCTTGGCCTAGTCTCCTCTAGACACTTTTTAAATGAGAAGGAAATAGGCCTACTTGATTTAATTAAGTCATTTATTTGAGTTCTCTGTTATAGATAACCAAATATATATGATATATGTTTTGACCTTCATTTCACTTCCTCATGGAAGTGTCTGCTATACACCTTCAGCTTTGCAGTTTAGATTTCACCATCCCAGATTCAATTTAGAAATCTATGCTCAAGAACTAGATAATAGCAGGGTTCTATCATCTCCAAATACTTCTTGACTTGATTATCTCATCAAACAATCCACTAAGAAGTTAGTGGGGGGAAAAAAGGCAAGAATTGACATACACTTTTTTAAGGGCTCTAGCTTGTTTTCCTAGAGTTCTATAACTTTTAGGAAGGGAGCTTTAAGACTCCGGTGCTCATTTTAGCATACGTATATACCCTGCCCTTAATTTTTTCTTAAGGCTTTAGAACCTTCTTTACAGTGATGCAGAATTTAGGTTTCGTCCTTAGATGTAAGCAACTCAAATATGTACTTGCAGTTGACTTCTTCACTGGGGGCCCTAATGAAATATATTTTTCTTTAAGGTCTTGGAAGACTCAGTTCCAGGGTCAGGAAATTTTTCCCTTAGTCACTAGAGTGGCAGGACCGTCTACCAGGATTTTCAGTGATAATGACGATGTCCCACCTCTGCTCCATCACTATGGGAGCCACTGGCCACACGTGGTTGTTGAGCTCTTGAAATGTGGCTCATGTGCCCGAGGAATGGAACTCAAATTCAATTTTAATTAGTTTAAATTTAAATAGACATATGTGTCTCCTGACAACTATATTAGATAGTTCAGCTCTCCCTTCTCTTCTGTAAATTATTAGAATTTCCCTTTCAGGCTCCAGACATGCTGTTCATCTCAATACCTCCCTTTCTCTAAGACCTAAATTTTGCCTCGATCCTTTGAGTTGCATCAAGTCTGGGTTGGAATCCTAGCTCCCTGCTCACCTGTTGTGTTGCTTGGGACAACTTCCTTCTCCTCCTGGGCCCTGGTTTTCTCCATACACAACCTCTCAGTGCGGAGGGCTGCATTAAACAACATGGCATATGCAAACGGCATCTGGCAAGGAATAGTTGCTCAAAAGAATTTTTTTTTTTTTTTTTAGTTTTTCTGTGTCCTGGTTTCCCGTTACTTGAATTCAAGCTTATCTTTCCTTGCACAGTATCAGCTCCTGGAGGGCAAGGTTCTGATTCTCCTTTGAACCTGGCTCAGTTCTCAGGGCTTTGGGCGAGTCAAAAGTCAAGTGACCTGAGCAGCTTTGAGATGGAATCAGTTGCCTGTGTCCTGGGTCCTTCTTCCCCTGCAGGGAGCCCTGCCCCCCACAGTGGGACATGGCACCAGAGGAGTTGGTCTCCAGCTCAGAAGGGGTGTGTCTACCCAGATAGTCCCCATATGGTCCTCCAAAGGACTATGTAATGGGTTTGTCCTTTTCAAATCCCATAGACCGTTCGAGTCCACCCTCTCTGACTTTGACAGCCAAAGTGCCCAACATTTGAGGGTTGAGTCACTGCCTCTAGGACCATGTTTTCTTCCAACACAGGTCTTCTGATCTTGTCCCTTTAACAGAAAGACTATCAATTTGGATACGGATTCCCTAGGAATTCAATTGAATGGATAAAAGGATACCATTTATGTGTGTTTGGGGGCTTACTAAGTACCAGACTCTGTAATTACTTCATATGAATAACGTCACAGCATTGTCACAACACCCTTATAAAATAGGTCCTAGCATGACGCCCGTTGTACACAGGGAGAAACTGAGATTCACAGAGGTTAAATAACTTGCTTAAGATCACAGAGTTGGTCAGAGTTAGGGTTTGAATCCGGACTCCAAATCCTCCCTCTAAACCACTGTCGCAGGCTCCCTGGGATGCTTCTCATCCTGGACGATCACAATGAGGTCACTTTGGGGATCATTTCCCAGGTGAATGTTTTTTAAGTATGTCTTATCCTAGAAATGGGATTGCAAGATGAAATCTGGGACACTCTTCAAGTTGAGTTTCAGACAAACAACAAATAGTGTCTTAGTATAAGTGTGTCCCATGCAATAGCTGGGACATATGCATACTAAAAGAAGCGCTTGCTGTTTACCTGAAGTTTGCATTTACCTGGGCTTCCTGCATGTTACTTTGTTTGGTCAGCCCCGACCGGGCAGGCCTGGTCCCATATGCCAGCGGAACTCCCTGCTGCGGGCATTAGACAGGTTATTCTCAATTCAGATCTGCATCAGACTCGAAGAAAGAGAAAACCAGGTCTCCCAGTCCCTATGAAATGTATGAGTGCTTATTGGTCTATCAATTAAGCTGCACAGGTCTGTGCCCCACCAGCTCTCACATGTTCTCTACTGCCATAATTTATAAGAAAGCCTGAGGGGATGGCAAGGCGGGACCCCATTCCTCTCATTTGCTGCCAAGATGCAATGCTACCAGTCATCCTTGTCAATCTCTGGTTTAATCATTTAGCCGTCGTAAAGGACTCATTAAAAATGCCCAGGTTTATAGGAAACACCTCCCACCCAGTTCGGAGGCAGGCCAGGTCGGGAGCCCTTGTACCCACTCGCTCTCTGAGCCCCATGACAATACTGCTGACTGTAATTACACCCCAGTGTTTGGAAATGGGTGTGGGAGGTGGGGTGAGTGGGTGGAGAGAGGTGGGGAGAGAAGCAGAGTCCCTGAAACTCCAGGGGCCAGGCGGCAATGCCTGGTGGGGAGCCCTTCCCAGACCCCTCCCCACCTGGACTCAGGCTTCTTCACCCCTCATCCTCCCCAGAGGCTGTTCTGCTCTCTGCGTCCTGCATGCGCTGGTGGGCAGAGTAGACTTGACTCTTCTCTCTCTTGTTGTAAGTTTGTGTTGACTGGATGGTCTAACATGTGGATGAAAATCCTTGCACCAGCCCTGTCTTCCCTGCCTGCATGTCCTTGCACTCACATACACAGGTCTGTCCCCCGAGCTTCTCTGAGCGCCTGCTAGTAGCCCATGGAGGCGCTGGGTACACTGTCCTTCTCTGACCTTCAAGCCCCACAACTGGCCATGATGGGGCCCCTTTCCAGGCTTGGGGGATGCAGTGGCCAACAGGCTGCCCCCTCACTGTTTTTGACCCCTGGGGTTTACCCCCTAGTCCCCTACTTTTAAATGTGGACATTGTTCCCATTTTTTTTTTTTTTTTTTTTTGGCCACCCCTTGGGGCTTATGGGATCTTATTTTCCAGACCAGGGATTAAACCTGGGCTCTCAACAGTTGAAAGCACAGAGTCCTATCACTGGACTGCCATTCCCAACAATTTTTTTTTCTGTATATCATAACTCTGGCATTCTCATCTGATCCCTTTCTGAACCTACCCTATCCCTTTTAAATCTTTTTTTTTTTTTTAATTCTTGTTTCTTTAGGCTGATAGCTCAGGTTTGGGAATTTCTGGGTGAGATGAGCTCACAGGGAAGGACGAACTCTGACCCACTGTCACCTGTCCCAGGCCACCATCCTCTCACCTGGTCTCTCTACTAGCACCTCCCTATGCGCCCTGCTCCCACCCTGGCCCCTGCGCTGTCTCTTCCCAACACAGAAGCCAGGGGGCGCTGTTGAAACCTAAGTTGGATCAAGTCCCTCTTTGAAATCCAATGAAATCAATGGAGTCCTTCACGTCCAGGGTGATCCCAGAGGTCACTGTAACTTCTAAAGCCCTGGAGCAGAGTCGTGCAACTTCCACATCTCTGACATCTGGGGCGGATAACTCTCTGGTGGGGTGTCCTGTGCATTGTCAGGTATTAGCAGCATCTCTAAGCTCTATCGATTAGACTGCGGTAGCAGTCTCCCCCTAGGTATAACAGCCAAATAGCCACCCAACCCCAGCACTCCTTAAGCCATCATGCTTTGTTTCTAACACAATACCTTTATCTGACAGGCTGTGTTTTTATTTATATGTTAAATAAGTAGAATATTGGATGATGTACAGCCCGAGGTGCAGCTGCTAGGCTGTGGCTCTAGGTGGGCCAACCATGGGCTGTTTGGAATCCCAACCACTGTTTATTTGCAACTGATGTGCACTAAGCCACTGGAGGAAAATGTGAATTCTGAAAATGGGAGCCTCAACGTTATTTGAAATCCATGATGTGGAGAAGTTTGATCAAGTGTGAAACTGTTTCATACCAACATAAGATATTGCAATATTACATGTATCCTTTTTACAGGACCTTTGGATTTCTTAAAAACGACATTTCACTTGTTTTTTCTTCCTTTTATGAATGTTGTTTTAACATTTTTAAGATTTTCTTCCTTATTTATTCCAAATTATTTTACAGATAGTAACAAATACATGAAGACCATCTTCAGCAAAATTCATTCACAGGAATCATGTGCTCATAACAATCATAAGATCTGACATAAACTAGATAAGTTAATCGCAGCAAGTTCAAGGTGTTTTTTTTTTAAGATGACAGTTTTATTTGAAAATTGTAAACAGAACTCAGTATCAAATATATTCCCATAATCCTTTGTATTTTGTCCTCCTTATATAATTATAGAATATTTTTAATGAAATGCATTTTTCTTCACCAGGCTCCATGCAGATGCCCCCCACCTGTCTGGCTGACCCCAGCACACAGTCAAAATACTATCATTTTCTGTCTGTACTAGTTGTCAGCAAGGGGTAGTGCTGGCCTAGAGAACAGAGGTTAGATTCTTGGTGTCCAGCGTTAGGCTTGGCTCAAGAGATGGACACAAAGGTCTTTGCTTCAGATGATTTAATGAGTACATGCAGGGTTTTTGGGGGGTTTTTTTAGCTCATAACAAAAATCAGCCCATCCTTACTTCAACAAGGATCTACCCACAGTGAAGCAGCATGCCTTCTTGGGTTCAAAAGATACGACAGGAACAGTCAGGGTGTGCTGGGCACCCTTCTCAGACTGGGGGTTCCAGTGAGCAGCAAGCTTGCCTTCAGAACCCACTCTGGGGGTGCTGCCTTATACCCGGCCTGGGATGTCTCAGTCAACAAGAGCCAGTGCCTGTCCCATGGAGCTCACATGCTCATGGTGAAATCATTCCATGGGAGGCCTGTGGCGATTACTTTATATGCATTAACCTGCTTCATCCTCACATCAACTCTCTAAGGGAAATAGTAATATATTAATGATCAGAGAGGTAGGGTGACTCATCCAAGGTCACACAGTAGCACCTGGTGTTTGAAGCATGTGCTAATCCTACCGTCTTTCTCAGGGGTGGCAACTGAAGGCAGCGTCAGGCTTGGGAACCGTGTCTGGTGCTCAAGGTGACTTCAGAGGCCCCGGTGCCCTGAGCAGGGGGTCTTGGGCAGCAGGGCAGGGCCCTGCATGCCAGGACATGAGCACGTCATGCTCCCAGTCGGCAGTCTCACCCCTGAGATTCCCTTTCATCCCAGAAAATCTGCCATTATTCACGGGAGATAAAAATCAGCGTTCAACCCATTCCAAATTGCAACTGGTTGAATCCCGGGACAGCTGCCATGGGCTCTTGGGGTTGGGCCGAGTTTACGGCTCAGGCAGAAGGATCGGAGGCAGGGACAGGCGGAGCACCACCTCGAGGACACTCCGGGCGGACGTGTCGCAATGGCGAGCGCGCCGTGTTTTCCTGGGCATGGAGTCCACCGGCCCCGGAACATCTCTGGCGAGCTGGCACCGTCTTGCTTTCTCGTCGGGCACTGAGGGGGAGCTTTGTGGTTTCATTGCACCAAAGTTTGTGTTGGCTGCTGCAAAATATACACAGATGTTTCAGGTGGAGCCACAGTTCCCGTTCTCCTTTCCCTCGGTAGATAAATTACCAGATTTCCAGCGGGAATCCTAACCCTGTCTGCCTCCTTTATTCCTTGCTCTGCTCCACCTCAGGAATTCCCACCAGCTTTACAAGCATCCACACAAAATTAGAAGAAGATTCATGTTTAATTAATTTTAACTTTAAAATAGACCCATTTTCTTTAGACTCAGAGCCTAAAAAAAATCTATCTTTAGGCCATAATCAGAAATGTGGGCATGAATTTGGAGGCAAACACATCCAGGGAGCAGCATGTGATGGTGCAAAGCTAGACACAACCTGAATGCCCAACAGTGGGGGAAGGCTCAGTTATGACAAATCCACAGGATGCCATGGGCCGTTGTGCAATCCCAGAAGTCATTGTTTTCCAGGAAGACAGAATGACATGGGAAAATTCTCATGGCTTGAAATTAAATGATTAAAACCTACACTCTAAACTGTAAGTAATGGAGTTTATATAATTACATCTCAAATGTGGTGTGTGTGTGTTAGAGAACAGAAGGAAATATGCTAAGATCTTAACGGTAATTATCTCTATGCAGTGCAATTTTTATTTTCTTTTTTATATCTTTATTTCCCAAACTTCTACTTTAATAACTTTTAACTTTAGATAATAATCAGGAACAAAAATGTTGTTTTAAAGTGTCTTTTTCCTTTCTCTCTTTTATTTATTTATTTTTCCAATTTTTTGGCCATGAGGCATGTGGGATCTTGTTCCCTGACCAGGGCTCGAACCTGCACCCCCTGCTTTGGCAGTGCAGATTTTTAACCACCAAATCACCAGGGAAGTCCCTCCTTTCTTTATTCCCCCTAACTACAACATGAACATACACTTCTTACAAAGGATTAAAGTAATATTCATTTTATTTTTCTGGGGAAAGGAGCAAATGTATATTCCATAATGTATGGTGAAGGAGGTTATTTGATGTCATGGAATAAAATAACATCAAAGCAACACAACTTCAGAGGGGAAAGAAGTTAGCAGCTGGAAATGGCAGGCACCGATGAGATTGATTTTGGCACCAAAAACAGATTCATAATCCCAAGATATTAAAACACAAAGCACATAAAATGAAATGCCAACTAGAACAGATTAATTGACTTAGATCTTCAAAAGCAAAGAAATAAGACTTTGTTTCTTGCTAAAGATGTTTCCCTTTTCTTTCCTCTCCCTCGTCTCCCTCCTATTGTCTGAAACCAGAATAATCTGCAATCATTTTCAAGGTGTCCTAGCATTTTACCAGCACTTTCCTAAAGCCTATATCCCATCTGGATGGTTTCACTGCAGTGTTCTTCATCCAGGTGCTTGGTTGTGACCCGCCCCACAAAAGGAGGGCCCCACCCCAGACCCCTCCTGGTGCTCCTGTACTGAGATTTTAATCTCCTTGTTAAGATCTCACAGTGACATTATAATGAGGGCTATTCTTCCTACAGTGGAAAGTGGAGTCGCTCAGTAGTATCTGACTCTTTGCGACCCCATGGACTGTAGCCTACCAGGCTCCTCTGTCCATGGGATTTTCCAGGCAATAGTACTGGAGTGGGTTGCCATTTCCTTCTCCAGGGGATCTTCCTGACCCAGGGATCAAACCCAGGTCTCCCACATTGTAGACAGACCCTTTACCGTCTGAGCCACCAGGGAAGTCCATTCTTCCTATAATTCCCATTTTACAGAACAGGAAACTGAGGCTTAGTGGGAATAAGGAATTGGTGCAAGCTCTCCTAGTCAGGAAGCAGGGGAGCCA
The DNA here is from genome assembly GCF_014754425.2 of Oryx dammah. Taxonomy (NCBI): domain Eukaryota; kingdom Metazoa; phylum Chordata; class Mammalia; order Artiodactyla; family Bovidae; genus Oryx; species Oryx dammah. The sequence goes on along the minus strand of NW_024070194.1, from coordinate 24,292,952 downwards.
ACATTCAGATGTCAGCCTGTCTTCTTCCAAAGCTTTATGAATCCTGCACATGAGAGTGAACCCTGAATGGAAAGCAGCCAGATTAGTTTTACCTGGAAAACAAGTGAAAACTGAGATTCTGAGGCAAAGAGTGCATTGTGTGTTTAGCCTGGCTGATTGGCGGGAAATTGGTGGGAATCTAAGTGGAGAACTGCATGGCCCACTGTCCAGGGTGGGTCTGCAAGGAGGACCAGAACCCCTGAAAGCCATGCCAGCCTCGCTGTGGAGAGTGCAGCATCAACACATTCACAAGTGCCCCAGCAGATGAGAAGGGCTCGGCAGAGGAACGCGGTGGAACGCGGTGGAACACAACTCCTTACCCAGCAAAAAGCTATAAATCAAGTGATTGCAACAGGGGAGTTGACTGAAACAGATCAGCAATAAACAACCATTCAGTCATTTTTATTATTTCTTTTTCTGAAACTAATCAGTTCAGTGTGAGTCCGTTTGCAAAGGCTGAGACCATTCCCCTGGAAGTGATGGTGCCCTGACCAGTTGTATCAATGAGCATATCACAAAGATGACTCCCATCTTCCTGAAGGGTCCAGGGAAACAGTCATTGCTCAAACAGCCTGGAGTTCCCAGGGCTCCAAATTCAGTGGTTGTGGTTGTGTTGTTGGGTAAAATATAACACATAAATGGGACATTCTATCCTACAAAATATATGTTGTTTACCTGAAATTCTGATTTAACGAGGTGTCCTGCCTGTATTTTATCTCCAAACCTACTTATTATTCATCATTCTTGTTGTTTGAGCAAAGGTGACATACACCCAGCAAAACTAAACAAGACAGACAGGAGACTTCTACAGTGGAAATGGACACTTCACTGCCTTGCTTAAAACATGTTAACCATTTCCTGTTGCTCTTAACAATGGTTTGCAAACTGAGTATGCATCAAACTGATGCACTGGAGGGCTTGGGAAAACATTGTTTGCTGGGTCCTGCTCCTAGAATGTCTTGCTCAGTAGGTCTGGGGTAGAGACTGAGAATTTGCATTTCTAACAAGTGCCAAGATGCTAGTACCAGTTCCATACTTTGAGATCTGTGTTCTTAGGATGCAGATTAACCCTCCAGCCTCCTCCCCTGCCATGCCCCACGTGACCCTTCATGGCCCAGCTCCTGCCGACCCCGCTGGCTTATCTCTCATGATCTCCCTCACTCTCCGAGCTCTCTGGCCTCCCTGTGGTTCATCGATAGAACTCTTCTCAAGTCCTCACAGGACCTTTGCACATGCTGTTCCTTGCCATGCACTTGGCCCCACCCCATCCCTATTAATTTAGGTAGGAGGTATCCTAATTACCTGCATTTTACAGAGGTACAAACTGAGATTTGGAGAACCTGAGTCACTTGCCAAGTTGACAATAAGAGATAGAGTCAGGGACCTAAAATTTCATCTGCTACAGACTCACAGATTTAGAGAATGAACTTATGGTTGCTGAGGGGAAAGAAGGAGGAAAGAGATAGTTATGGAGGCAGGGATCAACACGTACACACTGCAATATTTAAAATGGAGAGCCAACAAGAACCTACTATATAGCATAGGGAACTCTGTGCAATGTTATGTGGCAGCCTGGATGGGAGAGGGAGAGTTTGGGGGAGAATGGATATATGTATATGTATGGCTGAGTCACTTTTCTGTCCACCTGAAACTATTGCAACATTGATAATCGACTGTGTGTTAGTCACTCAGTCATGTCCGACTCTTTGTGACCCCATGGACTGTAGCCTGCCAGCCTCCTCTGTCCATGGGATTTTCCAGGCAAGAATACTGGAGTGGATTGCCATCTCCTTCTCCAGGGAACTGGCTATACTCCAATATAAAATAAAAAGTTAAAATGAAAAATAAAATTTCATCTGCATCTCCAACACCTGCCTCCTTTCTGCCAAGGTGCTGCCTACCCCAACTGGGAGTATTCTGTTTCAAGCCTCTCTTAAATGTTGGCTTTTGTGAGATTGCTATTTGACAGTTATTTATCTTCAAACCAAGCCTCTGGGGTTGAGTATTTCAGGATTTGTAAAACAAATTCACATTCACCATTTGACACCCTTCAAGATACAATAGACTTGGCTCATATCCCCTTCAGTGTCTCAATACTCTTAACTGAACTCAAGAGTCCTCGTTTCCCCATCCTGGAATTCACACACACACTTCTGTAGACAGAGCTTTGACACTGAAGTTGTCATGGCAACTGAATCTCGTTCTCTGAATCTTCCTCTGGTGGTAGGATGGCACCAGCTTCCTCTCTTCGGTTAGAAGATAACGTCAGCTCTTGGCATCTGCCAGTGAAGGTGGGACAGGTTATGTTTCCTGGTGGGTGAGTGGAGCCCAGGCTTTATTTTATTTTTTTAAGCTTTTATTTATTTACTTTTGGCCAAGGGTAGCATGTGGGAATCTTAGTTCCCTGAAAGTGAAAATGTTAGTCACTCAGTTGTGTCTGACTCTGAGACCCCATAGACCATAGCCCACTAGGTTCCTCTGTCCATGGGGTTCTCCAGGCAAGAATGCTGGAGTGGGTTGCCATGCCCTCCTCCAGGGGAATCTTCCCGATCCAGGGATTGAACCTGGGTCTCCCGCATTGCAGGCAGACTTCTTTACCATCTGAGCCACCAGGGAAGCTTAGTTCCCTGACCAGAGATCAAACCCATACCCTTTGCAGTGAAAATGTGGAATCATAACCACTGGACCACCAGGGAACTCCCAGGGAGGGTTCCTTTAAGTTCATCTAAAGAAATGAAGATTGAGCTGAGACCTGAAGGAAGTGTCAGCTGAGCAGAAGGTAGCTGGAGTTGGGTGGTGGGTGCCTTCCAGTCCGAGGGAGCAATCTAGCAGAAAGGAAGCAAGTGCGTTACAAGGCTGTAATCAAGGTGTCAGCCGGGATGAAATCTCGCCTGCATGTTTGGCTGGGGAAGGATTTGCTTGGAGCTCTCTCAGTGGTGGTTGGCAGGATCCAGTTGCCCAGGATTGCTAGATGATGCTCATCACGGCTTTTCTGGGTGTTGGCTAAAAGCTGCCTTCAGTTCCTTGTCCTGCGGACCTCTGCATCATGGCAGCTGGCTTCCTCAAAGTGTGCAAGGCGGGGAAGGCCACAGAGAGAGTCTGGCAAGAGACAGAAGTCACAGTCTTTTGTAACCTAACCCTAGAAACGACATCTATCCCCTTTGCTGTCTGCTGCTGGTTAGAAGTGCAGGACTAGACCAGCCCACACTCACAGAGAACTTCTCACAAGGGTGACCACCAGGAGGTGGGGCCATTGGGACCATCCTGGAGTCCGCCTTCAGCAATGGAGGGAGACAGGAAAGATGCAAGTGGTCAGATGCGTGAGCAAGGGGGTTTCTGAGAGTCATAAGTCAGGCGATAAGAGAAAGAAGGATAAATTGACACTCCATGAGGACAGGGACTAGTCACTCCTGCTCTGCTGTTGTTCATTCACCGAGTCATGACTGACTCTTTGCGACCCCAGGGACTGCAACACTCCAGGCCTCCCTGTCCCTCACCATCTCCTGGAGTTTGCCCAAGTTCATGTCCATTGAATCAGTGATGTTATCCAACCATCCTGCTCTGTACCACCAGCCTTCTGCCTGCAGTCTGGGACACCATCACCAAGGGAACGGTGAATGAGTGAATGGAGTTATTTGTCAGATGTGGATATCTTATGTATCACAGCACTGGGGCCAAGGTTCTGCTTTCTGGTGCCAGACCAAGATGCCATCTACCAAAGCCTCCACTGAATGGATGTATTTCCTGTTTGGGGTTTTCCCGTTTATTTTTCTTTTCCTAAAAGCCACTTACTGAGTTTTCTTAGCTCTGGGTTGGGTATTTAGTGATTGTTTGGGTTCACATCTTTGGAGGAATTAATAAGAAAGCTTTCAGCCTCTTCCAGGAATATAGTTTCTGGGCTTCCCTCCCTGTCTTTCCCTCAGCAAAGGTACACACACACATTTCAAGAGAAACACAGCACCTTTTCATGTGAACGGAAAGCTCAGGATTTTACTTAATAAGCTCTTAACTGCCCTCCTGTCTCCATTAAAAGAAAAAAAGAAAAAAACCCTGAAAAACAAGAGGTGAGTTTGATTTTTAAAGATGCTGGATGCTATCTGTTCCCCTGCCTCGAAATCTGGCTGGGGGCCAGCCACTGTCATAGCAGGAGCCCAGATGGGAGGGTCTTGGGGGTTTTGCTCCTGTGGCTCCTGCAACTGGTATGTTTTTGCAAGAAAGGAGGGTGGAGGCAAAGAAGAAGCAAGCGATCCAAGCAAACAGACACAACTCAGATGCAAACTCAGAGAGGTGCCCACAGCCCTGGTCTCATTTATTTCAAAACTAGAAATTCTCCCTCGAATTTGCTCCTTCTCACAGTCCCCACAGCTACTCCCCTAGGCCAGATTTCTCACCTCTGCACTAGTGAGGTGAGCAGGTTCATTCTCTGTGGCAGGGGCTGTCCTGGACTCTCCAGGATGTTTAGCAGCTCCCTCCTCTCACCCACCCCCAACTCTGGTGTCTACCCACTAGATGCCGGTAGCAATGCTTCCAACCCCATAATTTTTTAAAACTTTTTAAAAATATGCCTGTTTATTATTTATTTTGACTGCTGCTGCTGCTAAGTCACTTCAGTCGTGTCCGACTCTGTGCGACCCCATAGACGGCAGCCCACCAGGTTCCCCTGTCCCTAGGATTCTCCAGGCAAGAACACTGGAGTGGGTTGCCATTTCCTTCTCCAAGGCATGAAAGTGAAAACTGAAAGTGAAGTCGCTCAGTCGTGTCTGACTCTTAGCGACCCCATGGACTGCAGCCTACCAGGCTCCTCTGTCCATGGGATTTTCCAGGCAAGAGTACTGGAGTGGGGTGCCATTGCCTTCTCCGTTATTTTGGCTGCACTGAGGTCTCGAGCCTCTCTAGCTATGGTATGTGGGATCTTCTTCATCCCCAGACCAGGGATTGAATCCTGGACCCCTGCCTTGGGAGCACAGAGTCCTAACCACCGGACCACAGGGAAACACCACCCTCCCACGAATTCTGACAATCAGAAATTACTCCAGTTGTTGCCAAATGTCAGGGGTGGGGACAGGGTCACCCGTGGTCGAGAACCTTCGGCTTAATCTAAGGGCTCCCTTTCTGAGTCCTACTTTCCCTTTGGTCTGGCCTCCTGGCTTCCACTGCGGCCACCTTGTGTTTCACCCACAAAAGCACTTGCTGTGTTTCCTTGACTGCGTGACTAAAGAGCAGCATCCGTATCCTCAGGGCCTAGGACAATGCCTGGGATGTAGTAGATGCTCAATAAATATTTGCTGAAAGATGACAAGCTCCTGCAGGCAGACAAGGTATCCTTTATGCTCTACAGCCAGCACTCAGCTCCACAGGCTCTTGGGTCCTCTATCACTTGTAGCCCGTCCTGCCTGAAAGCATGAAGGGAAGCATGAACCACATTCTTAGGGTGGCATGATGTGAAGGCTGGTTCAAACCATCTTTCCAGGAGCTTCTGCAGCAGAGCTGGAGATTTAACACATATCTGTCTGAGCCCAGAGCAAAACTGGATTAAAAGAAATTCCTCTGGAAAAAAAAAATCCCATATAAAACAGGAAAGAAGTAGCTAGGAAGCTGATCCAGTCATACAGAGTTGCCTCGTGGGGAGACACGAGATGAGCCTCATCATGTGGGTCTCAGTGTCTCCTTTACAAACTTGTCAAAGTTGCAAAGAAAAAAGTGTTAGCGCTCAGTCGTGTCTGACTCCTTGCGACCCCATGGACTGTAGTCCATCAGGCTCCTGTGTCCATGGGATTTTCCAGGCAAGAATACTGGAGTGGGTTGCCATTGCCTCCTCCAGGGGATCTTCTCAACCCAGGGATCAAACCGGCATCTCCTGTGTCTCCTGAACTGTAGGCAGATTCTTTATCCATGCAAGGATATCTCTAAACATCCTTATGGCTCCAGGAGGCTTAGATTCCACTTCTCACCTCTGCCATCAATGGCCAGGGGCACCCTGGACCTGTGACCACTGCCCTACCCGAGCTGCTGTTGGCAGAACCCGGTGTGGATCCTTTGCCTACAGGAAGGGAGCCGGGTCCCCTCCATGCAGTGCTCTCATTGTACATTTGGTTTTAATTCTCCAAATTCCTTTGCACATTTTGCTGTCACGATGAGATAAAATCTAGCGCATGTGAACCAAGAGCCAAGAGGGCCTGGGAAAACTCAAGAGAAGAAAAGCGAGTCTGTGGTTGCTGGGACTGCCCTCCTGAACGTGCCCACCTCGGGATGGGGGGCTTACCTGGGCCGATGAGTGAGTGGTGCCATGGGGCCCGGCTGGGCTGGGGTCCCTCCACAACCTCCTGGAGTGGAAGGCTGGAAGGGGTGGCCCTACTGAACCCAGCAACTATTTCCCAGCCCAGAGCTCCCTAAGGGGTGGGGCTCCAGAAGTCACAGATGTTTTCAAAGAAATGGGGGAAGGAGCTACATAAACCCCATGACAGGTTAGGGTCCAGGAGGGCCCACACACATGTTCACACACACACCCTCCCATGTAGTCAGTGGACCAGGGTCCCAGGAAAGATACCAGATTGCCTGGATTCTTCAAACAAGATTAGGAATTTACATTCTCGTGTGAAGTCTTCCAACACTGAAATGTCAGGACCCCACCAGGGGCCAAGCCAAGTGCACTGGCTGATCCCACAGGGTCTGTGGGCTGCCTACCCGCCTCCCTGGTCATCAGGGTTGCCTCGGCCTTCTCAGATTGACCTCTTGCTCTGGGTCGTGCAGAAATGTGTGATTTAACAAGCAATTACTACAGCTCAGACATGGCCCCAAGGGCATGACGGATCTTGTGCTGTGCTGTGCTTAGCTGCACAGACATGTCTAACTCTTTGTGACCCCGAGGGCTGTAGCCCGCCAGGCTCCTCTGTCCGTAGGGATTCTCCAGCAAGAATACCTGGAGTGGGTTGCCATGTCCTCCTCCAAGGGATCTTCCCAACCCAGGGATCAAACCCAGTTCACCTGTCTTGCAGACAGATTCTTTACCTTCTGAGCCACCAGGGAAGGCCAACAGATCTTAGCTCATTCAATTTCCACAGCAGCCCTGCACTGTGGGGAAACTGAGGCCCCTGGGGGTACAGTCTTTCCTTGCCTTTAAGTATCTTACAACCTCTGAACAAATAGTTCCTCTTCTCTGAGCCTTGGTGTACTTGGCTCACTAAACCTTTGGTAATGGGAAATAATGGTTACGCTCATAGAGGGATTTGTGTAGAGGAACAAGAAGCCACAGGAGAGGACTGTGTACCTGGCTTAGTCACAAGCTAAGGCTCTTTAGCAGCTGCATTTGTTAGGGTTGAATCATGTCCCTCCCCAAATTTATATTTGAAATCCTAACCCCCAGATTCGCAGAACATGACCATATTTGGGAACAGGAGTTTGCAGACATAATTAGTTAAATAAAGATGAGGTCATGCTGAGTAGGGCTGATGTTCTTTTTTTTTTCTTTCTTAATATTCTAAGTTTTTTTTATTTTTTTATTTATGGCTCCGCTGGGTCTTCTTGTTGCAGTGGTTTCTCTTGTGAAGCACGGGCTCTAGGGGACAGACTTCAGTAGTTTTGGCACTTGGGCCCAGTAGTCGCAGCTCACGGACTCTAGAGCACAGGTTCAGTAGTTGTGGTGCTCAGGATCAGTCGCTCTGTGGGATGTGGAGTCTTCCTGGACCAGAGATGGAACCCGTGTCCCCTGCATTGGCATTCTTATCCACTGAGCCACCAGGGAATCCCTGATGTCCTTTCACAGAAAGGAGACCTTTGAACGCAGGGAGAGCCCCATGTGAAGACTTAAGCAGTGCTGCCTGGGCCCAGGAGCATCAGAAGGTGTTGGGGAAAGGCAGAGGCAAGAGGCCTGGAACAGATGCTTCTCTTCAGAGGCAGCATGGCTCTGCCAGTACCTGGATCTCAGACCTGCAGCTTCCTGAATTGTGAGACCATAAATTTCTGTTGTTTAAGCCACTTAGTCTGTGGTGCTTTGCTATGGCTCCAGAAACTTACAGATCATTACCATTCTGGCACAAACTGTAGTATCGTGGTTCCTTCCCTTTGCTTGTTAATTCTTTAGGTGTCTAGTTAGAGAAGGTTGATTTTCAGTTCAACTCTTAAAAGTTTATTAGAGTACTTGTTCTCTAAAGCACCGAACTGGAGGCTGGGGTAAGGCAAAGGGCTATGGATGAGTGAGCTGGCAGGGGGGCACCTCCCATATTCAAAACCTGCATCCTTATCCAGGACATCAGTGGTACCCAGGGCAGGGCAAGAAAGCCATTTTGAGGTGAGGGGCTCTGGACTGTGGAGCCGTCTCATCCATTGCCTGCTGCAGTTTGTGTAGACCTGTGGTTCTCAGCCAGGAAGATTTTGATCCTCCCCCCTTGCAGGGGACACTATGGTTGTTACAAGTTGGGGAGGCGCTACTTGTGTCTAGTGGGCAGAAGACAGGGATGCTGCTAAACATGCCACCGTGCACAGGACAGCCTGCCGCAGAGAGCTCCCAGCCCCAATGTCAGTACTGCTGCAGCTGAGAGCCCTGCTGTAGACGAAAGACATCCTGGCTGGAGCCCTGCCCTGCCTGCACTCTACCCTTCTCTGAGCCTCAGACCCCTTATCTGTAAGTTAAGCCATGCAGTAACTCTAAAGCTTGTCATCCTGATCCTGGCAGGTAGCAAGAGTTCAACCAGTCCTCCTCCTGTCACTTCTCCCATTTTGCAGGGAAGTTGTTGCAGAGGTGCTGGCTTTACTGTATCTGCTTCCCTAAAAGGGAATCTTTTAGATTAAGATAAAATGTGTCCCATAAATTGTGATTGAACATGTTTTTAAAGATTCATATGTGCTACATTTCCTTGATCCTAACAGGCTGTTAATTATAATGCAGACTTCAATTTAACAAGAACTTCTGGGAGGTGGGGCAGGGGGAGGTAACTCCACAGTTACTGTACATGTTGATTGCATCTTATTTCAGGTGCATCTTATTTCAGCTCCAAACTAAATTGGGGAGTTCCAGCTTCTACCTTGGAGCTAACGTCACCATCGTGCTGCATTCAGAGGAAATACAAACCCAATCCCCAAAGCCTTGACAAGCCACGTTTATCCTTACTGGAATCTGTTTAAGGATTAAGAGGGAATTGCTCAGCATATAAAGCAGCAAAACTTTTCTAAGAATAAATGATTCATAGCATGGTCTGAGCTCTTACTGTGAAAGGCCAAGATATGGATCAGTGTCTGTTCAAGAATAAAGCAGAGTGAAAAGAGAGTCAACGGTCCCCCAAGACACTGAAATTAGATGAAAATCCACAGAAGTGTAATGAACAGAAGGAACATTTGGGTGAAAAGATGGATGGATGGAAGGATGGATAACTGAATGATTGGATATATGAAATGAAGATAAATTATTTAACACAGAGAAACAGAGGCTAATCAATGAGACAGAAGCAGATATAGAAATACACAGTGCCTGCTATGTCTCTTCAGCTGTGTCTGACTCTGTGCAACCCTATGTGCTGTGACCCACCGGACTCCTCTGTCCATGGGATTCTCCAGGCAAGAACACTGGAGTGGGTTGCTGTGCTCTCCTCTAAGAGAGAACTCTTTTTAAGCATGCATAATTCATTAAAAATAATAACGCAGCTTGCATATGGTGGCACTCAAATTTGTTCCCAGAGGTCATCCAAAGAGTTTCTCTGCAGAAAATTGCTAATCCTATTGTGATTTCCTGATTAAAGAAAAGGTTAGAGAAACAGGCAAAGAAATGAGCCCTTTCATTGAGGTGCAGCTCAAAGAGATGTTCTTTTCTTCTTTCCTTGCTCAGGTGACTTCTAAAGAGAGTCTACCTTGATTTGATTTAAGAAACAGTCTTCAGCTCTTCCTCTATTTGCTCTCCCCACTCTCACTGCTCCCAGGGACTGGCCACATCATGCCACATCCAGAGAGGGAGGTGGCCTTCAAGACTTTGCCTCATCTGATCTTGCTGGTGCATTCCCAGCTTATAGTGACAATCTACCACTGACTGCCCCACTTCTATTCTTCTCTGCTTCTAGTGAAAAGTGCAATAATTGTCTTTGGGGCACTTGTCCCCCATTCTTAGCTCATTGCCTTGGGAATACCTTAAGACTTAATTGGTTCAGGATCACCCAATGAATCAATGATAGAGTCACTTGACTAGAGTCAGTGAAACTTGCAGAGATGTAAAGCATCTGCCTGCAATGCAGGAGACCCAGGTTCGATCCCTGGGTCAGAAAGATCCCCTGGAGAAGGAAATGGCAACCCACTCCAGCATTCTTGCCTGGAAAATCTCATGGTCGGAGGAGCCTGATAGGTTACACTCCATGGGGTTGCAAAGAGTTGGACTCAACTAAGCGACTTCGCTTTCACTTTCTGCTTTGCTAAGCCTAACAGCTGTCTCTTCTACTGCAGAGGTGAGGACGTGACATCCGGAACTTCTGCAGCCATTTTGTAAACCAAGAGTCCAATCCTAGTGCTGTCGTTTGGGTTGGGAATTGAGTGGCATCTGATCCTAGTGGGTGACCCCACACTTTGTTTTTAAATCAAACTAGTGTTTGCTTCAGGCACAGGATTTTGATGCAATTCTGGACAGTGAAGTGTGAAGGAGGCTCCCCAGGGCTCCTGGGAAACACTCTGTTGCTCTTAAAACAGACACGTGGGACGTACCAGCCTCACTCGGCCTCTGGAGGTTCTGGTCTCGGGATGAGATGCTAACTAGGGCAGCAGCCATCCTGGTCTGTGAAGGAAGACCAGCATGGGAAACTGATCCCACACCTGCCCACTGACAGTTCTGAGACTTCTTCCAGATTTCTGCACATGAAAAAAAATCTCTTCTCTCTCTCATCCTCACCTTTTGGCCTGCCTGGGGCACGCTTAGTTTTTTTTATAACGTAATTAATTAATTTTTGCCGGAGTGAGCAGAGGAGCCTGGCAGGCTACTGTCCATTGGGTCACAAAGAGTCGGACACAACTGTGCAACTAAGTCCACATGTGTGTGGTTGATATACACAATACTGTATAGGTTATAGGTGTACAATATAGTGATACATAATTTTATATAAAGTTTATAAATTTTATATAAAGTTTTTAATATAAAGTTTATATTCCATTTTTAGTTATTATACAATATTGGCTATATTCTCCATGTAGTGCAATATGTCCTTGTAGTTTATTTTATAGGGCTTCCCTGATAGCTCAGTCGGCAAAGAATCCACCTGCAATGCAGGAGACCTTGGTTCAATTCCTGGGTCAGGAAGATCCCTGGAGAAGGGATAGGCTACTCACTCCAGTATTCTTGGGTTTCCCCTGTGGCCCAGCTGATAAAGAATCCACCTGCAATGTGAGAGACCTGGGTTCAGTCTAGCTTATTTTATACCTAAGTGGGGTTTTTTTTCCCCCACAGAGTAATGTAGGGCCTTTATTTTATTATAGGGCAGAAGAAATAGTTATCAACATAAAATATTTTTACAGCCCCAAAATAGATTGCTTACAAATATTTTCAAAGTTCAGGATTCGTGTAGTTTTATACCTGATAAAACAGTAAACAGAGGTGAAAAATTAAAATAGAACTTTTTTATTAGAAAGACAATAGTACATAATTTAGCCCTTACTGAAGGTATTCAAGAAGACAGTGGAGATATTTTTATTCCCAGGTAACTCTCTTTATTCTCTACTTCTGCTTCATTCTCTTTGCATCACTCTAGTACGCCTCTCTCAGTAAAGCTCTCTGTGCACTTTCCCTCCTCTGTATGTATCTGTGCCATGGCTTCTGGTGACATTTAAAACTAGAAAATATCCCATTTCTTAGACTTTTCTTCTTTTCTGCTGTCTGAATTGTACTGACAGTTTCAATTATCTAAGACATCCATGATCATTACAGATCAATGCTGTCCCCCAGTAGTGAAAACGTTCTGTAGTGAAAACTTCCAATACCAAAGTCGCTATTACATGTGGCTCCTGGGCCCTTGACATGCAACTAGCGCAACCAAGGCAGCACATTCTCAAATATGCGTGCATGCTAAGTCGCTTCAGTCATGTCCCACTCTTTGCAACCACTTGGACTGTAGGCTGCCAGACTCCTCTCTCCATGAGATTCTCTGGGCAAGAATACTGGAGTGGGTTGCCATGCCCTCTTCCAGGGGTTCTTCCTAATCCAGGGATCGAACCTGAGTCTCTTAAGTTTCCTGCATTGGCAGGCAGGTTCTTCACCACTAGCACCACCTGGGAAGCCCTTCCTAAATATATTTAATTTTAATTAATTAACATTTAAATAACCACATGTGGCTCACCTCTACTGTACGGGACAATAGAGAGACAGACTAACTAGATAATATGAATAAGCATCACAGGAAAAATAAAATAAAAGCCTCTCCCCATTCCACCTCCAAGGCACAGTCATTATTAAACTCAGTTTATATCCTTGAAGAAAGTGGCAGAGGATGAGGTGGTTAAATAGCATCACTGACCCAATGGGCATGAATTTGAGTAAACTCCAGGAGATGGCAAAAGACAGGGGAGCCTGGCATGATGCAGTCCATGGGGTCTCAATGAGTTGTTCATGACGTAGCAACTGAACACACACTTGCTTTATTCTATGCATGTAAATTCACTACTGAATTTCTTTCAGAAATATATAATGCTTTAAGCTTTATTTGTCCATGAAAAAACTGTGAGCATCTTTCCAGCTCAGTGGATACATTTCTAAAGAACCAAGAGCAGAGAGTAGGAGTCCCAGATTTGGAACCAAAACAGACAGGATCTGTTACCTCCTAGTCTGCCAGACTAGCTCTATGACCCTGAATGAGTTATGTAACTTCTGTCCACCTCAGTCTACCCATCTGTAATAGGGGATATTCTCAGTATCTTTATTGGGTGGATTACATATGATATTGCCGATACAGGGCTTACTATGTAAACTGGGCATCACTGTACAGTGGGTTTTTTTTTTTTTTTAATGTGGCTGTGTTGAGCCTTAGCTGCAGCATGCAGGCTTCTCTCTAGTTGTGGTGTGCAGGTTCAATAGTTCCAGTACGCAGGCTTAGTTGCCCCTCTCCTTCACCCTCACCCCAGCTTCCCTGGTAGCTCAGATGGTAAAGAATCTGCCTGCAACGTAGGACACCTGGGTTCGATCCCTGGATTGGGAAGATCCCCTGGAGGAGGGCATGGCAACCCACTCCAGTACTCTTGCCTAGAGAATCTCTATGGACAAAGGAGCCTGACAGGCTACAGTCCGTAGGGTCACAAAGAGCTGGACACGACTGAACGACGAAGAACAGCACACAGCTCACCCCAGCTTGTGGGATCTTAGTTCCCTGACTGGGGATCTAACTCACGTCCTCCGCATTGGGAGGCAGATGCTAAACCACTGGACCATCAGGGAATTCCCACAGTGGTTATTAATTTTGGTCCTGCAACATCATTTTTGTGGCTGCAGAGTATCTTGTTACACAGTTGTCATGACTTGCCTATCCAACCCTTATTAGAGGACATCTGGGCTTTGGTTTTTTATTTAAGCAGTGCTGCAATGCAAGCCCCATACCAAAATCTAAAATATAAAGGAATGCCTGGGAGTCCACCTTCTGATAGAGGGGCCAGGGAAGAAGCAGCCTGAGATTCGCCAAGAGGACATCAAGCTCAGCCAGACCAGTTTTTTGAGGTTTTCCCCTGAAATAAGCTCTTCAACAGCATTTGGCCTAGAAGTCTTCTTCTTTTCATCCCTTCAGAGTTTCCTTGGTGGCTCAGACGGTAAAGATCTGCCTGCAACACGGGAGACCTAGATTCAGTCCTTGAGTTGGGAAGATCTCCTGGAGAAGGGAATAGCAACCCACTCCAGTATTTTTGCCTGGAGAATCCCATGGACAGAAGAGCCTGGCAGCTACAGTCCACGGGGTCACAAAGAGTCCAACAGGACTGAGGACTGAGTAAGGTCAACTTTGGCTCAAACTGTCAGAGACTGCATCGGCAGAGCAAAAGCCTGCATGTGTTTAAGTTTGGAGTTTTTTTCTCTGACTCACTGTGGGATAGAGGTATTTGAACCAATACAGTACAGTCCCCGGAGAGAAGAAATGCAAGTAACTTGAGATGCTTCCTCCCAGACGTTCTCTGGGGGTTTTGAACCTGTGACAAAACCAGATTCTTTAATGTGATTCTCAAAGATCATGTAAAAAAAGGTTTTTTTGCATTGTGGTAAAACACATACAACGTAAAATTTGCTGTTTAATTCAGTGGCATTAACTAAATTTGCAATGTTGTGCAACCATCCCCACTGTATTTCCAAATTGTTTTCATCACCCCAAACAGAAACTGTACATATTAAGCAATAAATCCCCAATGTCTGCCCCTCTCCCACCCCAGCAACCAACCCCAGCCCCTGGTCATTCTAATCTACTTTTTGTCTTTATGAATTTGCCTCCTCCAGATATTTCATACTGGTAGACTCACACAATATTTGTCCTTTTGTGTCTGGTTTATTTCACTTTGTGTAATGATTTCAAGGTTCAGCCATGGTGTAAAATATATCAGAACTTTTTCTTTTTTATGGTTGAATAATATCTCATTTTGTATATAAGCCACATTTTGTGTATCTGTTCATCTGCTGATGGGCACTTGGGTTGTTTCCATCCTTTGGCTGTTGGGGAAAATGTGGCAATGAACACTGATGTACAAGCCTCTGTTTGAGCCCCTATTTTTATTTTTTTGGCGTATACTTGGAAGTGAATTTGCCTGGTCATATGGTATGTTTAACTTTTTGGGAGACTGCCACACTGCTGTTTTTATCATTCATGGCTATTTGTTCTATTTATATTAAATTTTTATTGAACTATAGTTGACTTACAATCTTATGTTACTTTCAGGTGCACAGCATAGTGATTCAGGAGTTTTACAGCTTATACTCCATTAAAAGTTATTGCAAGGTAATGGCTACCATTCCCTGTGCTGTACAATGTACCCTTGCTGTTTATTGTATTCATAGTAGTTTGCATCTCTTAATCCCATACCCCTAATTTGCCCCTCCCCACTTTGGTAACCCCTGGTTTGTTTCCATATCACTGAATCTGTTTCTGTTTTGCATGTATGTGCATCTGTATTATTTTTCAGATGCCACACTTAAGCGACGTCATATAGGACCGCCAACTGGTTTCCACAGTGACTGCACGATTTTACATTCCCACCAGCAACATACTAGGATTCCAACTTATCTACATCCTCATCAACACTGTTATTTTACTTGTTAAAGTTTTTATTTATAGCCATCCTAGTGGGTATGAAGTGGTATCTCATTATGGTTCACATTTCCCTAACAACTAATGAGGCTGAGAATATTTCCAGGTGTTTATTGGCCATTTCTACATCTTCTTTGGAGAAATATCTATTCAAGTCCTCTGCCCATTTCTTATTTTCTTTTTCTTTGCCCATTTTTAAATTGTGTTGTTTGTCTTTTTGTTGTTGAGTTGTAGGAATTATTCATATATTCGGGATATGAAAACGTTATCAGATACAAGATTTGCGAGTCTTTTCTGCCATTCTGCAGGTTGTTGTTTCACTTTCTTGATGGTGTCTTTTGATGCACGCACGTTTTTAATTGTGACAAATCCCAATTTACCTATTTTTCTTTTGTTGCTTGTTTTTGGTGTCATACCTAAGAATTCACTGCTCACTCCAAGGTTGGAGTTAATTTTAAATCACAAAGTATTGCTTTTTTCTGTTATAAATTTCCTGCGCATAAGGGTGCTGAGTACTTTACTACCCTCAGGGAGCTGAGTTGGCTGGGAGGCAGGTAGGTAGGTAAATAGATGTATAGGTGGGCTTTCCCAGGTGGCTCAGTGGTAAAGAATCTGCCTACCAATGCAGGGGCCACAAGAGACGTGGGTTCGATCTCTGGGTTGGGAAAATCCCCTCAAGTAGGAAATGGCAACCCACTGCAGTATTCTTGTCTGGAAAATTCCATGGACAGAGGAGCTTGGTGGGCTACACTCCATGGGGTCACAAAGAGTCAGATGTGATTGAGCACAAACGAAACAAAACAGGTAGATAAGTAGGTAGATCGGTAAATGAATAAATAAATATAAACAATTTTACTTATTAATTTAGCCAGTTTAGCCAACTTTTACATTCTCATTCTCTGGTCATTGTCCCCTAGTCATAAAGGAGGCTCCAAGATTCAGACTGGCCAACCATGATAGCCTATGTCCCTGGCATCAGTGATTGGTCCAAGAGGTGGTCTTGTTGCCAGACTGAACCAATGAGACCTTCTCTGGGATGGACAGACATTTCCTGGGAAAAGAAAACCTCTTTCCATTGGAGGCGGCAAGCTAGAACTGTAGGCAGCTGTTCCTGACCACAAGAAGCTCCATCTGCCAGAGGCAAGAATGAAGCACAGGCAAAGTAGATTGAGACCAGCAGAGATGGAGATTCTCCATAAGCATGGGATGGGGAGTCCCCTGTTCCAGTCCAAGGGACCCCCATTCCTCCAGCTTCTCCTTTTATCTTGTGAAAATGTGCCAGGACACACCTCCCCATCCCCAGTGACATCAGCCAGTTCCTTTCTCCTTCAGTTCTTTCAGGATAAATTTTGATCTCTTGAAACTAAAATCTACCCTGATGGGTAAGCCATCATCCCCCAGCAACCTGTGCTCCCTCTTACTGAGTTATCGGCAGCTAAATACACCTGAGTCCCCAATTCTCCCAAGCCTTCACGCTTCCGTGTCCTCTGCCCACAGCTCTCTCTCCAACTCCAGGTTCAAGACTCAGCCAACATATTTCCTCCTTGGAGCACCCTGCCGTGACCCTCCTTCCAACCCTCAAGGCAAGTTGATTTCTTCCATGCGCCCTCACACAACCCTGTAATACCTCTGAGTCCTATCACTTTGCTCTCACATATTTCCCCTCTGGTCCAGGGGCTTTTTGGAGGCAGCCACAGTGTCTACTGCAGGTGGATTGCTGGCATCTAGCCCTGGGTCAGCACATGGCAGTCTCGCTAGGCACCAGCAGAATGACTAAACTGGGGCTTGCAGGCAAACACGCCAACCTGGGCTCCACCACCTGCTTGTCGTGTGAACCTTGAGCAGGCAATTCACTTCATGTTGCCTTGCTTGTAATACAGGTTGATGATAAATGGCATTTCCTTCTTGGGGCTCTCTGGGGATCTAGTGAGACATGCTTCCTGCTCAGCTCTGCTGTCAAGGCTGTCCTCCATCTCTGTCTGTCCCTTTCAGGCTCTCAGCTCTGCTTCCCTGAGTTTCTTGTGCCTCGTTCTCCACCCAGGCTTCCACCACAGGCAGTGGTAGCCCAACTCAAGGGCATCCTTACAGCAACCTTCTTAGCCAACATCTTCATCTGAATTCCAGGAAAGGACTCTGATTGGTCAGCTTGGGTCTTGGATCCACCCCTAGAGCAATCATCATGTCCAAAGAAATGGGACACTCCCATTAGCCAGTTAGCTTCAGCACTACCATTTGGGCAAAGAACTGATGGAGCCAACCTGGACCACAGAGCAGAGGGGAGCAGCTATTCCGAAGAGTAGATGCTGGGTGATTGAAAGAAAAATAATGCTTCCACCAGACTGTTTCCTTATTGTAATCTTCCCATTACATTCAGAAATAAGTAATACTCTGTTTATCCAGGAGGATAAAACTTCAAAAAAAGGGGGGGGTTGCTTTAAGAATCAGCCCCAGGATTGGGAGATGGTGGAAAAACTCCTCCCTCCTCCCTGCCCATCCTTCTTTCTGCCCTAACATCTCCTTGAAGCGGCTTCTCACTTGCTGCCACTCCGGTGTCAGACCCAGCTGCAGGAAAGATGGTTCTTCTCTGCTGGAATCTGGTTTCACGTCAGTTTTGGGGGTGATTTTTCACTGCCTTAATTTTTGTTCTAGTCCGCTATGTTTGTTACAGCTGTGCTTGTTACACTATTCCAGTCCCCTGTGCTAGTTACACCTGGGTGTGTTATACCTGTGCTCATAACACCCATAGGTGTTATGCCTATCCTCGTCACACCATTCCAGGCTCCTGTGCTTGCTATGCCTGTGCTTGTTACACCTGTAGTTGTTACACCCGTGTGTGTCTACTCCTCCACTCCCCTCTTTCTTCCCTGTTAGAACAATAAGTGCACGGAGATCCCTCCCTTCCTGGAGAAACAGTGGCCAGTGCAGGTGAGAGTCAAGGCTCTGGCATCAACACAAGTGAGTTCAAATCTCAGCTCTGCGGGTTATTAGCTGTGTGACCCAACTCCTATTAGGCACCTCCTCTGTGTGCCCATTTTTTCATCTCTCTGATGTGGATTAGTAGTAATGTCTGTCTCTTTGGATTTGGTGAAGAATATATGAGACTCTGAAGAACATGTGAGATGGTACACACGAAGGTGGTTTGACTAAAGTGTGTGGAGTGAGTTCAAGGCCCCTGACTCATACAGGTCCTTCCAAGTGTGAGTTCAGGGCCCCTCACTCATACAGGTCCTTCCAAGGCCCTGAATAGGGTCCTTGCATTGTCTCCTCGTGAGCATATGCTTTTGTAAGATCTGCAAAAGTTCAGTGATTTCATTGCATTCTGTTAAGGCCCCTAAATCTTCCCACTCCCAGTCCGCCACCCCCTCTTGTGTCCAGGGATGCTGAGACCGGTGGGTATTATAGGATCCATTTAGCTGGAGTTTGGTGAACTCAGGCTGTGTGTTTTCAGGGCCAGGACTAGAGTGAGATGAACGAGGTACAAAACT
This sequence comes from Oryx dammah, assembly GCF_014754425.2. Classification (NCBI taxonomy): domain Eukaryota; kingdom Metazoa; phylum Chordata; class Mammalia; order Artiodactyla; family Bovidae; genus Oryx; species Oryx dammah. The sequence goes on along the minus strand of NW_024070194.1, from coordinate 24,274,195 downwards.
GAGGACACGCTTGCAGGCTGAGAGCTAGCACCACCTTGGGGTTAAAACCACCCATTTCACCCTCATCCCACCCTGCTGGCCACCCCCCCTCACCTTCCTTCCTCTTTTGATTTTCTTGGTATTGTATTCAAAAGTAGGATCACCAACAATGAAGCGTCTCATCATCTCTACTGTTTCTTTCTCTACTGTGCTGACTCCTTCCTGAGTCCATATTTAGTACAAGGACCAGAAATTCACAAAGGAAAAGAGGAAAAACAGGCCACTTTTTATCTCCACTAAATGGCCACATTTAGCACATATGTAATTGCAGCCACCTTCAAATAAAGAAAACACTTAGTTCTCCCTGAGAAATCCCAAGAAACTTAATCCTCATTTTAGCAGGCAATCTGAGTTTTAAAAATATCAGTAGAAAGTCAAAACTTTCATGCGAAGTTTGAGTTTGACTTGAAACATTTAATTTATTTAAAAATAGAAATGTAAATGTAATCTCTGTGTTTTCCTCCTGCTGTCAGGAGCTCTCCTGCTCTGACTGATTCATTAACAAATTAACATGTTGTGATTGTGCTGTGAAAAGTTGCAACATAATTGTTACAGCCACTGGTCCCCAGGCTCTGGAGTTGTGCTTCCTAAACTCTTTTATAGACTACAAATTAGATGCTTTTCATATATGCTATCTAGTTTTAATTAAAATTTGCCCTAAAGCTATCCTTAACAGCTTTGGAGTTGCTGGAGTTTTGTCATCTTGGGGTGGTGAACATTTGCAGTTGATCTTGTCAAAATCCGTACCCATGGAAACCGTTTTCCAACCACTTCTTCCTAGGGCCAGCTCAGATCTGCCAGAGTTCTGATTTCGACTCGGCTCAAAATTTATTATCCGTTGAGAGAAGGGTGGTCCTCTGTGGGCAAAGTGGAGATTTAGAGATTTTAACTGGAAAACACAGAGAATGGCTTGCAAGGTTTCTGATTTATCACAGCCCCTCTGAATGTTTCCCTTTCCTCATCTATAAAACGAAGATCACCACAACCCTGTCTGTGACCTATGGAAGTGTTTCCTTGAGACCTTGAAGTCTGTAAAGATGAAGAAAACCATCCTTCTGAAAGCTATGAAATTGCACCCAAGTTCCGCCACGTGGCCCAGCATACTGGGAAAAAAAATTTTTTTTAAGCACCTTTTGAAAATCATCAGGACAAAGTAAGCAAGTCCTTGAGGTTCTTGAGGTAGTCATGGGACAAGTGTTGGTGAATTAAAGCAAATGCTGCAGGTAGCCCCTAAAATTCCATTGAGAATGCTTCAGAATCTTTCGGGGTCTTAGTCCCCATCCGCATTTCCTCCAAAGGGTTGATAAAATTGGGATGAAAGTAAGAAAGCTCCTCTCCTCCCCTGCCAGGATCCTGATGGTATCTAAGGCATGGACTCAACTACTCCCAGATAAGGCACCCCAAACCTCAGGAGCAGGGAGGCACCACACCAGCCAGTTCAACCGAGGGCTATGCTTCTGCTTCGGATGGGGAATGTGATATAATAACAACTCTTCCTGTGCCTTTTCTGGAGAGATTTTAGCCATTTGCAGTCACACTGGAGGGCATTAGGCTTCCCTCGTAGCTCAGATGGTGAAGAGTCTGTCTGCAGTGCAGGAGACCTGGGTTTGATACCTGGGTTCGAACCCTGGGTTGGGAAGATCCCCTGGAGAAGGAAATGGCAACCCACTCCAGTATTCTTGCCTGGAGAATCCCATGGACAGAGGAGCCTGGCGGGCTGCAATCAATAGGGTCTCAAAGAGTCGGACACGACATAGCGACTAAACCACCACCACCACCACCTGGAGGGCATAAGAGGAAAAGTTCTCCTAAAACAGTAAATACTGTGATCCTTACTCTATGTACAGGGATGACAGAGGCCACAACTACATACTGTAAATATAAAGGGAAATTGAGCTCCGAAGAGATCCTTACAGAAGTGGCTGCTCACATGCTCCATGCTCCATGCTCCAACAGCAGGTCCTTAATCTGCAAGAAGACATCTGGTTCATCCATCCATCTATCTACCCATGCATCCATTCACTCATCTGCCCACTCATTCAGCACTGCCCTGTGACTTCCCCATGTCCTGTCCATAAATCCTCTTCTTCATTCAGTTCAGCTCAGTTCAGTCGCTCGGTCGTGTTCAACTCTTTGTGACCCCATGAACTGCAGCACGCCAGGCCTCCCTGTCCATCACCATTTCCCGGAGTTCACTCAGACTCACGTCCATCAAGTCGGTGATGCCATCCAGCCATCTCATCCTCTGTCATCCCCTTTTCCTCCTGCCCCCAATTCCTCCCAGCATCAGAGTCTTTTTCAATTTGGCACCCTCAGAACTCTGATCCTCTATCCAGTGTGAAGTTTCAGGAGCCCAGTTACAAATACTAGTCCTGCCTGCCACTCCAGAGAAGGCCTACCATCTACTCAAAGCTTGAAGCCTCACAGGGTAGAGACTTGTGTATAGGAGTGTGTGTACAGGCATGTGTGTGCATGTGTGCACATGTGTGTATAACACACAACCCACTCCAAGCTGTTCAATGTTGTGTCTGTGGTTCCCATGTAGTGAGCAGACATTGTTTACCTAGGATCCTTCCTTTGGGAAGACACGCCTCCTCCATCCCATGTGGTTGAGGTGGAGTCAACTCACATGGAAGGAAACCCCGAAGTCCTGAATTCTTCACCTGCATCTGTACCACTCCCCCAGTCACTTGTGAGACTTGACTTGGCTGAGGTCCCGTCTTCAGCAACATGCATATTTCTTCTCCAGGAAGTGTCTAAGGCAAGTTGGTCTCTCAGCATCGTGATCATCTGAACAGAGTGAGCCTACATTCTCCCTTCCTGCCACAGGTCCATCCAGCGCATCCTGGCTCTGATTGGTGCCTTCTGGTTGGGCTGTGACATCATAGCAGGGCGTTCTCCTCATTGGCTTCATTACCCCCAAGATGGATGCAACTTGAGACACTATTGGCAGGATTGTTTAACACTACTTATTGCGAGAGGGTCATTTCATGAGAGTAGAAATCAAGACAGTTCTATAGTCAGGGATTCCAAACCCATACAACATTGTCTCCATTTCATGGTTCATGTGAAACCAAATCTCACTCAACATTTGACACATAAACACAATGAGATCTTTGCTTCTCTTTCTCAAGGGGTCAGGAGTGAAAAACACTTTGGGAAGATTTCCAGTATATTGATTTCCTGAGGCTACCATAACAAATTGTTGCAAATTGGGTGGCTTAAAACAACAGAACTTTATTTTCCCACAGTTCTGAAAGCTGAAAGTCCAAAATCAAGGTGTTGACAGGCCACACTCTCTCTGGAGGCTCTAAAGAGAGTCTGTCCCTTTCTTCTTCCAGCTTCTAGTGGCCCTGGCCCTCCTTGGCTTGTGGCTGCATCACTCCTGTCCTTGCCTCTGTCTTCACGCAGCCTTCTTCCCTGTGTCTCTTTATGTGTCCTTTTCTGCCTCTTCCAAGAAAACTCTTATTGAATTCAGGGCCCACCCTAATCCAGGATGATTTCCTGCTCTTTACCTTAATTACATCCACAAAGATCCTACTTCCAAATAAGGTCACATCCTGAGACTCCAGGTGGACATCAGTTTTGGAGGGGACACCATCAACCCACGACACACGTTAATACAAATTTTATCTTATCTCATCTTCAAAGACTGGGTAACCTTGAGAAGTTCTCTCAGAACTGTTCTCCACTCTCTCACAGCCCTTAGCATGAGGCCAGGCATACAGCGGGTGCCCAGAAAAGACGCGTATTATGATTCAGTGGTTTCAATGCTCAGGAAGTAAGTCGGGTGTATATAAAGGGTGACTCTCTCTCCACTAAATAACTGATTTATTAAAGCAGGAGTCTGCAAACAACAGCTCCGGGGCTTGATTTTGATGAACCAAGTTTTATCAGAACAGAGACCCACACACTCAGTGAAACATGGTCTACAGCTGCTCTCATGCTACAAAGGTAGTATGAGTTGATGGTCAAAACTGAGGCTGTGTGGCCAGCAATCTTAAAATATTTACCATCTGACCATTTACAGAAAGCTTCCCAACCCCTGATGTAGAAGAGTGACGGGGCTTCCCTGGTGGTCCAGTAGTTAAGAATATACCTAGCAATGCAGGGAACATGGGTTCAATTCCTAGCCGGGAAACTAAGATCCCACATGCTGCAGGGCAACGAAACCCGTGCACCACAGCCAGACAGCCGGTTGCCTCATAACTACTGAAGCCTGCTTGCTCTAGAGCATAAGAGCCATATGTTCAAGGTCCTGCAAGACTCGACAAAGACCCCATGTGCCTCAACTAAGACTTGCTGCAGTCAAATGAGTACATTTTTTTAAAAAAAAAGAAGAGTGACTAGAATAATCTCAACCCTCCAGGTGCTGGCATTTTTCGAGGGTAGAGAATTGAATATTAGGAAAACACCCTCATAAGTGTCCAGGAGCATGGAGGTGAGGAAGTGCCTTTCGTAGAGTTAGGAAAAGATGACACAGGAGATCACAAAGTGTAAACAAAGGTGACAGAGAAAGCTGGAAAGGAAGACAGGTGAGATGCTGGGGCTTAGACCAGTGGATACCTCCGCGAAGCTTTTACCAAGAATACCTGTCTCGTTTTCTTTTAAGTTATTTGCATTTTTCCTAAACCTTCAGGAAAAAGTGCTGCTCACAGAAGTGGTCTCTGGGAAGTGTTTGATTTCTTAACCAGAAGTCGGGGGAGGGTCTGGGGTCCATGACACAGTAACGCCTGTGGTGGAATGGGATGAGTAGACAGTGAGTGAGACAGTCCCCAGGCAGGACCCACGGGCAAGGACTGGAGCCCCCAGAGAGCAGAAGACATATCATTCTTCCCCAGAACCCCTGTGAGACTGGGGGGGACACAGCACCCAAGAACAGGTGGCTTTGCCAACATGTGGCCAAGAAGAGATGTCCCAAGATGGAGATGCCCTGTCCAAGCGCCAGATTCTCCAGCCCCATGGAGGCACCCCACCCATCACCCCTACTCCCGCAAGATTCCTGAGCACGTTCCCACCTGCAGCAGTGGTTCCTGCCCCTCCTCCACCTCCTTTCCGGGCTTATCTCAAATGCCATCTCCCTTCCCCCGACCCTGTGCGCCCATTTGGCCTCTTTGCTGTCACCAGCTGTGGGCCTGACTTCACCGGAAGAGCTGGCTCACCCTGACTGGTTTCCAGGGCTGAGATCCAGGAAAGGTTAGGTGCATCCTCACCCGTAGAGCTCAGACACCTCATCACACAGCGGACTCTACTTCTGAGAAGGATGTGCGGCAGGGACAGGAGAGAATGTGAGACTTGCAGGCAGGAACCCTAGGTTGGAGTTCTGGCTCCGACTTTCGCTTCCTGGGTGACCTTGGGCAACTACCTGCACCTCTCAAGCCATAGCTCACCCATTACGAAAGCAGGGTTCATTGTCTTCTGCTCCGTTCTGCTCACGTGGCTCTAATGAGAGCATGTGCAAACTGAAGAGTGCAGTCTCCCACGAGATTCTTACAAGAGTTGGAAGATGCTTGGAGAAGAGGCCTGGGGGTGCTCAGCCTGGCTTGTGAAGCCCCCAAGAGGGCGGTGGGGGTGGCAGTGTCCCCTGTGCCAGGATCACTCTCTGCCCATCCTGTAGTTCTGCCTTCCGGTGTCCTCCTCCATCCAGCTCATCCGTCCAGCCATGAAGAAAGGCACACCGTGGAAGCCATGGGTAAGATTTCAGAAGAGAACTGAATTTGGAAACAGTGTGCATGCAGCAGGCTTCCCAGGTGGTGCTAGTGGTAAAGGACCCGCCTGCCAGTGCGGGAGATGAAAGAGACGCACGTTCAGTTCCTGGGTCGGGAAGATCCCCTGGAGGAGGAAATGCAACCCACTCCAACACTCTTGCCTGGAGAATCCCAGGGAAAGAGGAACTTGGTGAGCTACAGTCTACGGGGTCTCAAACTTAACACACACATACATGTAACACTCTAATAACAAGAGGGAAGAGACACTAACAGAAACACCCAGAAGCCATGAGCTATCTAAGGCTATTAACCAAGCTGGCTCCTTCCTTCCTTATTTCAAATGCCACCTCCCCCCTGCCCACCCAGTGCTTTTATTTTGTACCACGTGAACGTAAGTCATAAAGAACCAGAATTCATCTCCGAGGGCCTTGGCCAAACTCCCAGATAAAAGGCATCCCCCTTGCCCCTTTCAGCCCTCCATCAGTCTCTTTGCTCCCGTTCCTCCCTGGCACGGCTCATAGGGAGGGCTCAGGGGGTTACCGGGCTCTACCTGTCTCTCCAGCCTGACCACAAGCTTGCTTCCTCTGGTTCTGCAAGCCCGGGCTCTGCCAAGTGCTTGTTTGGCACGTGGGAGGACTCCGGAAATACTTGTTGAATGAAGGAGTGAATGAAGGATGGAGCTGTCTGGAAGGAGGAGGCCTCTCGCTCTGGGAAACCCACAGTTTTCTTGGGCGCTCAACACCAAGAACAGCCTCATTACAGTGTGCTCCTTGCTTTTTAGATTGCTGAGGGTTTTGCATAGGGAAATCTAATCTGTATGTTTCTGACTCATTTCTACGTGTCCTCCCAAGTCGTGGCACTCAGGAAGCCATTTCGTGTCTGAAATGCCCATTAAAAGGTAATTTCTGAAATTTTTGTTTTTCTTCTTCTGAGAATCAGGACACCTGCCTTGATCAACCGTGAATATGGGTAAGCCCCCAAGCATTAGATGCCATGGACACCTGAGCTCCCAGGAGGTCCAGGCTGTGGGCTTGAGGGCCTCCCCTGGTGACCCTTTCTTGGCCCACCCCACCCTCTCCCTTCTCTCCTGCTGAGTAGTGGGGAGGGGAGCAGAAACAGCAGAGAGGGGTGGGAAAGCCCTTTGGGGGCACCAGCCCGATGACATGAAACCTGGCACGGAGGTGGGGCTCTTAGGATTGTCGATCAGCCCAGAGAGAACTGTTTCATAATGAGCACTTGAAAGGAAGGGGGCAGGGGGGGCAGCTGACCACCCCGCCGCTCCCCTCCAACTTTCATGTTCCCTACCCTGTAATTAGCGGGTGTCGGCATTTGAACGACACACGCCTTTAAAGGGCGCTGCCGGCGCGGACATGTCGGCTCTCTGCAACCACGTTTCAAATCGGTAATTATGCATCCTCTCCCCTTCTATCTCAGGATGCGGCCCTGTGAGTGGGCAGGTTTGCAGGGAGAAAGGACTGTCAGAAAAATTCCCACTGTTAATCATCTGCTTTGAGCTCAGAGTTTGGGGACTCTTGGGGACCTTCTTTGTTTTATTTTGCACAGAATGATGGGAATCGGAGAGCTTGCCAGGCATGGAGTGAAGCCTCTGAATAAAGCAGATGTGTGTGTCAGAGCTCCCACGGAGTTGAAAGATATCAATAATAATAATAATAATCCCCAACATTTATCCTGGATTTACATGAATCCAGGCGAATTACAGACCCTAAGCTGATGGATCTTCAGGCTAGAGACTAAGCCTGTGCTTTAAGCTCTATTTCTCATTTATTCTTCACAAAAACCGTATGAAACAGGCACAGTGATTATTGGATTGGCCAAAAAGTTCATTCATAACAGTTTACAGGGAAAACCCAAACCAACTTTTTGGCCAACCCAATGTTTGCATTGTATAGTTGGGTCACCAGAAATCACTGGAGCCAGGAGCTCTTTAAGGAGAGAGTGGGAAATCTGATTTTTCTGAGGCAGTCGTTCCTAGACTGTGAACTTTCACTCTGTAAAACTTCAACAGCAAGAAGATGAGTGGGTTGACATAGGACTGCCAACTCTCGATTTGGCCAAGTATAAGCATTTATGGGGGAAAAAGTTGCCATCTACTAGCATCTTCGTTTCATAAAAGGTATCTTCGCACGAACAGCTAGGAAGGAAAATCTTGGTACATCAATCACATTTCACTCTATAAAAATCTCCCTCTGGACCCTTTGTTTTTCTTTCTTATTTGGCCAGTGTTCCACCCTGGGCTCACTCTGGCTTGAAGACATGTATTCAGGATCAGGGTCATCAAGTCTTCATTAGAGCTTCCCACCTTGGAGACGGGGGGTTGGGGGGAGAGGATTTTTTCCCCAGGGGGAGGGACATCTGACAATGCTTGGAAACTTTTTTTTGTAATTTCCCAGACTGGGTAGGGAGTACTACTGTCATTTAGAAGGCAGAGGTCAGGGATGCTGTAACATCCTATGATGCACAGTACAGGCCCCAATGACAGACATATCCCACCCCAGATGTCCATAGTGCCCGTTTGGGAAGCCTGGGTATACAGAGGTCTAACGGGGAGTAGGTAGGTTGCTCATCAGCACACCATGTGTGCCCTGGAGGGATCTGAAGTCTGTGGTCAGAGGAATAAGCTCTGTCTTGTGTATCCCCTGGCAAGGGCAGAAGAGACCCTCGCACACCAAGCACCCCACCATTGTAACCACCTGTGCAGCACCGGACTTTGCCATCGTGTAGGTGTGCTCACTCACAACCTAGCAACATGAACTAGAAACAGACGTCTTCTGAGGCCGGTTTTATTACTTCTTGTCAGTTGACACCCTCCTTTGGGCCTCCCTGCCCTGCCTCTCTGGTTTGACAGCCGCTGAGACACAGGGCTGAACGGTTGTCCAGGGCTGTGCCGAGTTATTTCTGTCTGCAGGATGCCATGTAGACACTCTGAAAAAGGAGATCAAACAGACCTGTGAACTGTGGTTGTGATGGGAGCTAATTAGCATTTCATAACATTCAGCAGGGGAGAAAAAGCAATGACACTTCAGAGCAAATAAAAGCCATTTGCAAATTTAATATTTTTCTGATGAGTTAATGTCTCTAACCACTCTCCCTTCCCCCTACCTTGGGTAATTTATTCCTTCCACAACTGTTCTGCCAGTTGCACTTGCTGGAAATTCGCTGGTTAAGACTTACTGAGGCATCTGCTGCTAAGTCTGCTGAGTCGCTTCAGTTGTGTCTGACTCTGTGCGACCCCATAGACGGCGGCCCACCAGGCTCCTCCGTCCCTGGGATTCTCCAGGCAAGAACACTGGAGTGGGTTGCCATTTCCTTCTCCAAGGCATGAAAGTGAAAACTGAAAGGGAAGTCGCTCAGTTGTGTCCAACTCTTCGAGACCCCATGGACTGCAGCCTACCAGGCTCCTCCATCCATGGGATTTTCCAGGCAAGAGTACTGGAGTGGGGTGCCATTGCCTTCTTCTCTTCATTGGGGCATCTGGACCTGCCCAAACTTGACCCATCACCTGCTTTAGGACAACCTTAGAGCAAAGAAAGGTGTTCATAGTTTAAATAGCCTGGAGAGGGCTATTTAAAATCCCCTGTTCAGTGGATAAGAATCTGCCCGTCAATGCAGGGGACACGGGTTCGATCCCTGGTCCAGGTAGATCCCACATGCCACAGATCAACTAAAGCCCGTGCATCACAACTACTAGAGCCTGTGCCCTAGGGCCCATGAGCCACAGCTACTGAGCCCCCCTGCTGCAGCTACTGAAACCCACGTGTGAAGAGCCTGTGCTTCACAACAAGAGGAGCCACCACAATGAGAAGCCTGTGCACTGTGAGGAAGAGTTGCCCCCGCTCACGACAGCTACAGAAAAGCTGCAAGCAGCACCAAAGACCCAGAACAGCCAAAAGCAACAAAAAATAGCCTCGAGAGAAAAAAAAAACTCCAAAGGGGAACAATAGTTTGTGACATGTGAAAATGATGCAAAATTCAAAGTTCAATGTCCATAAAAAAAGTTTTATTGAAACACGGCTGCCCTTGAACTTGTTTATGTTTTATCTGAGACTGCTTTCATACTACTATCGCAGAGTGGAGTAGTTGTGACAGGAACCATATGGCCCCCAAAGCCTACAATATTTATCATCTGGTTCTTTGCAGAAAATTGTTGGCAGATCTCTGATTTAGGGAGAAACACTCCTGCAAACCGGGCAGTTACAATCTTAAGAGACAACTGCTAAATGAGGAAAAGTATGTCATTCCAAGGGGTCCCAGAGGAGGGGAAACAACTCCACCTGGAGGTCAGGAAGGAAGGCTTCCTGGAGGAAGAGGTTAAGGAAGTTGAGGTGGGAAAGAGGAATAAGGTCATCCCCTGGATTCATCACCTCACCCGTCAATTTTCTCCTTGTATCTCCCCCAGGGCCCTTCTTCCTGCATCCCACACCATAGGGCATCTTTATTGGGGTGAGGAGAGAGTACCGGAAAGCTTTGTGTCGACTCATTGCTTATTTCCCTAAATCCCTTGCCTCTCACTTGAGTTCTTTTCCTTCTGAAGGCTGTTGGAAGATGACTCTAATATCTTTTTCTATTTCTTTCCCCCTTTGGCCATACCACACAGCGTGTGAGGTCTTAGTTCCCTGGCCAGGGATCAAACCTGCTCCCCCAGAAGTGGAAGTCTTAAGCACCAGACTGCCAGGGAAGTCCCAAGATGACTCTAGTTTCAATGGGGTCTTTCCCAAAGCTTTTGTTTCCACATCCTGACAGTAACAGCTCTCAGGTTCGTGTCTATTTTGAATTCACAGTGATTTTTAGGAGTAGCCTGGAATTTGTCTGGCTTTGGGCCAGAAGCAAGAACTTGAAAATGACCCACGGTGTTTGAGACTTCCCTTGTTTTCGCCGGACACAGGTTGACAGCTCATTCTCTGAACCCTGAGGTTTCAGCTTTGTACCTGGCTCACAGCTCAATGTCTAGAGGTTGTTCCCCTCCATGCAAGGCATTATGCAGACTGACAAAACTAGTGTCTCTTTGCCTGAGGACAACCAGCTCATATCACTGAGCCCTCTGATGTCAGACAGACCCAGGTTCAAATCCCTCTTCTGCCACTTCTTAGCTGTCTGTCATTGCACTTAGTTCGTGCATGAAAACGTTGCATCGGTCATGTCCAGCTCTGTGTGGCCCTACGGACTGTAGCCCTCTGGGCTCCTCTGTCCATGGGATTTGCCAGGCAAGAATACTGGAGTGAGTTGCCATCTTCTTCTCCAGTGGGTCTTTCTGACCTAGGGGATCGAACCTGGGTCTCTTACGTCTCCTGTGCTGGCAGGCAGGTTCTTTACCACTAGCGCCACCTAGGAAGCCATTGCACTTAGATATGCCACTAAACCTCTCTGAACTTGCTACCTGCAAACTGGAAGCAACGGTAAGACACAATCTCATTAGTTATGGGAGAACAAAGTGAGAAAAGGAAGGTAGAAAGCGTCACCCAGTCCTGGGCTCAGAAAGCCCTGGGAAATGTCAGCCAGTGTGGTGATCCAAGGTGCCAGCATGACAAAGAGGCTTCCCCCAAAGGACTATTCTGAACAACGATGCTGCCATGTGGGTAAAAAGAAGGGAGAAAGATTCTATATGCATGCTTGACAAAATATACATAAAGTATCTTTGAGAGGATACTAGAATCTGTTAAGGGTGATTCCCTCTGGGGAGTGTAGGGGTGAGTAGATTTTTTTTTCTCTAGCACGAGTCCCTTGGACAACAAGGAGATTAAACCAGTCAATGCTAAAGGAAATCAATTTTGAATATTCACTGGAAGGACTGATGCTGAAGCCGAAGCTCTAATACTTTGGCCACATTCATGCAAAGAGCCGATTCACTGGAAAAGACCCTGAGACTGGGAAAGATTGAGGGCAGAAGGAAAAGGGGGCAACAGAGGATGAGATGGTTAGATAGCATCATCAACTCATTGGACATGAGTTTGAGCTAACTCCGGGATATAATGAAGGACAGGGAAGCCTGGTGTGCTCCAGTCCATGAAGCTGCAAAGAGTCAAACATGACTTTAGCAACCAACCAAATGAATAAAAACAGCATGTTTGAACATTGAGTAATATGCAAAGCATCTGTTCAAAAGAGCAAATCAATGTTTATAATACAAGGTGCCTTGTCAACCGAAAGGATTTGAAGACACTGGGGAGTGGGGAGCATAACGTTTGTGTTGAGGTTAGGGGCTGGGCAAATAGATCAGAGAAAGACGTCCACATGAAAGTTCTCTATGCTAAAGTTCTCTTTATGCTAAAGCTCTCTAGAGTGCAGCTTTAGCATAAACATCGGTGCCTGGGAAGCAGCAATTAATTTCACGAGTAGATTAACTGGGAGCAAAACTCAGCTCGGTAAACACCCCCCGGGCGGCTGACAGCCAAGGCTCTGCGGGAGAAGGCAGGTGAAGGCGGGGACTTTCTTAAAGACATCTGGAGGGTCGTTCCCACAGCCCTGACCAGAAATATATTGAATGCACTGGGGGTCAAGAACCACTGAAACCTACAGCCTGCTTGTCCAGGCGAGCACTTTCGGAAAATTGCTTTTGACATATAGTCACTTGTTTGGGCCCTGGTCGACCCCTTACTCTGTATTCCTGGTGACCTTTGACATGAACTTGCCAACAAAGGTCAGGCCAAATCAAAACAGCATTCCAGAAGATTCTTTTCAGCAGCAGGTACTCACTGACCTAGATGAAGTTTTCTCAAGTGTCTAAACCCTGAAAAGGAGATGCTAAAATTGACCAGAATGACTTGAGGGGAAAAGAAAATCTTTTTAAGCAACCAAAGGATTCAAATCAGAAAACAAGAATGAAAGAAAACAGGGAGGAAATTGTGGACTTGAAGAGACTTTACATGCACTTTTGTAAAAAAATAAATAAAAAGAATTAAATTTTTTCCTTACAAAAATAAATGTTCACATATACAGTAGTGTGGGAATAAAGGTAATTTGTGGGCAACTCATATGTGCTTGCGTGCTAAGTCACATCAGTCGTGTCCGACTCCTTGAACCCCATGGACTGTAGCCCACCAGGCTCCTCTCTCCATAGGATTCTCCAGGCAAGAATACTGGAGTGGGTTGCCATGTCCTCCTCCAGGGGATCTTCCCAACCCAGGGATCGAACCCTTATCTCTTACGTCTCCTGCACTGGCAATTGGGTTCTTTACCACTAGCGCCACCTGGAAAGCCTGTGGGCAACTCAGAATATCCATAATTTGATGGGGCGTGGAGGGCACAAAGGAGGGTAATAATAACAAGATGATGGTTTATGAGTTAGATTTTTAACTCTCTACAGCAGTAAAGACTGAATGGAAATTCGTTAATAAACACAGATTTTCAATAGGTGAAGTCTCTTAGAAGGAATCATATTGGAAGAAGTCTATTCACTATTTTAATTTCATTTCAAGATGTATGGCAACCTTTTTGAGCTATAAAAATTACTCTCATTTCTTTACCCTCAATCCCAGATGTTATCTTGATGCCAGTGGATTACTTAAAGTGACTAAAAATACATTTATGTACACATAAAACAGAAAAAAGAAATCAAGAATGGAAAAAAGGAAAGAAAATTCTCACAAGAGAGTTGGAACACTGAAGAGGCAAAAAATTCTTTATGTAGCTCATCGTAGTGGTGGACAGTTGGAACTTAAACAGACCTGGTTGTAAATTGTGGATCCTCCTTGTATAATCTGTATGGCTTTGAGCAAGAGTTAGAACACCGAAGAGGCAAAAAATTCTTTATGTAGCTCAGCGTGGTGGTAAACAGTTGGAACTTAAACAGACATAGTAGTAAATTGTGGATCCTCCATGTATAATCTGCATGGCTTTGAGCAGACAACTTCACTTCTCTAAGCCTCAGTTTTCTTTGTCTGTTAAATGGGTATAGGATAAATTAGATCATGTTCACTATTACTTTTATGGCAGCTATATCATTTTCAGGTATTTACCTTTCTTTCCCCCTGTTCACCGTGCCCCTGCCTCCTCTGTGGTCCCTTGTCCCAGAGGAGTGAGTAGGGGGAAGAGGGAAGAGGTCTTCAAGTCTTTCTGGCTTTTGTTCCCAAAGACAAGGAGACTTTAGAGAGATCATGGAGTACCTGAAAGGAGGAAAGAGGAGGATTTGTGGACAGAGGCAACTGTCTTTGAAAAGCAGGGAAGAGAATGCTCAGCCCTGAAGCCCAGGTAGAGAAGATAAAGAACTGTTCTCTGGTGGCCCCAGGGCATGACTGGCAGATGGAGCCAGCCAGCATCCTTGCAAAAATCTCCGTCCTCAAGCAAGCCATGGAAGCAGAGGAAAACTGGAGCCCAAGGCTGCCCTGTCACAAGGATGCTGATGATGTCTCCATGACAACGGGTGTGCATGTATCACTGAGGACTATGTGCCCTTCTCCCCCAACATGCTCTCAACCCAGGGCACTTCCCTGAAGATACAGAACCTAAGTAAGAAGGCATGTTTTCCCTTCTAGCCCCAAATGGGTGCTTGGAGTGAAAAGTAAAGTTTAATTAAAGAATACTAAAAAAAAAATAAAGCAGGTATCTCTCTCACACACCTCTGTGAACTAAAATGTGTCCATCCTTATTCCTACACTCATTTCCTAAGAAGCTATCAAGCTGTCCAGCTCACAGTTGGCAAGATGCTGGATGTGTATTGGCTCATGGGATGGAACCTTGGCCCTTGAAGTCTCAGGGTCTAGTGTGGAGTTCCCAACCCTCTGTGTGCTTCCTGGGGAGCATTTGAAGACAGAGATATCCAGGTCCTATCCTGAGAGGTTCTAATTGCATTGATGGATGATGGTGTCCAGGCAATGGTTTGCTTCCAAAATCCCTCTGGAGGTTCCACTGTGCAGCTGGGGTTTTGACCCACTGGTCCTATGGGAGAAAAGGAGGCGCAGAACAGAGGTACAGGACAGCGGTGTAGAGGGAGGCTGGGTCCCTCCTGGGGATTCCAGGGAAGGCGGTTTCAAGGAGGACCCCCGGCTCAACAAGTAAAAATGAGTAAAAATTAACCAGTAAATACAGCAACACAGATAGACATAGAGACTGTCATACTGAGTGAAGTTAAGTCTGACGCAGAAAGACAAATATCATATGATATCACTTACATGTGGAATCTTAAAGAAGGGTACAGGGACTCCCCTGGCAGTCCAAGACTTTATGCTTCCACTGCAGAGGGCATGGGTTCTCTCCCTGGTTGGGGAACTAAGATTGCACATGCTGTGTGGCATAGCCAAAAAGTAAAAAAATAAAATAAATGCAAAAAAATCAACCTGATTAAAAAAATTTTATCAGAAAAATTTAAAAAGGGTGCAAATGAACTTATCTACAAAACAGAAATAGATAACAAATGTAAATGTAGAAAACAAACTTATGGTTCCCAGAGGATAAGGAAGGAAGGGATAAATTGGAAGACTGGGATTGACCTATACACTTGACTGTATAAAATAGATTTAAGAACTTACTGTATGTAAACCAACTATACTCCAACAAAAAATTAGACAAACAAATAAACAAAGAACCTATTGTATAGCTCAGGGAATTCTACTCAGTACTCGGTAATGGCTTATATGGGAAAAGAATCTAGAAGAGTGGATATGTGTATATGCATAACTAATTCACTTTGCTGTAGACCTCAAACTAACACAACATTGTAAATCAACTATACTCCAATAACATTTTTTAAATTTGAAGAAAAAATAACCAGTGAAGATGTTGGGGAAGAGAGCTGGCAGTCCAAGAAGGAATAGAAGAATCAAAGGAACAGAATTGAGGAAGAGCACTGGGGAGTTCGGGGGGAGGGAATGCCCTTCACTAAGGATGAGGTGGAGGTTTTGAGGAAGAGGAGACTTGTCACCTGATGTCTTGCCCCCCATGTGCCCAGTAGCCAAGCTCCAAGCCAGCAGGCTTTGAATTATTCCAAGGAGGGAAGTCGAATCAAATTCCGGTTCTAGAAAAATCACTTTGGCTTCTAGGCAAGGACTGAACCAGCTCTAGATGGGATCACAGAAGAGTGTGAGGCTCAAAGGTCAAGCTGACCTTGGCTCCTGACAAAGGAAAAATGTTCTTGTGCTGAGAGCTTGGGGTGACACCTGCAGAGAGGGTTGTCAAGGAATTCAGCTCCCAAGTGCCAGGCATGGAAAGTTAATGCCTTCATGGGTACTTTTCAATCACAAAAGGCAGCTCCCGTTCCCACAGCTGTTTCTGCTTTGAGATCCTCCCAGGGGCACAGGGTAGAGACGTGTGCCCCCATCCCTCCTGGGGGCAGGTGTCAAGGAGGCCAGGCCTGTGCATCCGAGAGAGATGGCTTGGAGATTTCTCGGGCATCCTGGCCTGGCCCTCATTACTCAGGGGGCCAGGGAATATAATCTCAAGAGGATGGACCTCGTCCCCACTTCCTGAAAACATTACACACTTGAAAATTCAGTTGCATCAAAGATTTTCAGTGACTTCTTCACAAGCTCTCATCCTATAGTGCTGCTAGAAGTCCAAATTCGTCCAGACCACCCAGACTAGAGAAGAGAGAAGGCATTTTATGCATCAGGCTATGTCTCAAGGGTTGGGGTGCAAACCTGTGAGGGAAGGGCTATCATCTGACCCCATCAGCACCCCTGTCGGCTCAGCGCTCTCTCGCACTGACCCTTGACTCAAGCTCTAGGATTAAAATCATTTCAGGAATGAGGAACTGACACCCAGAGGGTTTAAGGGGGTCCTCCAGGGTCACAGATACAGTAATGATGACCTCAGGATTTACACCCAGACAGCTGGTCTTTCGGGGCCCACATCCCCACCCAGACTCAACATTTTCTCTCCTGGGGCCACCAGCCTGTGAATGGCTCGTCCATAGACTTCAGCCAAGGGGCAAATCTTGTTCATCAATATGAAGAGATCTCGGACTGTCTGTAACGTGAGGCAAGGATTTGGCTGGTTGTGCTTCCCCCCTCCCCCACTTACCTCCGAGTCTGATTTTAATGACTTTTGACAGTTATTTGTATAATTTGAGTTATGTGGCATCACAAAGCTCTTTCTCCCAGGGAAGATTACATGAAACTGTTTTGACAGCTCTCACCAAAGGGGCAATATTTAATATATAACAGTTCATAAAACAAAACTGGGATCCGAGAATACCTTTGGCTGTGAGTCACGTTGATCTGGGATGATATCACCTTTAGGTCTTAGGCAGGGGCAGGCAGGGAGCAGAAAATTTCTTTTGTGCTGTGACATCTCCAAGGGAAATGCCAATCGTTGAACCGATATATTTTCATAAATCAAGCTGAGTCCTCTCCATCCTGCCATGTAATTAGAAACTTCTGGAGATTAGTGACTGCCATTTTAAAGATGAGTTTAAGGAGGCTTGAACCGACTCCAAGCCCTATGAACTTTGTCTTTTTTTTCTCTCTTCTCTGGTTGAGGAGGAACTATTACATCTCTAAATCAATCAGCAATCTTTTGAAATCCTGTTTGAAAACATAACATTCCCCCAGAGGCCTGTTACTCTCATTTTCCCCTCTCTCACTGCCTGGGTAATTTGTTTTAACTCTGCAACCCT
The DNA here is from genome assembly GCF_014754425.2 of Oryx dammah. Lineage (NCBI taxonomy): Eukaryota > Metazoa > Chordata > Mammalia > Artiodactyla > Bovidae > Oryx > Oryx dammah. The sequence goes on along the minus strand of NW_024070194.1, from coordinate 24,256,882 downwards.
GTTACTTTATGTCAGGCAGCGATTTCAAATAGAATTTTTGTAAAAAGGGCTTTAGAGAGATAAAGTTGGACCTGGACCTTTCTGGGAAGGGGGTGGGGTAGGCTGAGGAGGAGGATGCATGGTTGAGAAAGCCAGATGTCTTTATTTTCATAAACAAATGCTACTATTTCTCAAGTCTCTCTCATACTACCAGCCCCAAAACCTCAAGCCAAAAAACAAACAAACAAACAAACAAAAAGAAACAAACAAACAAAAACCCACAAAACTCCAAAAACGAGGCTTTATTCCCAAAGGGATGGAAGCTTATTCTGCAAATTTTGCAAGCTTGGTGTGAGGGCAGTTAATTAATAGAAGTCAAAGAGCCAAAGGAAAAGCTTCTTATTAGGAATGAAGGCGAAGAATTCCCTTCAGTTGTCATGTTTAATACTTGGTTTAGCCAAGCCTGGAACTTGGCCTATATCTGAAGGTCGTGCCTGGGCTGAGGCTGTAACATTTTCTGGAAATCCCACTTTTCTGAGCTTTGAAAGGTACAGAGACTTCTAATGGAGCTGAGAAATCACACTCTTTGTCAATGGGGTGGGGATGGGGGCTGGAGGAGGCGGGGGCCTGTTTTATTTAAAAGAAAGATCAGTAACTTAAATTTAAGTAGTAGAGAACGTATCAGGGAATTCTCCACATGGACATGTAATCACTGTAAACTCACCATAAGTTAGGACACACTGTGGGCTGCTTTTTATGTTGGCAACAGCTCTTAGGAATTTCCCATTTTGCACCTACAGTCTCCCTCCCCTCCTTCATCATTGAAGGCCATGAAAATTTCACTCACTAAAGCAATAGATAGGGCTTCCTCAGTGGCTCAGTTGGTAAAGAATCCGCCTGCAGTGCTGGAGATCTGGGTTCAATTCCTTGGTTTGGGAACATCTCCTGGAGAAGGGAAGGGCTACCCACTCCAGTATCGTGGCCTGGAGAATTCCATAAACTGTAGAGTCCATGTGGTCGCAAAGAGTCAGATGCAACTGAGTGACTTTCACTCACTCACTCACTAAGTTAGTGAATGTATCAGAAAGTCATTGTAAGTTAGGACATGATGTGGGCTGCTTTTTATGTTGGCAGCAGCTCTTAGGAATTTCCCATTTTGCACCCAAAGCCTCCCTCCCCTCATCACTGAAGGTCATGAACATTTTTCTCACTAAAGCAATAGATTTGGGGGGTTTTATACCTTTGTGTTTTTTTTAATGAAACAATGTTCTGATCATGGTCATGGGGAAAATAGGAAAGGTAATGCCTTTCCTAGGCATTATCAAGGTAATTCCTTGATAAGACCTGATCAAGGTGAATATGAACATTTTCAGGGGCTTCCCTGGTGGTTCAGCTGGTAAAGAATCCTTCTATAATGCAGAACACTCCAGTTTGATTCTTGGGTCGGGAAGATCCCCTGGAGAAGGCATAGACTACCCACTCCAGTATTCTTGGTCTGGAGAATTCCGTGGACTGGCAGGCTATAGTCCATGGGGTCGCAAAGAGTTGGACATGACTGAGCACAGGAACATATTCATCCCCATTCATTCATGTAAGAAACATGTATGACTCTCCTTCCAGGTGCCAAGGTTTGAAACTTAAAGATACAACCTTTGTGTAGTATAAAAAGCTAATTAATTTAAGGAAAAAAAAAAAAAGAAAAGAGGGACTTCCCTGATGGTCCAGTAGTAAAGAATCTGTCTGCCACTGCAGGGCACACGGGTTTGATTCCTGCTCTGAGAAGATTCCACATGCCAAAGAGCAACTAAACCCATGAAGTGAAGTGAAGTTGCTCAGTCGTGTCCAGCTCTTTGCAACCCCATGGACTGTAGCCTGCCAGACTCCTCCGTCCATGGAATTCTCCAGGCAAGAGTACTGGAGTGGGTTGCCATTTCCTTCTCCAGGGGATCTCCCCAACCCAGGGATTGAACCCAGGTCACCTGCATTGTAGGCAGGCACTTTCACCGTCTGAGCCACCAGGGAAGTCCCACTAAACCCATGGACCACAACTGCTGGAGGCCGTGCACCTGGAGCCCGTGCTCAGCAGTGGAGCCAACCACACAAAAGGAATGTCATCATGGGAGCTATTTCTTTCCATCCTCCAAGGATCAGGTATGCCCCAGGGGCCTGTGACAGCCTGCTCCCCAAAGAACCTTTTTCACCTCTGCTGATACAATTCTGGCAAGACGCTCTAAAATAACCGACCTAAATTGGTTCATTAGACAAATTCTTATTAAGCGTCCACTATGTGGATGTCCTGGGCTTCCCATGTGGCACTAATGGAAAGAACCCACCTGCCAATGCAGGAGACATGGGGCTCAGGTTCCATCCCTGGGCTGGGAAGACCCCCTGGAGGAGGGCATGGCAACCCACTGCAGTATTCTTGCCTGGAGAAGCGCATGGACAGAGGAGCCTGGTGGGCTATAGTTCATGGGGTTGCAAGAGTCGGACACGCCTGAAGCGACTTGGCAAGCATGCATGTGGATGTCCTAGTGGGGAGAAGACAGCAATGACGTGAGCACACAGCCATGCCCTCTTTCTTGGAGCTCTTGAGGAGTGAACCAAAAATCAAATAAAGAAACAATACCTTATAACGTGTCAGGTCCTTTGGGAAAATAAAGGGGGAAGGGGAGACACAGGGAGTTCTAAGGTGAGGGTGGTGTCCCTGATCTTTGCAGGGAGGTCAGAAAGGGACACCTCTAAAGTGGTAACATTATCAGGGAACACGCTTACATCATGGGGAAGAGAATTCCAGGCAGAAGAAACATGTGCAAAGGCCCTGAGGCAGGAGTGTGTCAAGCATTTTGGAGGAATAACGAGGGGCTTGGTGTGGCTGAAGCTGCAGAGTAAAGGAAGTGATACTGAGAGAAGATCTGGGAGGTCACAGAGGCTCTGGCAAAGGTGGTACATTTGACTCAGTGCCAGGGGAGCCCTGGCAGGGCTGTGGGCACAGGGACTTCTTCAGGTCCACTGCTCACCTGTTCTCTCTGACCTTGGGTCTCCTGGGCTACTTCCTCCACAATAAGTCCTCCCTCCCCTCCTCTGGACCTCCCTGGAGAAGGAAATGGCAGCCTACTTCAGTATTCTTGCCTGGGAAATCTGGAGCCTCGTGTGCTGCAGTCCATGGGGTCGCAAAGAGTTGGACATGACTTAGCAACCGTTCACTGAGCGACCAAACAACAACCAAGTCCAAGGCAGGCTTTGGTGCCCATGGACAGCTTTCCCTACAGCCGACCGCAAAGCCAGCTCTGAGAGCCATTCTGTCACCTTCCTCTATTTGCCTTGGAGCCAGCTCAGGAGATGGTGTGACACACCCACACAAAGCTTGGCAGTGCCTCTCGGCTTGGCAAGCGCCGGCGGAGATGTGCAGAGGTGTTCATGAAGGGGAGGGCTCGAGCCCCCTCCGACCACCATGGCCTGGGTGTGAAGAGAGCAGGGCACAGCAAAGGAGAGGATGTGCTCCAAGGTGCTGAATGACATACCTCTCCCCTGGGGCTCCGACTCAAATCCCCAACTGGGAGAGAAAAGCGATGTGGCTTCCCTCTGCAGCACAAAAGCAGCCATGTTTGTATCCATCCCAAAGGAGCAAAAGAAGAGGAAGGGGTCTCAGTGGACCTCAGAACACACAGAGACCAGGCTGTGAGTGGGAGTGGAGAGGGGCTGCATGATCTGTGAGGGGAGATGGTGTCCCAGATGACTTGACTTTACCAAGGAAATCTCAGAATGTCAGCACTGGAAATGATTAAAACTGTTGCCACTGACTCTAAGAATTACAGTGGACCAAAAGCAGCCTTCTCATCTTATAGACAGGGAAACTGAGGCTCAGTTTGGAGAACGGGCTTGCTCATTGGGAGCAGAGGCGAACCAGGACTTGGACCTAGAGCCTCAGGTTCTAGGCTTTGGTATCAGATTTAGAGTAAAGGAGCTATCTGGGGTCGAAAGCAACTCCCCAGTTCTCTGTCACCTGCTGTTGACTTTAGCAGCTCACCCAGCTGAGCTCTAAGACCCTGTCCCCTGCCTCTCAGCCCAACTCCCCAGACCCACTGCAGGAGTGGAAGAGGACAGGAAAGAAGCAGGAGAGGTGGGGCACCAGTATTCTCATCTTACAAAATGGGAGTGGTCAGGGGCTCCATCAACACACAGAGGTATGAGAAAAGTCAGCTTGAGATATGTCTACACTCACAGACTGCACTGGAGGCTCTCTGGGCAGTGTGAGCACATAGGCAGGAGGGAAGGAGGTTTGGAGCAGTTCTACACTTGAGCTAAATGCTCGTCATTGTCCATACACAGGCACCCGGGCAGTCGACGCACAGCCATTAGAGTTTATTCTTTAGAGACGCGGTGGTAACCACTGGAAGAGCCAATCCTTTTAAGTGGTGTCCCTGGATTCCTTTTAGGTGGATCCTTTTAGATGGGTTTCTCTGGTGGATGGTAAGGAATCTGTCTGCAATGCAGGAGAGCTGGATTTGATCCTTGGTTTGGGAAGATCCCCTGGAGAAAGGCATGGCAACCCACTCCAGTATTCTTGCCTGAAGAATCCCCATGGGCAGAGGAGCCTGGTTGGCCGCATCCATGGGGTCACAGAGAGTCGGACATGACTGAGCGACTAAGCACAGCACAGCACAGCCTGGGTGGAGAATGGGGTGAAGCAGGAGGGGAGATTTTGCTTTTTGTCCTAAGTTCTCCCACACCATATTTGATGTTTTTTAAAATATGAGCATGAATTTCTGGGATGAATTTTTGAAAACCAAATATAAATACATGGAGAGGAGGGGTTGTAGGATTCCAGAAGTTGGGGTGCCAGTCTGTCTGTTCCTGGAACATAAACCTCAGATAACCTGGTCAAAGTACAGTCTGTGGTTCAGCAGGTCCAAGCGGGCCTGAGTTTCAACATTTCTAACAAGCTCCTCCTGAGTGGCACAGCTGCTGAGCTGGGAACCACAACTTGAGAAATAAGAATTTCAGGCCAGGGGGACCCAGAAAGTGTAGTCAATATGGGTTTGGACTCAGGAATCAGACAGCCTTGGGTTCAAATCCCAGCTTCACTGCTTCTGAGCTGTGAGATGTGGGGCACACTGCTTCACCTCTCTGTGCTCTGATCAGCAAAGCAGAGGTACATTTTCTGTTCTGTTTTGGTGAAGATTCAAGGAGACAGTTCTATGAAATGCCTAGCCCCTGGACGGACACAGAGGAAACATGCAATAAAAGTAGTTATTATTATTGTCATTCTTCTGTAATGAAGGAATCATGACTTTGAGAATTGCAGAGCAGTTTTGTGGAAAGGATTTAGGCTACAGAGTTGGGTGATCTTGGATTTGAACCTAGGTAAAACAAAACCAAGGTGGTTCAGCTTTTTGGAAGCTCTAAGACATTGCATAAGCATGATCTTGTGTTTTTATAGGACAAGAGGTGCCAACCACCCTCTTCTCTCTGCCCCGACCCGTGCACCCAGAAGGTGTGTGTAGAGGTCCCCACCTCCACCCAGATTAGACTGGCAAGGCCAAGGGCCCTGGTTTACAGACGTGTTTGTTTAGTGTTACTGTCTTGGGTCACTTCCCTTCAAAGGCAGCCTTAACAGAACCAGCGGTAAACTTACCCCACGTCGTGTCTGCACACGAACCTGGACTCTGCCTCCCTCCGCTCAGCAAACCAAACCCCACTGCCTCCGGCTCCTGAATGGCCAGGTTTGTTCTCTGGAGTGAGTCATGTGGTTGCATTTCATCTGTGCTCCTCACTCACAGCCAAGGTAACCACCACTTTAAGGGTTAGGATTTCAACATATATGAATTTTATTTAAATTTTTAATTTCTCTGTTTTATTGGAGTATAGTTGATTCACAACGCTGTTTTGGTTTCAGGTGTACAACAAGTGATTCAGTTATATGTATATCCATTCTTTTTCAGATTCTTTAACCCATATAGATTATTAGAGAATAGTGAGTAGAGTTCCCTGTGCTATACAGTAGGTCCCAGTTGATTATCTATGCAATATGTAATAGTGTGTGTATGTTAATCCCAAACTCCTAATTTATCCCTCCCCTCCACATTTTCCCTTTGGTAACGGTTTGTTTTTGAAATCTGTGAGTCTGATTCTATTTTATAATAAATTTATAAATAAATTCACTTGTATAATTTTTTAAATTAGGTTTCACATAGGAGTGATGTCATACGATATTTGTCCTTCTCTGTCTGACTCACTTCACTCAGCATGGTACTCTCCGGGTCCATCCATGTTGCTGCAAATGGCATTATTTTGTTCTTTTTATGCCTAAGTATTATTCCATTGTATATACATACCTTTATCCATTCCTTTGTTGATGGACATTTAGGTTGCTTCCACATCTCGGCCACTGTGAATACTAGCAATAAATATGCCCAGGAGTGAGACTGCTGGATCCTAGTTCTATTTTTAGTTTTTTAAGGAACCTCTGCACTCTTCTCCATAATGGCTGTACCAATTTACATTCCCACCAACGGTGCAGGAGGAGTCCCTTCTCTCCAAAGCCTCTCCAGCATTTATCCTTCATAGACATTTTGATGATGACTATTCTGATCAGTGAAAGGTGATACCTCTTTGTAGTTTTGATTTACTCTACTCTGATAATTAATGATGTTGAGAATCTTTTCATGTACTTTTTGGCCTTTCATATGTCTTCTTCAGAGAAATGTCTGTTTAGATCTGTCCATTTTTAAAAATTGGGTTGTTTGTTTTTTTGACATAGGGCTACATACTCATGCTCATTCTTAGTTGCTCAGTTGTGTCCAACTCTCTGACCCTTTGGACTATAGCCCACCAGGCTCCTCTGTCCATGGGATTTCTCAGGCAAGGATGCTGGAGTGAGTCACCATTTCCTCCTCCAGAGGATCTTCCCGGCCCAGGGATCAAGCCAGCAGTTCTAACTTCTCCTGAGTTGGCAGGTGGGTTCCTTACCCACTGACCTATTGTGGAGGACAGAGTTGCATGAGTTGTTTGTATATTTAAAGATTAATCCTTTGTCTGTTGCTTTGTTTGCAAGCAGTTTCTCCCATTCTGTGGGTTTTCTTTTAGTTCTGTTTATGGTTCAACATATGAATTTTAGCGAACAGCAAACATTCAGACCACAGCACTACCTTATAGGGGTATGAAGGTTGAAACAATGTGTATAAAGCTCCTGGCATAGTGCTGGCATGGAGAAAGTTTTCATCAAATGCCACTTGTTACTATTAATATTCATTTTCTATGAAACCTAGAATGAAGTAAATGTTCTAGAAATAATAATAATGATCACAATCGTAATCATAATAACCACCTTTTATTTACTGAAGGGTTTTGCCAGACACTAAGGGCTTTGGATAAATTTCCTTGTTTATTCCTTACAACAACACTCTAAGAAGAATACTATTATTCTTTTTATAGTGTTAGGAAAGAGGCTCAGGAGTTACAGTAATTCCCCGGAGACTGAGTCATCAGTAGGTCCCTGTTGATTATCTATTTAGTATATAATAGTGTGTATGTTAATCCCAAACTCTTAATTTATCCCTCCTCTCTAGAGCCCTCCTCACTGAATCAGGGCATCCTCAGCTGACGGCTCTCTGGGGAGAAGGGACCTTCCTCAGGGAGGCCAAGCTGAGATATGGGGAGAGAGAAGCTATAAACTGTCCCAAACCTAGGAGCCAGCATCAGGATTGTCCCCTCTGAGACCCACCCGGGGCTGTCACTGTCCTGTTGAGCTTCTTTATCAGTGGCCCCTGGACTCCTCAAGGCTGATGTTTCTTCATGGCTCTGAGCATCCTCCTCTGGCTTCACCGGGTCCTGGGGACCAGATAATCTTTAGGAGCCTTCCTCAGACCCTATAGGGTGACCCCACACAGCAGTAACCTACAGGAGTGTCTAGAGGGGTGCAGGGAGGAGAGGGAGGAGAGGGGAGACCATAGCTTGGCTGCCGTGCCGACAGATCTTACCACCAGATGTCCCAAGTGAGGTGCTCCCTGAGTTACTCATTGTTTTTCTTATCCGTCTTAACAAAAGGGCTACCATTTGTTTAACCCCAGCAACACAGAACACATAGATCCAATATTTTACGAATTGCATGAACCATTTTTGAAACAATTTATCATTGGTTTCCTCCTCTGCCAGGCTGGTGGTGACCTCACAACCCTACACGTCCAGTGCCTGGTACTCAGTAAGTGCTCAATGAATAAATAAGCAACACGATGAATGTCTCCAGAGGTCCCTTTATTCATTTTCTAGGGCCACACACTTTGGAGTCCCTGCCCTACCCCTGCTCTCCAAAGACCACACTCTGGGTGGGAGAGGTTGGTGTAGCAAACGGTCTACTGACTAGTCTCTCTCCAGCCACTCCAGAGAGGCCCCAGGCCTGGCAGCAGCTCCTGTGAGAAGTTGGTTGAGGATATCCTAGTGAAAGGGCAGGCCCCAGGGCATCCCTTTTCACCCCATGAGGGCGAAGTGGTCATGGGTGCTGGGTTACATCAGAACTGCTTCCAGAGTGCTGCAGGGAATCTCCTTATTTTCACTACCCCTTACCCCATCATGGGGCTAGAGCCAGTTCCTATCTCAGAGCTGATTTATCCCTATCTATCCATCTGCTGTTTAATAGGCATCTCAGATTTAATACATCCCCAAAGGAATTCTCACTTTTCCTGTTTTATCAGCTCTCATCTGAGTAAAGGCAACTCCTTCCTTTCAGTGCTCTGGCTGCCCTTGGTTTCATCCTTGACCCTTTACTCTCTCCAAACCCATGTCCATTCCATGAGCAAACCCCATCAGATCTATCTTCAAAATAGACCCAGGAAAACAGGATCCCAGGAAACTCTGGCCTTGTCCTCCACATGCTCCATCTTCACGCAGCTCTGGCCTTGCACACGGTCAGAACTGCTCCAGCCTCAGGGCCTTTGCATTCATCCCTCTGCCTGCAGTGTTCTTGCCCCAGATCTCAGCGTGTCTCCTTCCCTCCCTCACCTGTAGGTTTTCCCTCAAAGTACCTTCCCAGGGGCCCTTCCTTGACTATCTTATTTAAAAATAAAGCCAAGTCCTAGCCCAGCACTCTCTGTCCCTCTTGGCTCATCTAGTCTTTGTCACCACTTACCACCTTCTGCCATCAACTGGTATTATTTATATGGGTGGTCTCACCTCATTTGAACATGAGCTTTCCAAGGTCAAAGATTATTTGGTCTGCTCTTTTCACTGCTGTATCTCCAGCACCTAGAACTCGTTAGCTGGACTAGGAACATTTTAGAAGCAGGATCTTTGTTCCCTTTACAGATACAGTGAGGCTTTGATGCCCTGGGTATAAATGAACCATCTATACCCATCAAGAACTGGCTGTCTCATTGGGCAAAAGTGATACCGTTTAGCAGGCTTCCCAGGTGGCTCCAGAGGTAAAGAACATGACTACCAGTATATGAGAAGTAAGAGATGCAGGTTTGATCCCTGGGTCAGGAAGATGGTGTGGAGGAGGGCGTGGTGCCCCAATCCAGTATTCTTGCCAGGAGAATCCCATGGACAGTGGAGCCTGGAAGGCTATAGTCGAAATGGTCACAAAGAGTTGGACATGACTGAGGGAACTGAGCATGAACGCATAGTACAGGTTAGCATTCAGGAACCACAAGTTCCAGATGTGGGCTGAATACAGCCACTGCTTGCAAGCTAAGAATGGTTTTTACATTTTTAAATTGTAAAAAAGAAAAAAAAAAACTGTTAGTCTTTCAGTGAGAGGAGTTGCTCAATTTTGCTTCTTAGATATCGAAGCTTAAAGTATTTACTATCCCTCCCTTTATAGATGATCTGGGTTATATGATCTAGGAAGCCACAAGACAGGCATGATTAAACACCCAAAGCGAAGTCTTGTGCCTTATACAGGAGTGGGGGGCAGCCATGGACCCATGTCTACTCTCTAATCATTTATAATCTAAAAGGAGACAGAGAGCTGGGCTCATGGCTTTAAAAGGCAGGCAGCGGTTTCCCGCTGCATGGTCCATTCCAAATGCAGGGGTCCCAGGGTTTGATCCCTGGTCAGGAAACTAGATCCCACATGCTGCAACTAAGATTTCTCATGCCACAATTAAAGATCTGGTGCAGCCAAATAATAAGTATTAAAAATTAAAAAAAGAATAGAAGGCAGGCCAAACCTGCTTAAGAGACACTGGCCAATTCAGTGCCCAGTGGCCACTCTCCTAGACATGCTCTGGACATGAGGGTCCCTACAGCCACTTCGAGGCTTCCAAGTCTGGCTTTGCACAAGGGTCACCTGGTACTTATTAGCATGCAATTCCCAGGCCTTTGGCAGCCCTCCTGATATCTGAGTGCTGCTGGGATGAATGTGTGTGCTAAGTTGCTTCAGTCGTGTCCTACTCTTTGAGACTCAATGAACTTACTCCATCAGGCATCTCCAGCCATAGGATTCTCCAGGCAAAAATACGACAGTGGGTTGCCATGCCCCCCTCCAGGGGAACCCAGGAATGGAATGGGTGTCTCCTGTGACTCTTGTATTGTAGGCAGATTCTTTACCCACTGAGCCACCCGCTGGGATGAACACCTTTCACCAACCCGAGAGAGTCTCTAGCTCCAGAGACAACCTTGATGGAAAGCATATTTTGATCCCAGGGAGACTTTGCCTCACACTGGCCCCTGCCTCTCCCTGGCTGTGGGTGAGTCACAAACTTTCTGGGCCTCAGTTACTTCATTTGGAAAATTAGAGCAATTACTCTCCCCAAAAACTCCTCCCCATTGGAAGGATTAAACATAATCTTGGTTATTAATTTCTTCAACAGGGAAGTTGAGGTGGAGGAGACCCAGATAAGGGAGAGGTATTCAAAGACTTGGTTATCTTCATCCAGAATATTCTGATTTTTTTCAAAATTGCAAAATTAAAATAATAATAAAATGACAACCCTGTGCCCTTCCTTTGCCCCAGATGATGTTAGACTTGAAACAAGAAGCCTTTTTCTTTCAGCCCTGAGGGTCTGGCTGTGAAACCCACAGTGGAGGGAAGAAGAGGGGACCCCAGATGTGCAGCCCCCACTGGGGTTATCTGATGGTGGACACCAGTACCGATTCATCTTCCAGCCGAGACAGCGATGACCTGTTATTATACATTATTCATTATTAACTCTGACTCTGCTGTTTAATTTCCTACCTATATGATTAGGCCACCGAAGCACTTGGCAAGGCTTCTCCATAAGACTCACTCATAAATATCTATTTTACGGCCTCACTTACATCACTTGGATAGTAAATGGGCTGCTCAAGCCAGCACCTCACTGACATGCCTTGATGTGAAGCCAGCGCCTCAATTCCCAAACCAATTTTATATGAAACACTTTACTGCCCATTTCTTCTCGGCCGGTTTCCCAGCTGGAAGCCAGCATCCCCTGGGCTGGTTGTAACAAGGGACATTTCTAGAAACCAGTGTGGTGGTTTTAGAAATGAGCTGGACCAGCAGGGTATTCTCCCCCAACACCTGGGAGTCCCTGGGGAGACTGTTCCCCCTGATTTGCTTTTTCCAGTTGGACTTTCACTCTGAAGAGCAGTCAGGGTTCCCCACCTGCACCAGCTGCCCCCCACCCCAGGAGCTTCACTCTTTCCTGGGGACTCTCTCAAGACACATGTGCTTCCAGGGGACCCTGACTCCCCTAAAGGGATCACCCACCTACGTGGACCTGACATGTTATCAATATTAACAAAAATAGACTCCAATTATGGACCAGCTGCTAAAAGAGAACCGAGACAGACGAGCAAGACTCTTTAGATGGCAGACAAAAATCTGATGTTTCACAATAAGCCGTACATTTGGATATTTCATTTTAGAGAGTGAAAGCTCCCCATTTTTAAAGCCAGACCAATTCCATTTTTGAATAAATATTTTACAAGATAAGGAAAACAGCTCCTGGGCCAGATTTGGCTGTGGTTTACTGGATTGTAACCCCTGTTCCAGTTGGGGAGAGAAGACTGTGTCTTCTTCATTTCTGGAACGTCCCAAAGCCGACACACACAATAGCTCCATGTTAAATGTAGGTAAGGTGACAACCCTCTGAGAACCAGGAGCCCTTGACTCATCACATGGAGACAATAGGACTCAGAAAACCTATGACAATACAAATCGCTGCCTCTCAAACAGCTTCCCCAGTCTGAAGAGGGTCCCAGGAACATGTCCCAATTTGCATGGGGTGGCAAGAAGGGGACAGAGACAGTGAAAATGTCAACACAATGGTTCTGGACCTGAGGTAATGACATCTCTCCTGCACTAGGGATACTTTGAGATGTTTGCTCTCCTGCACTAGGGACACTTTGAGATGTTTGGAGACTTTTTTTTTTTTTGATGCAAACCATTGTTTTAAAGTCTTTACTGAATTTGTTACAACACTGCCTCTGTTTTATGTTTTGGTTTTTTGGCCGAGAGGCACATGGGATCCTAGCTCATCAACCAGGGATGGAACCCGCACCCCTGCATTGGAGAGTGAAATCTCAACCACATTGGACCATCAGGGAAGACCCTGGAGACATTTTTGGTTGTCACAACTTGGTGGTACTGGCATCCAGTGGGTAGAGACCAGAGATACAACTAAGCATCCTAGGATGCACAGGACAGGCCCCACAGTGAAGGATGCCCACACCCAAATGTAGAGTGTGAGATCAAGAAGCCCCGGATCAATCTTCAGTTTTGGTTTTGCTTCTGCTTACTGTGTGACCTTGAACTTCTTGTCAATAAGCTTTGCTAGCCCTTACTTTTCTCACCTGCAAATTGGGGTGCTGCTGCTGCTGCTGCTAAATCAGTTGTGTCTGACTCTGTGCAACCCCATAGGTGGCAGCCCACCAGGCTCCCCCGTCCCTGGGATGCTCCAGGCAAGAACACTGGAGTGAGTTGCCATTTCCTTCTTCAGTGCATGAAAGTGAGAAGTGAAAGTGAAATCACTCAGTCATGTCCGACTCTTAGCGACCCCATGGACTGCAGCCTACCAGGCTCCTCTGTCCATGGGATTTTCCAGCCAAGAGTACTGGAGTAGGGTGCCATTGCCTTCTCCAGCAAATTGGGGTTAGCAGCAGTCAAATTCTTTCCAGGATGGCCTTGAGGTTCCATGAGATATTTGCGAGTGCACTCGGCCATGTCCGATTCTTTGCAACCCTATGGACTATAGTCCACCAGGCTCCTCTGTCCATGGAGTTTTCCAGGCAGGAATGCTAGAGTAGGTTGCCATATCCTCCTCCAGGGGATCTTCCCCACCCAGGGATCGAATCTACATCTCTTGCTTCTGCTTTGGCAGGTGGACACTTTACCACTGAACCACCTGGGAAACCCTTCCATGAGATGATTCACATCAAAGGCTTAGCAAATGTCTAACACATAGTATGTCCCTAAATCTTGGCTGTTTACTCTCTGTGTGAATGTCTGTCTCTCTCATCATCTAGTAAAAGAAAAGCAGCCTTTGGAAATATTGGCTTAAGGCCAGAATTCACCATCAGCAGAACCCTGACACTATGAACTTCCAAGCCTGTGAATCAACATTTAGGATAACTGGTGCAAATCACTCTTCTTTTTACAAGTGTGCCTCGAACCTCATTTAATAATTATGCCATCAAATGTAACTTGTTGTGCCTCCCCAGCCCTCGGAGTGAACGTGAGAAGAGCTGTTAGAACCAGCAGTTAACAAATAAGCACACGTCTCTCTCTCCCTCCTTCCTTCCTCTCCAGCCTCACTTTGATCTGAGTCTGTAACTGGCTATTCAATGGAAAAAAGCAGGGCTCAGTTTGGGGCTCCCATGAACATGCCAGGGACTAGAGGGAGCCCGCTGTCACTGCACAGGATAGGATATCTCCACCTGGGACACCAGACTTTGATGGGACAATGCCACCCAGGTGATGGGTTGAGAATCTGACAGGTGGCTGCCAAGCGTGATGGTAAACCAGAAGAGGTGGGTGGAAAGTGAGGGCAGGAGAGGCAAAAAATATTAATAGATGGTGTTGAAACTTACTCAGAGGGCATTTGGCTTCCAAAGGATGTGATCCTTCTGTCTGGGCCCATTCCAATGTGGAGGAGGGGATTTCCTAATGAGAGAACTGAGGGGCTGCCCCTACAGCACTGGCCTTGGATCCAGAACCAGAGGGAGACAAATGCCTGTCAAGTTCTAAGACATGAACTACATGGAGTCCACGGTGTGAGTCAAGGCCGGTGGGGCTGTAGCGGGAGGATGAGGAAGGAACCTTTCTGGGGAAGGGAACCAGCCAAGTCTAATTTGGAATTCATTGTTGGAGTTACCAGAAAGGTGCCTGAGTTGATACAGAGGACAGAGGAGGCCAGGGTCAGTTCTCTGGGTGTGAACCTTTGAAAAAGTGTCTGCAGGCACAGAGAACAAATGTATGGATACCAAGGTGGGAGGGGATGAGGAATTGGGAAACTGGGATTGACAGTATGTATAAAATAGACAACCGATGGGAACATAGTATATAGAACAGGGAACTCAATGCACTTCGGTGACCTAAATGGGAGAGAAATCCAAGAGGGTGGGGTGATATGTTACATATGGCTGACTCATTTCGTTGTGCAGTAGAAGCTAACACAAGCAACTATACTGCGATAAAATTAATTGATTAAAAAAGAAAGAAAAGAAAAAGTGTCCGACCCACTGTCAGACTCCAATACTGGAGCTTCACTCCTTTGAGAGAGAGATTGCAGTGGAAGCCTAGTAAAAGTGTTAGTGGCTCAGTCGTGCCCAACTCCTTGCAACCCCATGGACTGTAGCCCACCAGGTTCCTCTGTCCATGGGATCCTCCAGGCAAGAATACTGAAGTGGGTTGCCATGCCCTCCTCCCCAGGATCTTTCCAACCCAGGGATGGAACCTGGGTCTCCTGCAATGCAGGCAGATTCTTTACCATCTGAGCCATCAGGGAAGCCCAGTGGAAGCCAAAGGAGTCATTTTCTCCAGGGATTCTAAGTCCCATCCACGAGTTTCACTGCCTTGGGGCCAGGAGACCAAGTACAAGCACTGGAGTTTGGACGCGGCTGGAGGTGGTACAGCCTGTGTGGTAAGTTGGCTGGTGGGTGACTCCAGGAGCCTGGGACATGGTGCCCAGGGAAGGGACTCAGGGTGTTCACCGGGAGCAGAGGCCACGGGGCAGGAGAGCTGGAAGATCTCACACAACAACCTCACTTTATAAAGACAGAAACTAAAGCCCAGAGGGGCCCCTATCATGATGAGTCACCATGATCACAGCAGAGGCTGAAACGTGTACAAGACCTAGGACATGCCTGGCCCAGTCTGAGCCCTAGAGGACCGTTGTCTTATTTAATCTTCACAACAATCAGTTCAGTTCAGTCACTCGGTCATGTTCGACTCTTTGCGACCCCATGGATTGCAGCACACCAGGCTTCCCAGTCCTTCACCATCCCCCAGAACTTGCTCAAACCCATGTCCATTGGGTCGGTGATGCCATCCTACCATCTCATCCTCTGTTGCCCCCTTCTCCTCCTTCAATCTTTCCCCACAATCTTTCACAATAATAATGCTATTATGAGCTCCAGTTCACAGAGGAGGAAACTGAGGCAAGGAAAATCAGAACATCTTGCCCAAAGCCATGGTAAGCATCATGGCTGTGAGGTGGGTGTCCCCACTGTGTCCCACCAGAGACAAACCCTGTGGTTCCTCTTGGCAGGTCAGTTTTGGAAAGCATGATCTTTTCTTTAATCTAATCTGAAAGCTTAATCTATTTTATTTAGCAACAAATCCTTACCTCAAACAAAATCAGTTGTGGAAACCCAATGTGGGAAATGGGTAAAGATAGAGCAGATATATTTAGAAGAAAAAAGCAAGTGAAAGATAAAATACTTTTTGCCATCAGATTGGCAAACAGTGTAAAGGTTGGTAATGCTCTGTGCTGGAGAGGCTGTGGGAAAACCCAGGCTCTCAGAGGTGATGGTGAGGTGGGCGTGGATGATGCTGCAACATTCTTGGAGGGCAGTTGAGCAATTTCTGTGCAACATCAACAGCTGCATTCCCTCTGACCCAGTAAGTCCACTTCTAGGAATTTACTTTATGGATATACCTACAGAAGAATTCCAAGATTCATGTAGGAATGCTGACCATAGCTTTGCCTGTAATAGTAAAAAATGCTGAGAACAACCTAAAAGTCCCCACACAGAAGAATGGATAAAATGATGGTGACTTTACCCAGTAGAATTCTCTCCAGATGTGAATCAGATGGGAGTAGTTCTAAGTGTGCTGATCTTCAGATAACCTTTTAATCAGTAAAGTGTGCTGATCTTAAGTGGGTAGCTTGACATTCCCTCTGTGTACACCTGTGTAACTGCCACCCAGATTAAGACACAGAACATGTCCAGCACCTCAGAAGGTTCCCTGCCAGTCCATCAGCCCCCCCCCCCCAGCAGAGATTAACTGTTTCTGACCTTGGGGACCATATTGTGGCTCTGCCTACTCTTGAACTTCCTATAAAGGGAATCACTTGCTATGCACTCTCTTGTATCTATTTCTATTACTTAAAGTTTTTGAAATTCATCCAGTGTAGGCATATATCAGCAGTTTCTTCCTTTTCAATGCCAAGTAGTATTCCCTGGTGGCTCAGATGGTAAAGAATCCACTTGCAATATAGGAGACCCAGGTTCCATCCCTGAGTCTGGAAGATCTCCTGGAAAAGGAAATGACAACTCACTCCAGTATTCTTGCCTGGAGAATTCCTTGGACAGAGGAGCCTGGCAGGCTACAGCCCATAGTGTCACAAAGAGTCAGCCATGACTGAGTAAGCACGCACACACACAATCAAGTTTCAGAGCAGGAGATGGAAATCATTCTATGGTTTAGTACAGGGTAAGGTGCTGGAAAAACCACTGGGAGCTTGGGGCAGTGGTCTCAAGGCCATGCTTCCAGGAAAGGCTTCTGTGGCCTACAGAACTGACCCTCCTTGGAGCCACATTCTCTGAGGATGCCAGCAGAATCGTAGAATATGATAGCATATGACGGTACCTGTTTCTCAACACTGAAGAAGCTGGAAAAATGGACAGTGGTGCAGCCATGGTGAACCCCCCCTCACACATCCCAAACAAGGCAGAACAATGGCCTCTGCCTCACCTCCCCCTTCCAAACCCCACCCGGGTGAATCTAATAGCAAACTGAATTTGTGTCCAGAACTCTAGCTGCAAAGGAGTCTGGGAAATAGAGTCTTCAGCTTTACAGTCCTGACTTACAGGAAAGAACACCAGAGGGAGGAGGGACTGGAGGCTGAACAAATCCATCAAAACATCACCAGCCTTCAGTTGCTCTTCACGTGGGCCCCTCCTCAGAGCTGCTTGAGCGTCCTCGTGACATGGCAGCTACTGTCTCACAAGCAACCATCCATGGACCAACACAGAAGCAGCAACACCTTTTATGACCCAGACCTGGAAGTCACACACTATAATTTCTGCCATAGACACACACATTAGTCCCGACTCACTGTGGAAGGAACAACACAAGAGGTGATGAGGAACACAGAGGGTACCTGGGGAGTTGGCCACCACACTAGGAATCTCAGGAATAAAAGTTGTTTTGGAAATGGATGTGGAAATGCTGTCTTCAGAGAGACAGCACAGCAATCTTTCTAGGAAAGAACTATCAGAAATGGAATTCTCTCCCCCCATGAGCTTACCTCTTCTTCTGGAACATGCATAAATCAAGCGTGTGCACAGAGGTTTAACCTGTGGCTCCACTTAGTAGATTAGTGCCCCTTGGCGAGTGACTACTGGGCCTCAGTCTCCCCTTTATAAAGTGAGGCTAATTATAGAAGTCACACCATATAGAGCCATTGAAAGATTAAATAGCAACATGTATGTAAAGCATTTCCAGAAGTGCTCTGTTGTCCAGTCACTCAACCGTGTCTGATTCTTTGCAACACCATGAACTGCAGCCTGCCAGTTTCCTCTGTCCTTCACTATCTCCTGGAGTTTGCTCAAACTCATGTCCACTGAGTTGGAGACACTATCTAACCATCTCATCCTCTACCGCCCCCATCTCCTTTCACCTTCAATCTTTCCCAGCATCAGGGTCTTTTCCAGTGAGTCGGCTCTTCACATCAGGTGGCCAAAATACTGAAGCTTCAGCTTCAGCATCAGTCCTTCTAATGCATGATCAGAGTTGATTTCCTTTAGGATGGACTGGTTTGATCTCCTTGCAGTCCAAGGGACTCTCAAGAGTCTTCTCCAGCACCATAATTTGAAAGCATCAATTGTTCAGCACACAGCCTTCTTTATGGTCCAACTCTCATATCTGTACATGACTACTGGAAAAAACATTTTCTTGCTACAGAGTCAAAATTCAACAAGTGTTCGCTGGCAACACTATCATCTGCAAATACTCACACAGCTCACAAAATACACAACATCAATATCAGGGTCTGACTCCCTGGAGGTATAATTTGAATTTCATATGAAAATATCAACCAAATGAAATGTTACTCTGTTCATTCTCCCTTCAAGATGATATCTGTGGTTCAATAGTTCTAAAGAATAACTTGATTTAGCTCTGGTGTAAGCTTCCTCCTAAGAGATTTTCAAAATTGATTCAGGGACTTTCCTGGTGGTCCAGTGGTTGAGACTCTGCACTTCCAGTGCAGGGGGCTTGGGTTCAATCCCTGGTTGGGAAGTAGGACCCTCATGCCTCATGGTTCAGCCAGAAAAAAAAAATTTTTTTTTAAGTCAATGCATTCATCAGGCAGTAAGGTGTTCAGACTACAGTTGTTCTTTGCTACCCCCCTACAGAGTTTGACATTCTTGTAACTATCACAACTATTTTTAAAAATATGAAGTGGACCCTTGGTGTCATTGAGGAGGAAGTACAGAGCTTAGTGGAGGTTCTGAGGTTCTCTCTGAATTGTCCTAAGACCTACCAGTAAGAGTCCGCCTGCTACCCACACTGCCCACAGTTTTGCACTATGATGTAGAGGAGCAGAAGGTCTCTTGTCTGCCCTTGGGAGCTTCCTGTGGACTGGCCACAGCAGTCAGCTATAAAGGCATTAAGCAGTGGACAGTCCTGAAGGGCCAGTGGTAAAAGTACCAACTTGAAACCCAGCAGCACAACTGGGAAGACCCATCCAATAGCACAACAAGGACCACGTAGGAGAGAGAGTGCCAGCTCTGGGTCTGCACTGCCTGGGTGCAGAGCTAATCTCCAACAAGGACCTGTGTGGGATGGCCTTGAGCAGAGTTCATGATACCCTGGGCCTCGGTGTTCCTCATCTATAAAATGAGGGTGACTGAAATCAATAATAGCCACTTCACAGCTTTGTAAATAAGATTATACATACTATTAGAAGATAAGTTTTTTAAAGATAAAATCATGACTCCTATAAATCTAAAATAAGTATATGTCAAAGATGGCATTTAACTCTTGAATTAATGACTCAAGAAGCTGTTACAAATGGTTCAAGGGATAATTCAGAGGCATACCTAAATACACAGGCAATCAGAAATGCTGAAACGAATTTACAAATAGATGCAAAACCGGTCAGTAGTCATAGGACAATAATCAATTGTATTCCTAGGGACAAGCTCATTTGCATTTCTATGGACAAAATCATTTGCATGACTATCAGTAATGACAATGAAAGACACAAACCCTTACAGAATCAGAAAACTGAAGGTGCATTCAGCAACCTCTTTTTGTCCATTTTGCAATTTCTTCAGACTATGTAAGCCATTGAGCACATGTCAAGTTCTCAATGACCATCAGCTTTATTCGTGTTTATTAGTTCTTTCAATGCAAGAGCCATTCTCACCCATCCTGCATTTTAGAGAAGGAAAGGAGGCAAGGAAGGAAGGAAAAAACGACAAGCCAAGCTCACATTATTTGGGGGACTGAGTGTGATACGGTTTGAGGTTCAGCTAAACTCAGGGCTTTGGCCTGGAGTTCTCTTCAACTCCCTGGGTTGTGTGTCTCCTGGGCCCTTGTCACTGGTGTGGGGGACTCTGAGTCCACACTGTGGCTCAGTCCTTGTTGTCTGGCATATCCACACACAAACTCTCCCCAAGCCCTGACCTGTGGACACTGAGCTAACTTTCCCAGGCTCCACAAACCTGCCAAGACCTCACTGGCCTAACTCTGGGAGGCAGAAGAGAGCAGCTTGAGTCACAGAATGGTTCAGGACATCTGTTGATGTGTGAATGTGAATGTCTGGATCCTAGTGGGTCACATCTTTGTGGCAAGTCTCATTTGAATGGGGCTCAGACGTTTCTGGAGAACTTATGTCTTACATCCACAGACCTAGAGGCTGCATCTCCTATAGCTGTTTCCCCAACACTCTTGCCTCGGGCCCTTTGCACGTGCTCTTTTCCGCACCCCCCACCCCACCCCCACCCCCCGACCCCGGGAAGGAAACTGAGTAGACCAGTGCCACAACAAAACAAATGTGAAATAAATTTGAACCATTGTTTTCCCTCTAAACGGGTTTGGCAAATCATGGCCCTCAAGAGACCTAATGGGTTATTCATTCAGCCCTGAGAGTTGAGAATGTTTCTGGCATTTGTAAAGTGTTACACTTTAAATGGTTATAGAAATACTGTGTAACAGCCTCAGGTTTGACCCTTGGTGCACACCTGTAAAACTATTCGTTCTCTGGCCTTTTAAGATGTCTGCTGACCCCTGGCAAGAGTGGAGGCTCCAGAGGTAGGCGAGTTTTATGGACAAAGACGTCTCTCTTTTCTCCATTTCTCAGAGAAGTAAAAGGGCACCTCCTTGAGCTCCCTGAAGCTTTCCTGAGCCATCGACCTGCTCCTTCCACACCCAGCCCTCGCTCTGGCTTTCTGCTTCCCAAGCTCTGAAGAAATGAAGAGATGGCTCTGATTGCTGAGGAAGATGTATGTTTAAGTAAATAAACACAGCCATGACACCCACTATACAGTGGACACATCCCTGCCTTCAAGAGGGAGCGAGGAAGATACATGCTTGAAATGAACAACATCAGCATACGTGAGAGTCATGTGTTTTACAGTTTTGGATTTTTTCATGTGATCTCATAGGTAAGAGGTGGGTGCCCCATGGCCACTGGAGGCTTACAATAAAGGCAGACCTCAGAGATATTGCAGGCTTGATTCTGTCACTCGAGTGTATGTTCCTCGATTCTTTGTCTCGTCACAACAAAGTTTGGAGTGACGATTCCAAACCCCTGCAATAAAGAGAGGCAGATGAATTTTTTGGTTTCCCAGTGCATATAAAAGCTATGTCTGCAATACACTGTAGTCCATTAAGTGTGAAATACTATCATGTTAAAAAAAAAAAAAAACAATTTACATGCCTTAATTAAAATATTTTGTTGTTTAGTCGCTAAGTCGTGTCCAGCTCTTTTGCGACTCCAAGGACTATAGCCCACCAATATCCTCTATTCATGGGATTTCCCAGGCAAGAATACTGGAGTTGGTTGCCATTTATTCCTCCAGAGGATCTTCCTGACCCAGGGATCGAACCCGAGTCTCCTGCATTGGCAAGAGGATTACCATTATACCAAAAGGGAAGCCCTAATTAAAATATACGCTATTGCTTAAAAAAAAAAAAAAAAAGGCTAGCAATCATCTGAGCTTTCAGCAAGACATAATTTTTTTTGCAATAACCACATCAAAGATCATTGATTGCAGGTCACAATAACAAAAATACCAATGATGAACAACTTTGAAATATTGTGATAATTAGCAAAACATGACCCAAGGACAGACAAGGGCACATGCTGTTGGAAAAGAAGTGCAGATAGACTTGCTCAACACAGGGTTGCCACAGACCCTCAATTTGTAAAAAAGAAAAAAAAAAAAAAAACGCAACATCTTTGACCTGCAGTAAAATAAGGTCCACATTATCCTCTGGGGTCAGATCACAGCTGTCCCTCTGACCACAGTAGCTGGTGTGCGAGGTAGTGGGTGTTTGGCGTCGGGGAGGCCTCTGCAAACTTCCCAGGGCTTTAGGGCAGGGTTGTAATTACGGACACAGCGAAAGTCCCAGCAGATCCGTGGGCCGCTGGGTGGCCAAGAGAAGCCATAACCTCAGGCCAAGCACCTGACCCCCTTTCGCCTCAGTTTCCTCTTTAGGAAAAGAAAAGAGGGTGAAGATACATAATTAAAATTTGTCGATTGTGAGCTTTGAGCTGCTGGGATGAAAGCCTTCCTGTTCCAGGTCTGCTCTATTGTTATAATCACTGCAGACTCTGGAGAAAATTCAAAGAGATATTTTATAACCCAAATTAGAGAAGTTTCTTGGTCCAGGAGGGAAGATCCCAGTGTAATTAGTGAGGAACCTGGGTAACAGCCTGGCCGAGAGACTCCTGGCCACAGAGGGCCAGTGAGCCTTTCACCTGGAAGGTGGGAGAGTGAGGACCAGCAGCCTAGCTGCACGGGAGCCCCCCCACTTCCAGGAGCCCCTTGGGGGCGGGTCCTGCCCATAGAGCAGAGGAGATGCCAGGCACACAGGGTGGACTTAGACCATAAGCTGGACCCCCCAGCCTTCCCCTGCCCTCTGTCGGTCCTGGGATTCAGGGCTCATCTGGACGTTCCTGGGGGTAATATTTTCTCCAAGGATTACTCCAACTCTGGTGGAAGTAAGGGGTCTTCAGAGAGGGGTGAAGTGCTCCTGTTCCAGGGCAGGAAGTCAAGGGAAAGGGGAGATTGTTTTTGAATGTGAACCCACTTTGTGCTGACAGGTGCCCCCTGCCTGCATTTCCAAGCCTGGCTAGTTAGGAAGGCAGCTGGCTTTTTTTGCTCTGTTTCAGATAGGATGCCTGGAGCTGCAAGGAACAAAAATTGCTGATTCTTGTGTGATGAGAACCTGGAAGAATGTGGTAGCAAGAATCAGCACTGTCAGAACCTGAGGCCTTTCTCCTGGGTTGTGAGATGACCACTGGCCTCCTGGGCATCATTTCTGCTTTCATGGCAGCAGGGTGGGGGTTGGGAAATTGGTGATGCTGGCTGCATCCATCCCCGGGGGCAGAAAAGCAAATGTGGGACTTCCCTCGTGGACCAGTTCAGGGGGTGTGGGTTCCATCCCTGGTCGGGGAACTAAGATCCCACATGCCTTAAGGCCAAAAACCCAAAACACGAGACAGAAGCAATATTATAACAAATGCAATAAAAACTTTAAAAAATGGTCCACATTGGGCTTCCCCTGGTGGCTTGGTGGTGAAGAGTCTGCCTGCCAATACAGGGGAATGGGTTCGATCTCTGGTCAGGGAAGATACCACATGCCACAGAGCAACTAAGCCTGTGAGCCACGACTGCTGAACTTGTGCTCTAGAGCCTGGGAGCCGCAGCTACTGACGCCCAGAGCCTGTGTTCCACAAGAGAAGCCACGGCAATGCTTCTGCCCGCTCCCCGCAACGAGAGCAAAGCGGGTGCAGCAATGAAGACCCAGAGTAGCCAGACATAAATAAACAAACAGTACTTTTAAAAAAAAAAAATGGTCCACATTAAAAAAAAAAAAAAAAAAAAACCTTTAAAAAAAGAAAGAAAAGCAAATGCCCCAGAGATGGCCTCGGGGCCCTCGCCCATGCTTTTCCTTCCCTGAGAGTGCTCTTTCCTCTCCTCAAGGCCTGGTTACTTCTACTCACACTGTGCCCCTAGTTCCCAAAGGATCCCCAGATGGTCTCCCTAAGGGACTCTTTCGACAACTGTTAACTCATGATTTTATCAATCATTCCTTAACCTCAGTCTCCCCCAGAAGACCGTGAGACCCTTGGGGGCAGGGGCTTCACACAAGCTGGCCCTAGAGCACCGCAGAGAATTTTTGAACATGCAGCTGGCAGGTGGCTGTCCTGCCACAGAGAAAACCCTGTCTGCTTCCCTCATTTCTCAAGGTGGCCATTGAGGCCCAGTTTGGGGAAGGGATGGTACGTCCTCTCCTGACTGGAGGCCACTGTCCAACATTCATCCAGCCACGGCAGGGGTGCTGAGCCCTGGCTATGTGCCATGTGCTGGGGAGATGCTGATAAAGGACACAGTTCCAGCCCATGGGGAGTTCAGCCTGTGAGATATATGCAGATTTAAAAGGAGAGGGGCATGCGAAAGGTTGTCCACACCCAGACCAGTATGCCAGCTTCCGGAACCAAAATTAGAACCAGAACAAAATTAGTACTAGGAGAGCATGTCAATCATACCTCAAAACCCTGCACCCCCAACCAAAAAAAAAAAAGGTATGGGGGAAAAAAATGAACCAAAAGAGCAAAGATGACCCCCACACTTCTCCCCATCTGACCCCCATGTTTTCCTCTAGAATCTTTTTCTTCGTAATTTTATTTATTTATTTTTGGCTATGCTGAGTCTTTGCTGCAGTGAGTGGGAGCTACTCTCTAGTTCTGTTGCGCAGGGTTCCCATTGCAGTGGCTTCTCTTGTTGCAGAACACAGGCTCTAGGGTACTGGGCTCAGTAGTTGTGGCTCCCAGGGTTAGTGGCACCATGGCATGTGGGATCTTCCCAGACCAGGGATGGAAGACCTGCCTTGGCAGGTGGATTCTTTACCCCTGAGCCGCCAGGGAAGTCTCTGTCAAGTCTTTAGCATGTTCACCAGGCATCACCTGGTCCTTCAGAGGTGAAATCTGGAGTTACTTTTCTTGTATCACTTTCTGGTTTTTAGCTCCTTGAGAAGAAAATTAGTGTCATGAATCACAGAAAAGTCTTAAGACACTGTCTACCCCTTTGCTCCCTGTACCCCACCCTTCAGACGATGCATAGGTGGCTACTCAGAGAGCAGAAGGGGCTCTCCTTTCTAAGTGGGGAGGGGGAGAAAAAAGTCTGGAGAGTCTTCCAAAAGTCACTTCTCACTGACATTGTCCCTGGAAAGGGGCAGCTTCTGTGCTAGTTGTGAAATTTCCAGCAACACCTGCTTTTCTTGTTGGACTGATTTACTTGCAGAAAAACACAGGTGCAGAAGGTGTTGAAACTGGACAAAGGAGCACAGAACCCACACAGAGGCCTGCCTGCTTCACCTTCCAACCCAAGAACTTCGCTGTGCTGCAGGGGCTTCCTGCCTTGGCCCCACTTATAGGAAGAGGCTCACTTCTGGAGGCCATGTTATCTGTTGGCGTCTCCCCTCTCCTGACCCCAGAGATGCTCTGAGCATCTCCCTTGTACACTACAGTCTGTGCCCAACAGCATCCTGCGGTGATGCTTTGTTGCCCCAAAGGGACTATGTGCATTTCATGAAGTGAAGAGGGTATCTTAAACTCTTCATTTCACCCCATGGCACTGTCTTACCCAGCTCCGTTCTCCCTAATTTATTCTCTGGTCTTCGGTGAACCTCTTGCTGAGATTTAGTGAAATTCATATTGCTCTGAACCCTTGTGTCGGCTGCGCCGGTCCCTCTAAGCCAGGAGGGGGCAGCGTTTTCCTGTGGAGCAAAGGGCTCCGAAAGCAGGAGATTGGGGTGGGGGCAGGGGTATGGGCTATCTTAAACATCCACACTACCCTAGTGTGATGAAATGGTGTTGCGAACCCATTGGACCCTTCCCCTGACCTACCTTCAATGGAGGGGGAGGCAGGCAGGTGCTGGGGGGGATAACTACAACATCAGGGCTTCCCTGATGGCTCAGAAAGTAGAGAATCTGCCTACAATGAGGGAGACCCAGGTTTGATCCCTGGGTTTGGAAGATCTCCTGGAGAAGGAAATGGCTACTCACTCCAATATTCTTGCCTAGAGAATTCCAGGGACAGAGGAGCCTGGTGAGTTAGACTCCATGAGGTCACAAAGAGTCGGACACAACTGAGCAAGTTAACAGCACAAGGGCCCCATCGCTCCCCCGGGGCCTCAGGAGACACACTTCGTCCAGGGTTCTCAGCCCTGTGACCTTGGCCTCCTGGGACTTGGCCTTTTGCAATGAGTATCCCATTTCCAAACAGCTCTTTTCTGAAGATTTTGGAGAGTTTCTTCGTGTCCTACCAGTCACCAGCAAACCAAGAAAGGTGCGAACCGGAGACAGTGATCGAAGGCATTGACAGCTGTGTCCCCCCCTCTGCCGATTTGTCCTTTTGTTCACACTAGAGGCTTGCCCAGAACTAGTTTCCACTGGACCTCCACCAGCCCTTTGAGGAAGATCTGCTGTGATAGCAGAGGATTCAAGGAGCCCATGTCCTCAACCCACGGCCACCAGTCTGGGGAGGGACACAGGTGTCACCTGGTGCCACCTCTCCCTCAGCATAAGGATGGGGTCTCCAGGTTCAGGAAACTCTGTGGCAGTCTGTCTGTGGTGCCCTCCAGCTCCACCTTCCAGCAGAGGATGGCAATGAGCAGTCCTGACTCTGACTGGGGAGAGGTGCGGGACTGGAAGATTCGAGGATGTGCCCCTATTGTTTGCTTGAAATTCAGGAAAATGTTTCCAGCATTATAAAGACCAGTACCCTTCTTCAAACCAGATTCAGAATGGGCCCAGGATGGCTCTGCCCTCTGGGTGCACAAATAAAGGCTGGACTCTGAGGTATGGGCCTGGGGCAGAATGATGGTACAAGAAGGAGCCCTCCAGGCAGGGTCTGATGCGCTCCAGGGGCTGCTGAGGGTGAGAGACCTCAGCCTTTGCTTTAGAGCAGCCCCGGGGCAGGGAGTGCATGGCTGTGCTCTGGGATCTTGCCTCCAGCACTGCTCCCTGGATCTATTCACCTGAGTGGGCAATGGGGACCACATGCCATCCGCTGCATGGCACGGTTGTCCTGTACGTCAATCACCCAGCTCAGAGCCTGGCCTTGGATGTGAACCGTCAGCTTCATTATCTTTAATATAGACTGAGGGCGCATGTGTGGGTATGTATGTGCGTGTGTGTGTTGTGAAACGAGTTAAGCCGCTGGCAAAGAGGACACCTCTGCAGTGATTAGACTGGAGAAGGAAATGGCTACCGGACTCTGGTATTCTTGCCTGGAGAATTCCATGGACAGAGGAGCCTGGCAGGGCTACAAAGAGTCTGACACAACTGAGCAACTAACACTTGCACAGTTGTTAGCTGCAATTCAGGGAATGCTACAGTTGTAGTATTGAAGAAAACAGGACAGAAACACAAAAGATGCCGGAGATTACTGAGGATTTGCAAAGCTGTATCCCCATGTTGGTACTGAAGAGTATGCTCCACAAAGGACCACCACAAGGGTCGTGAGGATAACTATCAGGAGGTTTTGTAGAGGGCTGGAGGAAGGGTAGCACCAGCTGCGTGGAGGAATAGCGACAATTCAGCCACAGAGGTGGGCACAAGCACAGGTGAGAGATGGCATGGCTCTACACTGCCCCCACTTCCCATCTCGGGCCCTGCCCTGGGGAAGAGACCAACTTTTGCACCTTCGGAGTCTGCCACCTCTAACCACACCCCCCAGCCTCACCCCCAGTCATGACCCCAACTAACCCTCCCCTTCCCAGAGCTGCTCAGACCAGGGCCAAGTGCAACCCAGGTTCTCCCCCTGAGAAGAACCTGCAGATAGGGGTGGAGGCAGACACTGGAAGGATGCTCTGGGGTTGGTCGGGGCCCTGAGCAACAGAGCCAGTGTGCAGCCTAAGATTCTGAGGATGCAGGCACCATGAGGAACCCAAAGGAGTCATTTTATAACCCTCAGATTCTATTGGGTAGAAATAATAATACTTAACATTTATAAACTGAGATAGTAATTTTATAGCAAAAAGGGAGAGGTGGATGCGGATTCCTTATAGCAATTAAAATAGCCTAAGATTTACTGAGCGCTTTGTGCTAGTTGCCAAGTTGCCAAGGTTCTCACTCACTGTCCTGTAACCCTAGCCCTTAGGTACCATTAGCATCCCCACGTAGACGCCAAGCAGGTAACTAATTTGTTCAAGATTCACGACTGGAAAATGGCAGGATTGGGATTCTAGCCCAGGCACATTGACTCCCAGAGTAGCCCCCCTCCACGCAGCTCTGCATAATAATACACTCCCATTATGTGGGCTGGCTGTGGTGACTGTCTCTTACAACCAACAGATGCAAAATTAAGTGAACAGCCACATAGGTATACCTATGGCTGAATCATGTTGATATATGGCAGAAACCAACACAATAATCTTCCAACTGTGTTGGAAAACAAGATAAAACAATTATCTTCCAATTAAAAATAAATTAGTGGATAAAAAATTAGAGTGAACAGCAGACATTGCCTTAAGAATTGAGAAAAGAGTCCATAAAAAAGAGAGAAACACCTTGGCTGCAGGTATATTACTCCTCTACACCCGATCTTCAGTGCTCAACCCGGGGGAAAGGGCACTGAAACAGGATTGACTCCTATGCTCACCTGCCCTGTGCCAGCCACTGTGGGCCACTTGGGGCTGGACTGGACCCTAGAGTGACTAACTATCTGGCTGGGGAGACTGAATGACTGGTTTCTGGACAGGTGTTTCTCCAGGACTGATTCATCATGGTTACGCGCTAAATCCTAGGAAGCCCAGACAGTATATTAAGCCATCCAAAGATGCCAGCTCTTTATCCTCAGAACCTGTAAATTTTATCTTATTGGGGAAAACCGGCCCTCACAGATGTGGTTAAGGATCTTGAGATGAGGAAATCATCCAGCGTTATCCAGATGGACCCTAAATGCCATCACAGTAAGAGAGAGACAGAGGGAGACTAGACAAGCACAGGCAGGAGAGGAGGAGGCCACCGAGGACAAAGGCAGAGCCTGGAATGATGTATCACAAACCAAGGAACGCCCACAGCCGTCAGCGCTGCAAAGGCAAGGAACAGGTTCTCCCTCAAGCCTCCTGAGCGAATAAGATCCTTGATTTTAGCCCAGTGGATTAGTCCTGTTTTCTGATTTCCATATACTATGAAAGAATATATTTCTGCTGTTTTAAGCCACTAGATTTGTAGCAATTTGTTACAGCATCCATAGGAAACTAATACAGACTAAGTGCGGTAGGGGTTGTAGCAGAAAGAGCACAGGGTGAAAAGCCCAGTGAGTGGACTCAAATCCTGGGTGTGTATCCTAAGTGGCCTGGGGTCATTATTTAGCCTTTTTGCCTCAGTGTTGTCACCCATGCAACGGAGGGGCTATTCTTTACTTATATTAGTTGGAACTATTTTAATTGCATGTGACAGAACTCTAAGTCCAACTGGTTGAAGTAAAAGATCCCAGGAAGCTTCATGACATGAAAGAAAATAAACAGTGGGGCCAGCTTCAGGTGTAGCTGGTTCTAGGGGTTCCAAGGAGCTGCCACTTCCTCTTCTCCTCTTCCATTCCCTCTCTCATCTCTTCTTCTCTTGCAAGTTGGTCTCATGCTCTCCTTCTGGAAGAGACTTCTTCCACTTGCCTCAAGACTTGATGATGACAGCTGTCACTCTTATATCCTCACAGCTTTACCAGGCTCACATCAGGATATAAAGAACCCAGAGGGAACTTCCCTGGTGGTCCAGTGGCTAAAACTCTGCATTCCCAATGCAGGGGGTCTGGATTTGATCCCTGGTCAGGGAACTAGATCCCACATGTAACAACTAAAGGAACTCGCATGCTACAACGAAGACCTGGCACACACAAATAAATAAATAAATATATATATTTTAAGGATCCCAGAAAAGGCTCTGATTGGCCAGACTCATGACACATGCCTCACTCCCAGCGTCGGTCACTGCATACGGAAGGGGGCAGTAAGTTTGGCCTGACCTGGGTCATGAGCCTCCCTGGGTACAGAGTGAGGAATGGGATCTGCGATGGCAGTGCCTATCAGAACCACACCAGGAGAGTGCAGAGAACAAACTCCTGAAGGAAGTGGGGGAAGGGGTTCCCTTACCAGAAATGAGAAAATAATGCAAAGCAGACAAAAACAGTGAACATCCACCTCATTACCTCATAGAGCTGTTGCAGAAACCAGGCGAGATAACGTGTATGAACACGCTCTGTGAGCATCAGGACTGTGACATGTTGCTGCGGATGGCTGCGATCTCAGCCAGCCTGGCTCCACCCACTCTTGCCCAAGACCTCAGTTTCAGCGCCATCGTGTACCTCTTCTTCCTCCTTCCTGTCGACCCACAGATCTGGCCTGAGGCTGCCTGGACTTAAACAGGATAAAGGGAAGACTGAGCTGCATAAAGGGAAATGTGTGCAGGCTCTGGGAGAGTTTAGAAGCCCCAGGAGCCCAACGTTAACCCAAAAGAAAGAAGGGAACCATGGAAGAGTACTGAGGAGGAGACATCACATTTAAGAAGCAGGAAGGAATCAGAAACTCCCTAAATGAAATTCATGCAGTCACTTAATAAAAAATCCTTTGGCTGAGTCACTGCCTTGGTCTCAGGTGATGCTGCTGAGAAACGCTTTGTTATCATTTGTCTTCTTCCCATTGCTGGTTTTCTATGCAGACCATGTAGCAGAGTAGTTGCCCAGGATTTTAAGAGTTGATCCAAAGCAGCAGAGCTCCATCACCGGTCAATTTCCAGCATGGGAATTACTGTGCTTAGAAATTCAGAGTCTCTTCCTTTCCATTGCCCATGTGAAGAGCAACATGAAGTCATCCTACTTTGCCACAATATTATGAGTCTAGCCTTGTGTCACAATTAAGCTAATACTGCAGCCACTAGTCATATGCGACTCTTGAAATGTGGCTGGTATGAATTGAGATGCACTGTAGTGTAAAATACACACCAGAGTTCAAAAACCTTGTAACTCAAAAATGTAAAATATCAAATCTTTTTATTGATTACATGTTGAAATGGTAATATCTTGAGTTAAATAAATTATATTATTAAAATTAATGTCACCTGTTTCTTTTTACATTTTGAATATGGCTATTAGGAAAGTTAAAATTATGTGTGTGGTTTGCATTTTATTTCTATTGGACAGTGCTGTGCTAGAGGATTCTAGCAAATGTACTTCTTTTATTGATGGTCAAAGCAACCCTTTGGGAACTTTCCTGGTGGTCCAATACTTCCCAGGTAGCTCAGACAATAAAGAATCTGCATGCAATGGAGGAGACCTGAGTTCAATCCCTGGGTCAGGAAGATCCTCTGGAGAAGGGAATGGCTACCCACTCCAGTATTTTTACCTGGAGAATTCCACAGACAGGAACCTGGTGGGCTACAGTCCATGGGGTCGCAAAGAGTCAGACACAGCTGAGCGACTATCACTTTCACTCGTGGTCCAATGGTTAAGAATCCACCTTCCAATGCAGGGGACCCAGGTGTGATTCCTGGTTGGGGAGTTAAGATCCTACATGCCTTGGGGCAGCTAAGTCCACGAAGCCTGTGTACTGCAACAAAGACCCAGCCCAGCAAAAAACGAAAAAAGACCAACCATCTTTGTATAGACAAGGAAACTGAAGCTTGGTGAAATTGATCAGTGCCACTAGGGGGCAGGGATGAGTAACCAGAATGGTGGAGTTCCACAGTTGCTCTTTTTTGCTCTACACCATCCTGTCCATTTATAGCATCAGTCATGATGCTCTGGGCTGCAAGTAAAAGACTCCCAAACTTAATTTGGCTTTAAAAAAGAAGCCATCGTTTACTGTCCCATACGAGCCATTCTGGGGTTGTTTAGGAGCTTTGCAATGTCACGCAAAGCCCAGCACCCAAGGTGTTGCAAACTCTTCTCTCTCCCCCTCTCTCCTTGTGCTGGTTTTGTCCCAAGTGGCCAGCTGTGGCCAATCACAGTTGCTGCAGCAGCTTCCAAAAGTGCGCGCCTGCATAACAACAGAAAAGACAGCTTCTCTTTGTAGGTCTCTTTCTTTTTTTTGGCCACACTGCAGTATGTGGGATCTTAGTTCCTTGACCAGGAATCAAACCCATGCCCACTGCAGTGGAAGCACAGATTCTTAACCATTGGACCACCAGGGAAGTCCTTGTGGGTCTCTTTCTATCGGGAGTTAAACTCTTCCCAGAAACTCCTTAGGATCTTATGAGTCAAGGTATGGTCCAGAGACTGCAGCGTCCATATCACTGGAGAACTCAATAGATGTGCAGGGCCTGGTGCCCCACCCCAGACCAGGCTGAACCAGAGTCCACATCTTAAGCATCCTCACTTCACATCCTGGGCCAGGCCAGAGGGACACCACCTTGTGTGAGCACAAAATGGGTAGATCTGACTCCCCAGGAAGAGAGAGTCATGCATAGGTGTCCGGATATGGTGCGGGGTAATGAGGCGATCATGAGGCCAACAGTTCCTTGAAAGTCTGATGTGAAGATTAAACGAGATCAAGAATATATAGTGACTAAATCACTCATTCATTATTTCACCCAACACTTTTTATTTCAGTACTGGACACATTTTGCCCCTGAGGTTACAGTGGTGCCCAAGACATAATCCCTACCTCATGGGTGGAACCTACATTCTACTGGGGAACATCGTGGGAGGAACTAATAAAACAGCACAGTTACAGTTGTGAAAAATGCCATGAACACACTTCCCTGGTGGTCTAGTGACTAAGACTCTGCTCAGGTAACTAGATCTCGCATGCTGAAACTGAAACCTGGTGCAGCCAAATAAATACATATATAAAGAAAAAACAGGAAAGTGCTATGAAGGAAACAAACGGTGCTGAATAGAGAATGCAGGGAAAGAGGTGCAGCCTCTGGAGGGAGGCGTTTGAACAGAGACCTAAAGCTCATCACTAGGAGCTCATCACTGCTTGAACTGGGAGAAGGGGGTGAGGTGGGAGTGATCTCGGCAGAGGGTAAGCATCATATACAAAGGTCCTGGGGCAGGAAGGAACGTGGCAAGTTCCAAGAGTAAATGGACCTCTATGACTTGGGCTGTATACAGTGCATGTGTCCAAACAGGATGCCAGAACATGTTTTATTATGTATATGTTTTTGACTGTGCTGGGTCTTCATTGCTACGTGTGGACTTTACTCTAGTTGCAGCCCATGGGCTTCTCAGTGCAGTAGCGTCTCTTGTTGCACAGCACAGGCTCTAGGCTCTAGGCACGGGGCTTCAATAGTTTTGACACATGAGCTCTGTAAGTGCAGCTCCCAGGCTGAGGTCACAGGCTCAGTAGCTGTCGCACATGGGCTTGGTTGCTCCTCGGATCCTCTGGGACCAGGGATTGAATTCGTGTCTCCTGCACTGGCAGGCAGATTCTTTACCACTGAGCCACCAGAGAGGCCCAGGTATCTGTTTTAACAACCTGCGCCTTTCTGAATCCAATTTTACCCTTTGTTGGGAAGCAGAAACCTAGCACACTGTGCCTGCTGTTGCGGTCCCTGAGCAGCAGGTGCACATGGGAGTCACTCGTGTGTGTCTCTGCACCTCCACAGCCCTGTCACATCCCCAAGATATCATGTGGTACCTGTCAGTCTGTCCATCTGTCTCTCCCACTGGCTGTGCTTCCCTTGACCCTAGTGATGCTGATTTGTTCTCATTTGTATCCCTGGCACCTTGCATGGTACCTGAGACACGGTAGGTATATAACACAGGTTTGCTGAGTGGATGGATGCATGCATGGAGGATGAGTGAGTTAAGGTTTATAGACACCTGGGGCTCAATGCTTGAAGGGACTCCTGGAGACTCTCTGGGCCCACTCTGTGTCTTTGGTTATCAACCCATTTTGCAAATGAAACAGTTGACGATAAGTGAGGGTACAGAATGGGCTTCTCTAATAGCTCAGTTGGTAAAGAATCCACCTGCAATGCAGAGACACCGGTTCAATTCCTGGGTCAGGAAGATCTGCTGGAGAAGGGTTAGGCTACTCACTCCAGTATTCTTGGGTTTCACTTATAGCTCAGCTGGTAAAGAATCTGTTTGCAATGTGGGAGACCTGAGTTCAACCCCTGGGTTAGGAGGTTACAAAATATCCTCTGGACCCATGGTGGAAGGTTACTGGGGAAGGTGGGGAGTACATCATACTGAATGCTGTTGATTTGTAACTGGCCACCTTGCCTCTGGGTTAACCTCATGGAAGTTTTAAGAATCTCTCTGTATCATTCATCATGGTTTGAAGAGGTCTTCTGCCTCCTTGCAGGGATGGGAGACATGGAGCAGAGAAAAAAGGTGCAGATAAACAGGGCTCTTCACAGAGTTGACCATCCTGGGAACAGACATTCATTACCTACTTGGGTTTTATCTCATTATCTGAAACTGTGTTAGTTGCTCAATTGTATCTGACTCTTTGTGACCCCATGGACCATAGCCCAGGCTCCTCTGTCCATGGAATTCTCCAGACAAGAACACTGGAGTGGGTTGCCATTTCCTTTACCAGGGGATCTTCCTGATCCAGGGATTGAACCCAGATTTCCTGCACTGTAGGCAGATTCTTTATCATCTGAGCCTCCAGTCAAAAAGATGGACAAAGCAGTACCATCCAAAGCCTTGAGTGGGGCTGGGGATCTGGTTTCAAGGTGGCTCCCTCCTATGGCTGACAAGTTGGTGCTGGTGGGTGGTGAGTAGTCTCCAGTCCTCCCCATGAGGGCCTCTCTACAGGCTGCTTGAGTATCCTCCAAACATGGCAGCTGATCTCCCCCAGAGCAGGCAACCCAGGAGGAAGAGAGCTGGGGATGTGACTTTGCATGAGTCTCGGAAGACACAAACCATCATTTCACCACTGAGGCCAGCCCACATTCAAGTGGAGGGAATCAGACTTCTTCTGCACAGGGAGTGTCAAAGAATTTAACACAGAGAGTGTCAAAGATTTTTTTTTTTTTTTGGTCACACCGTGCAGCATGAGGGAAACTTAGCTCCTCAACTAGGGATGGAACACATACTCCTTGCAGTTGACACCCAGAGTCCTAAACAGGGAAGTCCAAGAACAAAATTTAAACTTGCCAAACTGATTCCCAAGACCAGCCACTGGGCTGTCCATCCCTAGCCTAGTAGTGATGACCAAATGGTGTGCCATCCTGGTAGACAAGCATCCCTTTCTGATGCTCGAGCCACCTTATGATGGTCAATTGGTGACCCAAACTTTTGTCAACACCTCAGATATGCAGATGATACCACTTGAATTGCAGCAAGTGAAGAGGAACTAAAAAGCCTCTTGATGAAGGTGAAAGAGGAGAGTAAAAATACTGGCTTAAACTCAGTATTAAAAAACCAAGATCATGGCATCTGGTCCCATCACTTCATGGCAGGCAGAAGGGGGAAAAGTAGAAGTAGTGACAGATTTTCTTTTCTTGGGCTCCAAAATCACTGTGGATGGTGACTGCAGCCATGAAATTAAAAGACGCTTGCTTCTTGGAAGAAAAGCTTCGACAAAACTTGACAGCATATTCAACAGCAGAGATATCACTTTGCCAACAAAGGTCCGTATAGTCAAAGCTACGGTTTTTCCAGTAGTCGTGTACAAATGTGAGAGTTGGACCATAAAGAAGGGTGACCACCAAAGAATTAATGCTTTCGAACTGTGGTGCTAGAGAAGTCTCTTTAGAGTCCCTTGAACTGCAAGGAGATCAAACCAGTCAATCCTAAAGGAACCCAATCCTGAATATTTATTGGAATGATTGATGCCAAAGCTGAAGCTCCAATACTTTGACCAACTGATGTGAAGAGCTGACTCATTGGAAAAGACTCTGATGCTGAGAAAGATTGAGGGCAGGAGGAGAACGCGGTGACAGAGGATGAGATGGTTGGCATCTCTGACTCAAAGGACATGAGTTAAAGCAAGCTCTGGGAGTTGGTGATAGGGCAGCCTGGCATGCTGCAGTCCATGGGATCACACAGAGTCAGACAGGACTTAGCAACTGAACAACAGCACTTTTGTTACAACTGTGTCAACGATGTCTTCTACCTAATGCTTTGTGAAGCGGGCCTGAGGCTGAATGCTCCCCGCCTCCCAACCCCTAGCTAATCTCTTGGGTCGGGAGCAGGCAGAGCTGGAGAGACGGGAAGCGTTTCCATTCAGGCAAATGAAGCTCCCTCTCCCCCTCCTCCACCCACCACCTTCCAGGCTGGGAGGCTGCTTGCAGAGAAGGGGACTGCTCTGTCCTTATCTGTTTCTTTGGAGGAGATACAGCTGGATCTGGCATCTCATCAAGAGCATCTGCATCTCCCAGACTGCCCCTGGCATCGTCGCTCCTGCCTGAGCCGTAGCAAACACTCACTGCTCTGTGGGCTTGAAAATCAGGCACGGTGTCAAATTGGACCCCTGTCAGGCTACTTGGGGTACGAACTGACGCAACTTCTATGGAGGACAATTAGGCAATAGATTTCTTAATTAAAAAGACACTCATCCTTTGGCACAGCCATCCCACCCCAAATAATTTATCCTACAAATACACCCCCACTTGTGAGACAGAATGTGTGCACAAGGGTAGATTTGGCAGCATTGTTCCCAGTAGCAAGAGACTGGAAACAATCTAATTGTATTATTGTGGGGGCTGGTTAAAAGATAAGGAAATATCCACTTAACAGAATACTCTGTGGCTGTTAAAATAGAGCAAGACTCTTTTTTTTTTTAAATATAGGGAAAGGGTATCTTCAAGATACATTGTTGAGTGAAATAAATGCATATAATATGGTATCATTAATATAAAAAAAGAAATAGGAAGAGTCTACTTATGTGTGTATTTATATATGCACATTGTCTCCAAATATGAAATATGGAATTACACATTAAATCATATGAAATTCCCATTTTTTTGCTGATGAGAAACAAATAAATATAAACAATTTCTTTGGGGTCCACCCACCAGTAATAGTGGTTGCCTCTGGGGTGGGGCCCTTTGCATGACTGGAGGACAGGGATGAAAGGAAGCTAAGTGTTCCCAGCGTCACTTTTTTGCACTTTTAGAATTTGTACCATTTGCATAATTTAGCTATTTTAAAATTTGAATGTTGGAAATGAAACATCCAGATGCCACTATGTCGTGCTAAGAAGACCAAGCAAGAACCACATGCAGCCACATGTATCTAGACCAGAGGTTCTCATCAGGGTGTTTTCAGCCCCAAGGGGATGTGTGACAATGCCTGGAGACATTTTTGGTTATGATTACTAGGGGCTGGATGGTATTGGCCATCCATCCCCTAAGCCAAGGATATGCTAAACACCATAGACCCCACAACAGAGAATTATTTGGATCCAAATGTCAGCAGTACCAAGGCTGAAAACCCCTGCTCTACACCCTTGTGGCTCAGCTGGTAAAGAATCTGCCTGCAATGCGGGGGACCTGGGTTCAATCCCTGGGCTGGGAAGATCCCCTGGAGAAGGGAAAGGCTACCCACTCCTGTATGCTAGCCTGGAGAATTCCATGGACTGTATAGTCCATAGGGTCGCAAAGAGTCAGACACCACTGAGCGACTTTCACTTTCACTTTCTCTACACCCTTAACATAATCCCTGACATGTCCTGAATGCTCAATGAATGTTTGTTGAATGAATAAAAGATGTATTACTGGACTTGCCTGGTGATTCAGTGGTTGAGAATCCTCCTACCCATGCAGGAGGGTTCAATCCCTAGTTCGAGAAGATCCCACACGCCACGGGGCAACTAAGCCTGTGCACAGCAACCACTAGGACCACACACTCTAGAACCTGTGCTCTGCAACAAGAGAAGCCGCCACAGTGAGAAGCCTGGGTGCCACGACTAGAAAGTAGCCCCGGCTCACTGCAACTAGAGAGAGCCCGAGCGCAGCAGTGAAGACCCAGCACAACCAAAGATAAATCAATGAATATTAAAAAAAGAAAGGATGTGCTACTGAAAATTCCGCTTGCACACATGATGGTCACCACATGGTCAGCGGCATGGGGGCAGGAACAAGTCACCGGCTTGGGGAACTTTTAAGTCTTATCTGCCTCACTTTTGTATTGTTAGCTTTTTAAAGAAGAGCCTTTTATCTTTTAAAGGAAAAAAGAAAGGAATCTTGGCTAAAGCAACCTTATTTTTGCTATTTGGGTTTTTATTTCTGCCCCCATTTCCAAGCTCTGCCATAGGTGTAGTAGCAGGGCTGACTTTACTGGGCAGTATAGAGGATGAAAACAGCTTGTCCTTGTGAGGCAGTCTGCACGGCACTAGGCCACAGACGGAGCTCAAGGAAGGCTCTCGTCTTCATTATTATTGAAAAGGAACTCTGGATACCATTTTTTAAAATTTATTTATTGATTGATTTTTTTATTTTTAAATATTCATTTATTTGGCTGTACCAGGTCCTAGTTGCAACATGTGGAATCTAGTTCCCTGACCAGGGATCAGACCTGGTTCCCCTGCATTGGGAGTGCAGTGTCTTAAGCCACTGGACCATCAGTGAAATCCCATTAAAAAAATTTTTTTTTAATTTATTCTGTTCGGCTGTGCCAGCTCTTTGTTGTAGCACGTGAGATCTAGCTCCCCAACCAGGGATGGAACCTGGGCCCCCTGCACTGAGAGTGTGGAGTCCTAGCTCCTGGACCAGCAAGGAAGTCCACCTGAATGCCACTTTGATTTACGTCTGGAATATTCTCCAGGCTCTTGGCTGACTGCTCAAGTTCCAGGCAGGCCTTGGCTCTTCTCCCTGGTGGTTTCTGGAGCCGAGTTTGTGCAGGTGCATTTCATGGGCCAGGCAGGCTATAGGGCCCCAGTAGGTGAGTGGCAGCCCTCTCGTCCCTCCCTCTGGGAGCTGGGCAGGTGAGAAAAGTCACAGCTCCCTGCCCCCTCTCCCTCCCTCTCTCTCTATCTCTCCTTCGCCTCCATCTGTCCCTGGGGCCTGGGCAGAGTTAATGGAGCGTAAGTACCTGGGCCAGTGAGCAGTGGCCTGTGGCTCCCCCAACCCCTGACACTCCGGCCACAGCACGGCTTTCCCCAGACCTCAGAAGACCTGAACTCCTATTCTCTCTGCTCCAGGCCCAGATGTTGACCTGGGTCCAGGAATCCCAGTGGCTGCAAAGGCGTTTTTAAAAATGGAGCGTTGTCCTGGGAGACCAGAAACTTTCTAATCAATGCAAAATGCAGAGAACGGGGCTCCACAAGAAGCCCATTACCCACCCACCCCCACATGTAAGCCCTATTTAGCAGCAAATCCTTAAGCCAGAGCTTGTAAAAAGCAGCTTGTTTGGGACTGACCTTCCCATTCATGTAACGTGATATTGCACGCTTGGCCGACCTCGGCAAGCGGCTAAACATATGTCGTCAGCTGGGCGCTGCTGTCCTCTATTAAGATGGTTCTGGAAGCATATGTGGGAATAGGCCCTCCTGCCCTGGAGACTTGGGGGAAGGCAGGACACAAGCAATTAGAGGGAGCCCCCACCCCCACCCCGACCCTCAGGCTGGCCTGCAAGAGGAAGTCCAGGGCTGCATCTCATGGGCATGGGAACAATTAGGGTCAACAAATAATTGTGGAAAAGGAAACTTTAAAAATAGGACTCTGGTTAAATGACCCAGGAAACCCTGCCCCTGCCCCCAGCCTGCCTGCACATTGCATCTGGGCTTCACGTGGACGCTCATCTCCTCCCCATTTTTGGATAATGACTTCCCTTTGCAATTTCCTGGAGGAAGTTGTTGAAATGATCTTCCAGTGATAAAATAAGCGGGGTGATTCTGAATTTGGGGCTGAAGTCTTTTTTTTTTTTCTCCTTCCAGTCCAATTTCCTCACTAACCTGGGTCAGCAGCTTCATGCAGAAGCCACTCCTAGTGTGTGATGGAAAAATTCAGAGCTGAGAGTGTGCCCCTTGTCCAGGATGGGGTGGGCAGGCTGATGCTCTGGTGGGGAACAGGAGCCATCAATCAGCTCTGAGGATGAGGGCAGTCATTGTCCTGGTCAAGGTCGAGAAACTTCCCATTTCCTCCCATCTGCTATTCCAAAGAGTAATAACGCTACTGCTTCCAAAGCATTCTCTTAGAAGCCCTTGACTGGCACTAGCCACACGTGGCTCTTAAGCAGCTGATGTGAGGCTCGTGTGACGGAGGAACTGGATTTTTAATGTTAATTCATTTCAGTCTGAAAACGGACAATTCCATCGTTAGAAAACTTTTAAATTTCCTTGGAACCACTTGCTTTTTCAACTGCAGATTTTACAAGGTCTAAATAGAGATCAAGTATTTCCATGGAAAATTTAGTGCCTAAATTGAGATGTGCTATAGTATAAAAAGTACACATCAGATTTTAAAGACTTAATTTAAAACTTTTTAAAAATCTCATTAATAATTTTATACTGATTAGTCAAAATGATAATACTTATGATACATAAGCTTACATAAACTATAAGATTAAAATGAACATCACCTCAATCTGTTGCACAATAATATATACGGATCACTACTTAACTCTATGCTTAATAGGGTTAAGGTGGTAAATTTATGCTATATATTTTTTGCCACAATTTAAAAATTTTAACTTTTTTTCACTTTTTATAATGTGGCTCCTAAAATTGTAAAGTTACTTTATGGCTTACCTTGTATTTCTATTGCACATGCTCTCCTTTAACTCATCTACACATGATCCCAGAAGATAGATCTGTAAACAACATCCCCTCCCCCAAAAGGAACCCCCAAACTGCTCAGGTGAGGGGAGGAAGAAGGCTCACTCCATATCAGTAGGCTTTAGACAGCAAGAGCCAAGGAAATGTTTTGGACCAGAATCTGACGGTCTGGGATGGTAACTTCCTGTTGTCTCTCCTACACCAAACCCTCTGCTTCCTTATCCCAGGGAGGACATGTGGAGACAAAGACTGCTTAGCTTTGAGCTCAGGCAGAGTCAGTTAATAAAGCTGCCCAGTTAATAAAACTGCACTGTGGGGACTTCCATGGTGGTCCAGTGGCTAAGACTTCATGCTACCAAAGTAGGGGTCCTGGGTTCCATAGTCCTGGTCAAGGAACTAGATCTCACATGCCACAGCTAAGAGTTCACATGCCACAACCAAAGATCCGGAATGCCACAACTAAAATTGGGCACAGCCAAGTAAATAAAAAGAAAATAGTGCAGAAAAAAAGAAGGCACTGTGCCCTCAAAGCCTGGAGTCTGAGGGTCTCTCCATCCACATTCATGCTCCCTGCCTCTTCTCCATTAGTTATGTTATTAATAAGTAGAAAGCTTTGAAATAAGAAAATTCTTTCTTCTTGGCTGTTTTGCAAAGCCCTCTACAGATGTCAGAGGGGGGTTATTTCCCCCAGCCCTAGAATTTCCCAGAGCTCAGAATCTGCCTGCAAAGCCGGAGACCTGGGTTTGATCCCTGGGTCGGGAAGATCCCTGATAAGGGAGTGGCAACCCACTCCAGTATTCTTGCCTGGAGAACTCCATGGACAGAGGAGCCTAGCAGGCTATAGCCCATGGGGTCAGAAAGAGTTGGACGTGACTGAGTGACTAACACTTTCACATTCACTTTCAGGAAATGCAGAGCTGCAAGACCCAGAGCAGCAGTTTCTAACCTGGACACGAGGGAGCTGAATTTAAACCCTGTCCTCATGTCCTCTCTGCTTCTATCCATGTGAAGACTCTTGACCTCTGTAAGGCTCACTTCTTAATCTGTAAAGAGAAGAAATAAGAATAGCCCCTTCAATGGGGTGTGAATCAAAAAATAAAGCAGCCGGTGCAAAATGCTTGGCACACTGTCTGGCACTGTGGCCCCCGCCCCGAGACGGTGTGTGTCTGGTGCTGCTCTGTTGGTTGCCTCGGGTAGTTAGTGTCAGTATCTGCCAGGATCTTGTGGCCAGTGTAGAGAGAGTCTCACTATTAGTCTAAGAGCAGTGCTCAAGTGCTCCGCTCAGAATTTTCCAGTTCTTGGAAACCATTGCACGAGCCCCTCTTAGTTCACTCCAGCTGTCATAAGTGGGCTGCGGAGTGGTGGGGAGCAGATAGGTAACAGAGATGGTGACAGAGGTAACCCCAGCCAGCCCTTCTCCGCCTGCCCTCCAGAAAGCTCCCAGCACGCAGAGATGGAGCTTCTGTGGCCCGTGGGCTCCAGGCTGAGGGTGGGGGCTGTGGGGGTTCTGTGTGGCCCAGGGTGAAGCCTGGCCCACGGTGACAGTAACACGCTGTGACAGCTGTCACAACTCTTCCTAGGTCATTGTGCCGTGAATGTTCGGGGCAGGGAGTGTCGACTGGAGTTGGGAACAGAAGTGGCCAAGGGCACATGAGCATGTTTGATTTCAATATCCATTCATATCACTCCCCACATGCCCTGCACCAGGTGCCTCACCAGGCTTCAGGGACCATCACAGTGAGAAAACTGAACGGGATACCTGCCCACAGGGGGTGTGACTTCTTCCTGTGGGAGACAGTGGACAGGCAGATTTGACCAGGATCATTTCCGACTGTGCAGTGAAGGAAACCAGCAGGGTAGAGCGGGGGCAGGCTAGGGGGCAGGCCAACTTTAATCAGGAAATTCTCCAAGCACACTGAGAAAAGGGAGCTATCGAGTTGGACCTGAAGGATGGCAACAGAAAACTGCAAGGTCAAAAGCTAGCCCTGGAGCCAAGAGGGAAGAGCGCTAGAGTACCAAGAGTTTCCAAGGAGACGGTCGTCCTGGGAACAGGATGGAGGGGAGGGAGGATCTGGGTTTGGGGTTTCTCTGCACCAGAAATAATTCTAGAAAGCCCTAAAGATTAGGCTACTTGCACTATACAAATTTAAAATAAAAAAAAAGGAAAAACTACTATAGACACCACAACATAAACATGGGGAAGTCCAACAAAGTTCTGAAATTTCCCAGAATGACCATTTTGATACATTTGGGTTTCTTAACATCACTTGTCATTTCTTTTTTCCAGGGTCTTTGCTCAGTTTTCGGGTGTCCATGTTCAGCTGCTGTTTCAAGGAGTGCTCTGGCAGCTGGTGGGAGGCAGGCGCTGATGGTGGGGTTATGGTGATGGTGGCGCTGATGGTGGGGTGGAGTCGGGGGAGCTGCCTACCTGGGTGCCTGGGCACATGGCCTCACTCCTGAGGGGCAGTTCAGCTGCAGGTGGAAGATGCATTGACCCCATGGGGCTGTGATGTCCTCAGTGGAGCAGGAGGTGTGCAGGAGCTGGTTCCTATGCTGGGCACTCCCACCCTGGGTAGACACGGCATCCCCAGGAGTGGGAGGGAGTGGAGGGGTGGCCGTGACTGACAATTGCTACATAGGACAGGGGCCCCTGTGCCAACTTATTCACAACACCTGTCATCACATGCTGTCAGCAAAGTGCTCAGTTATGATTTAATTTATGCCTTAAATGTCATAAGCCCGCACAGACTGTTTTTAAGCCATCACTCGGACTCTGATATTGACGAGCAGAATCTTGCCTGACAGATGCTGGAGTTGTACTGTCCAGGAAGTCCCTAAAAACTCCAAGGACAGAAAGCTAACCATAGATCAGTGAAGGGAAAGAGGAAGAGAAATGGCCATGCCAGGTGGGGGTGCCAATATGGCCCTGCCGCTGCTGTCACCAGGAAGCCCGTGATAGACCCCAACAGCCCAGAGAGCTTCCAGAACTCTTGCAGACTTTATTTCTCAGCCACCTGAATATGGATTTCTGTATTGTGCTCAGGGCCAGATTCTCACCACGTCTCAACCTCAAGTGGTGGCTGTAAATAATTCCACGACTATACTTGTGGAGATGTCAATGCATAATTGATTTTTTGAAAAATGCCAGAGATGGAAGTGCTTGATTTACCTCTGACAGCCTGTGCTCAAATTTGAAATGTAAAACAGTAGACTATGTATCCTCCTGTGTGTACATTTCACAGATGTTGATGGAAGGAGAGTGTTGGAATATCGTGGTTTTATAGTTCTAAGTGAAGCTTAAACTTTCTTTGTTCAAATTCAATTTCTTTTTCCAGGGACCAACTTCCTGTTTTACATACAAGTTTTTTTGTTTGTTTGTTTTGTGTTTTTCTGTCCAATGTTCAAGTCAAAACAGCAACTTTAGTGCCAACTAGCTGTCATGGTATGTTACGAGACCTGTAAGTAGGTATGCTCAGTTTCCTCAGAATATACTAGGAATTAACAAATAAAAAGAGAAGTTATGGAAAATAATCAACTTGCCCAGTGCCCCTAAAGTTGCTATATTCATGTACTCTGGCTACAGCCTTAAAAAAAAAAATAATTATTATCTTCTAATTCTGGAAGCCAGAAATCTGAAGCCATGTCTTACTGGGCTATGATTAAAGTGTTGGCTGGAGGCTCTGGTGGAGAATTCATTTCATTGCCTTTCACATCTTCTAGAAGTCACCCGCATGCCTTGGAGAGTTGTCCCTTTCTGCATCTTCACTGTCACCGTCATCAAATGTCAATACATTTGACAAATGTATTGTTTGTCAAAATGGCGTATAAGCTCTCAGGCCTGTTTCTTTAGGGTTTTCACTTCTTGCTATGACGCTCCCAGCCCATGTTAAAATGTTAATATCAACTCAAATGTATCTACTTTTTCTCCTGCTATCTATCTTTTGTCAGTTCAATTCACAGTCCCCAGTCACTTAACTTAAGAGGATAGAATAAAGTCTTTCCTCTCTGACAGCAGCCAGTGCCCAGTGAGAAACACATGTGAGAGATGGATAATGATGGGGAGAGGAGAGTTCACATGCCTGATGACACCACTGATGCTACTGGATGCAGCCAAAGCTGAAACTGTCCCTGGGTTTCACATTTCTTTTTTTTTTTTCAACTTTATTTTACTTTACAATACTGTATTGGTTTTGCCATACATTGACATGAATCCACCACGGGTGTATACAAGCTCCCAATCCTGAATCCCCCTCCCACCTCATTTCTTTGAATCAATAAGTCTCCTTTTCTTTAATGAAGCCAGTTTGCAACCAGCAGAGTAGTGCG
Source organism: Oryx dammah (assembly GCF_014754425.2). NCBI lineage: Eukaryota > Metazoa > Chordata > Mammalia > Artiodactyla > Bovidae > Oryx > Oryx dammah. The sequence continues at coordinate 24,212,298 of NW_024070194.1, read as the reverse complement.
TATCATCTTCCCCCATTTTATAGAGGAATATACAGAGTTGAGAAGCTAAGTCACTTTCCTTATGACCACAGTATAACTGGTAAAACAGGGATTTAATATCAGATCCTTGTGACCCTAAAGCCAAAAAGATACCCATTACATGAGACCAAAGCCAAAAAGACTTAACTGTACAGCAGATCTGCAAGCAGTGATCTTTGGAGAGAAATAAAGACTTAGAAGAAATAGTGTCATTCTTTCAGCTCAGGTTGGCAAATTCCATTATGGTGACTACCTGGGAGGTGGGGTAATTGTGACTAAAGCTTTCATTTGACACTCAGCCAATCATTTTTCTAAGAGGAAAGCAGTGTTTCTAAAACAACAAAGTTGTTTTCTCATTTTCATGAGAAAACAGCAAAGTTTTCTCATTCAGAGGTCCTTTCCTTTAATACAACATAGACAAAGATAGATTTCTCCACTAGCCATTAATGGGCTTCCCTGATAGCTCAGTTGGTAAAGAATCCACCTGCAAGGCAGGAAACCCCAGTTCAATTCCTGGAGAAGGGATAGGTTACCCACTCCAGTGTTCATGGGCTTCCCTTGTGGCTCAGCTGGTAAAGAATCTGCCTAAAATGCAGGAGACCTGGGTTCGATCCCTGTGTTGGGAAGATCCCCTGGAGAAGGGAAAGGCTACCCACCCCAGTGTTCTGGCCTGGAGAATTCCATGGACTGTATAATTGATGGGGTGGCAAAGAGTCAGATATGAATTGTGAGTAGAGCTTCCATTTGACACTTAGCTCATCACCTCTCTAAGAGGAAAGCAGCGTTTCTTTAAAAATGAAAGTTTTCTCATTTGGAGGTCCTTTTCTTTAATACAACATAGACGAAGACTTATATTTCTCAACTAGTCATTAAAATGGACATTTAAAACTGAGACAAGCCTTCCAAAGCCCAAACAGAATGGTAATATTCTGTATTTTAATCAGGTTTGCCTAATTGCTACATTCATGTGATTAGTCCCAATGGGCTGGTGGAGAAAACTTGGTTGTGACTTTGAAATCCTCCAAAACTGCTAGATCCATCCAAAATCTGACTTTCCTCTCCAAAAAAAATTGCATTCCAAACATTAGCTGAAACTTTTTTAAATGCACATAAATATTTGCAATCAGTATCACTTGGGCTCTAAAGATAAACAGTCATAAAACAATATCGTGACCGCATTTTCCCCTCCTGCACAACAGCTTCCTCAGAGGGGGAAAAGGTTAGACTAATCAGAAGCAAATTAGCTGCAGCTGCACCAACCCGTTCTTTCTAGAGAAAACTGTCGCAGGATTGTGCCCTGTGTCCTCACTGCACGGGCTGCACAGTAACTCACCTTGTCCATTCTAGATCAGGATGAGGTGCAGGAGGCAGGCCTCATAACACAATGCTTTTCTTAGAACATTCTGGAACATTCTGGAAAGGTCCTCGGTGGTTTCACTGCAGCAGAAGAACAAGAGGCATGTATAGGGCAAGCAGCCTGTTTTCCTGTCTTCTGTTGACAGTCTTGTGATGGGTGTTAATTTAAGTGAATGCATGCTTAGAAAAGTTATTTTTTAATTAATTTTTATTGGAATATAGTTGCTTTACAACGTTATGTTAGTTTCTACATACACCAAAGTGAATCAGCTATGTTCACTTTATATTCTATGCCTGCCTGCCTGCTCAGTCACTTCAGTGACCTCATGGATTGTAGTCCACCAGGTTCCTCTGTCCATGAAATTTCCCAGGCAAGAATACTGGAGTGGGTTGCCATTCCCTCCTCCAGGGCATCTTCCTGACTCAGGGATCAAACCCAGGTCAACGTGTCTCCTACATGGCACAATGATGGGGGGAGGAGAGTTAATCACGCAGATTCTTTACCACTGATCCACCAGGGAAGCCTTATGCATTCTTTTTGGATTTTCCTTTCCATATAGGTCATCACAGAGCCTTGAGTGGAGTTTCCTGAGTTATCCACTAGGTTCTCACCAGTTATTTATTTTATACATAGTATTAATAGTGCATATATGGCAATCCCAATTTCCCAAGTCATCGCACCTCTCATCCCTCTTTGGTGTCCATATATTTGTTGGATATGTCTGTATCCCTATTTCTGTTTTGCAAATAATATCTATACTGTTTTTCTAGATTCCACACATGTACATTTATACGGTATTTGTTTTTCTCTTTCTGACTGAGTTCACTCTGTATGAGAGTCTCTAGGTCCATCCAAGAAATGTTCATCTCAAAAAGCAGTTTATTGTTTTAATGTATGCAGCTAGGTGTGCCAACAGTCTTTTGCTCTGCCACCAAAAGAAATTTAGATTCCATGTTTATTAAGTCCTCATCTAGTTCTCAAAATTGCATGTGCTCGATCGTTAAGAGAGGCAAGGGGGCAATGGCAGGCAGGATGTCCTCACAAACTTGGGTTTTCTTAGGATCACGCTGCCCAGCAGACTTCCCAGCTCCCTTTGTCCCCAACATCAGACATCAGCACCAGGCTATGGGGCTGCCCAGCCCATTCCAGTGGCCTGGTTAGTGGCTGCATGCTTTCAGAGTTGAGGTTAAGGTGTTGTGTTCATCCATTCATTGAACACTTATCTGGTGTCTGCTGGGCACCATACACCATCCTTGAACAGTAGAGACACAAAACAGTGAAGACTTGCTGTTACGAAGTTCGTGTTCCAGTCATAGTGGAAGAAGACAAAGAATGAGCAGTTGACAAATTGTGTGTGTGTGGTGAGTGCCAGGAAGAAAATGAAGAAAGGAAAAGAGTTTGGAGAACTGAAGGAAGGTGATGTCATTTCATTTTTTATTTGTTATCTAACATAATAGTCCCTTTTCTCACAGCTTCTTTGTCCAATAAGCCATATTTTTCTGGGCTAAGGGGTTCCAGTTAATTCCGCCCTTAATCACTCAGATTCCAGAAGTAGTTGGTGGGTTTAAAGCCGACTTGCCACTCATGAACTGTAAAACCCTGGGTGACCTGCTCACCCCTATAGAGTCTTCATTTCCTTGACTATAAAATTAGGGTAACAACCAAGTTTATTTCACAAGTTGTTGTGACGACAACTAGCATGCAGAGAGGAGCCTTTCATTGCTGTGTTGAGTACAGGGACGGTCGTTGATCAATATCAGCTGTTATTATTAAGACCTGTAGTTCCAATTATTCCTTTAAATAACTGCATAGTATCACAGACTGTGGATGGCCCAGGATCCATCCAACCAACTGCTGGATGTTAATCAGGATGTCCAGGCTCCCCTCTGTTGATGAGACAATGAACTACCTCCTCCATCCTTGCTTGTTCACTGACACGTGTTTCTGTTGACCAGCTCCCCAGAGGTGAGAATAAGCCCATGTTTAGGTGGGCTCCATGTCACTGTTTTGCTTTCACCCGTAACTATGAGGATGCCCCCATCCTCAAGCCCTCCCTGGCATCATCTGTTACCTGTCTTTAAATTCCCGCCACTCTGGTGGGTGAAACCTGACATTCTAGGGGAGAGGGTTTGGATAAGCATTTCACAGACCCCCAGTGGGACTGGACATCTTTTTATACAGAGTGTTTTGACTCTTTGCATTTTCTGTGTGATGAATTACCTGTCATAGCCTTTAACTCCTCTTCTACCACTTCCTCTTCTCCTTTTTAACTTGAGTATCTGTTTCCATGAAAAAAACCTAATGCATTAAACCCACTTGTCATGTAAAGGAAAAAGCATTGAGAGGTGGCAAACATTTGTTAAGTACTGTTGATGTACCAGGTATCAGGCTAAGACCATTCCATGAACTCCCTTCATCATCACAGAATTCCTGTAAGATGGATCTAATTCCTGGCCCTGCGTAAAGAAGTGGAAGCACAGAGAAGCTTAGACACTTGCCCAAGGTCACACGGCTACAAATCAGGAGAACAGGAAGCCAGACACAGGCTAGCCTGGCCCCACCTCCATCACTCTATGGAACTGGCTCCACAAAGCCATCCCAGTGGCCCCTCAGCCTTTTGTTTTGGGCTTCTTACTATGAGCTGAGCCCATAGTGTATGAAAATAGCAAAGAAGGACCAGTATTTTTTCCCCATCATTTTCTTTTTTCTTCTTCTGTCTAAATGAATGCCTTCTTCAGCAATCGACATCACACAAGCATCACTCTCGGAGCAGATGCTGCTGCCTAAATGTATGTGGTGATGGGAGGGGGTCCTTGCTGCGTGGCATCAAGAAAATCTCTCAGGAAAAACAACATCTCACAGGTCCTTTTTGGTTGAGGATTTTGCTCTGTTTTGTCTCATTTTTAAACCACAGCTCTGCGCCTGTTTGGCCCAGTTGAGAAGCTCTGATGTTTCTCTGCTAGGAAAGATATACTAGATGTTAACCCAAATAATTGTTTATCTGTTGCAACTATTGAATTTGGAATGCAGGAGAGAGTTTTACTTCCAGGGGGCGGAAAATGTGTGAGCAATACATTCAAACGCATTTTTGCAGGCTCACTGGGCACCACGTCTTGTGCCAGGCGCTTTTATTGTTTTCTCCTGCTGAGTCTTCACAAAAACCCTATGAAATGGGTACATTTATTATTGCTCCCAATTTACACAGCAGGAAACTGCGGCTCAGAGACTTTCAGAAACTAGCCCAAGTTCTCCTGGTCAGTCAGAGATGGAGCTAGGTTTAGACCTAGGTCTCTGGGTTTCCAAAGTCAAAGGCCAATTCTAGCCCCAGAAGAAGGCATTATAAGGCACTGCTGGGAAGATTTCAAAATATTTAAATTTTATTCATTGTGGTGACTGTCTGTTGGAAAAGCCTCCTATACAAAAGAGCAACAACTTAACCAAATCACAGCCATTCAGTCCCTCTGGTGGGAGAACCAAGTCATTTACTGGTGAATTGACCACAGCTTCCTTGCTGCGGGTCAGAGATTGGGGGTTGGGATTCCCAGGTTACCTGACTGATAGATTAACCAGGGGTTTCTTGAGTTTCTTGACGATAATCGGGTCTGTGAGTTCTGAATTCAAGTTTCAGTGTGCAAGAATTAGTTAGAATGCAACTTAAAAGGCTCTATAAAAAAATATTTATTTACTTAGCAGCACCAGATCTTAGTTGTAACACGTGATCTAGTTCCCTGACCTGGCCCCCTGCGTTGGGAGTGCATAGTCTTAGTCACTGGACCATCAGGGAAGTTCCTAAAAGGCATTTAAATTGCACTCAACTAACTAACCACAGGAATGGAAAAGGTCAATTTTCATTCCAATCCCAAAGAAAGGCAATGCCAAAGAATGCTCAAACTACAGCACAATTGCACTCATCTCACACACTAGCAAAGTAATGCTCAAAATTCTCCAAGCCAAGCTTCAACAGTATGTGAACCATGAACTTCCAGAGGTTCAAGCCAGATTTAGAAAAGGCAGAGATCAAATTGCCAACATCCGTTGGCTCATAGAAAAAGCAAGAGAGTTCCACAAAAACACCTACTTCTGTTTTATTGACTATGTCAAAGTCTTTGACTATGTGGATCACAGCAAACTGTGGAAAATTCTTCAAGAGATGGGACTACCAGATCTCCTGCCTGCCTCTTGAGAAATCTGTATGCAGATCAGGAAGTAACAGTTAGAATTGGATATGGAACAGCAGACTGGTTCCAAATCAGGAAAGGAGTTCGTCAAGGCTATATATTGTCACCCTACTTAGTTAACTTCTATGCAGAGTACCTCATGAGAAACGCTGGGCTGGATGAAGCACAAGCGGGAATCAAGATTGCCGGGAGAAATATCAATAACCTCAGATATGCAGATGACACCACCCTTATGACAGAAAGCGAAGAAGAACTAAAGAGCCTCTTGATGAAAGGGAAAGAGGAGAGTGGAAAAAGTTGGCTTAAAACTCAACATTCAGAACACTAAGATCATGGCATCCGGTCCCATCACTTTATGCAAATAGATGGGGAAACAGTGGAAACAGTGAGAGACTTTATTTCTGGGGGCTCCAAAATCACTGCAGATGGTGATTGCAGCCATGAAATTAGAAGATGCTTACTCCTTGGAAGAAAAGCTATGACCATCCTAGACAGCAAAAGCAGAGACATTACTTTGCCAATAAAGGTCCATCTAGTCAAAGCTCTGGTTTTTCCAATAGTCACGTATGGATGTGAGAGTTAGACTATAAAGAAAGCTGAGTGCCAGAGAATTGATGCTTTTGAACTGTGGTGTTAGAGAAGACTCTTGAGAGTTCCTTGGACTGCAAGGAGATCCAACCAGTCCATCCTAAAGGAAATCAGTTCTGAATGTTCATTGGAAGGACTGATGCTGAAGCTGAAACTCCGATACTTTGGCCACCTGATGCGACGAACTGACTCATTTGAAAAGACCCCGATGCTGGGAAAGATTGAAGGTGGGAGAAGGGGATGACAGAGGATGAGATGGTTGGATGGCATCACTGATTCAATGGAGATAAGTTTGAGTAAACTCTGGGAATTGGTGATGGACAGGGAGGCCTGGTGTGCTGCAGCCCATAGGGTTGCAAAGAGTCGGACACGACTGAGCAACAGAACTGAACTGAACTGAACTAACCCGCAAACCTAAAGCATCTCATCACCTCACCAGGATGATGACCAGAAAGAAAAGGTTAGACAAGAAAGGTCATAAGTATTTTCGATTGCTGGGGAACAGCTTCTCAGGTGGCACAGTGGTAAAGAATCTGCCTCCCAATGCAGGAACTGCAAGAGACATAGGTTCCTCCTCTGGAAGATCCCCGGGAGGAGGAAATGGCAATCCACTCCAGTATTCTTTCCTGGGAAATCCCAAGGGCAGAGGACTTGGCAGGTTACAGTCCATGGGATCACAAAGAACTGGACACAACTGAGCACAGAATACAGCAAAAAAAAAAAAAAAAAATTGCTAAAATGCCCTTGAGATCTTTCAAGACAATTCCTTTTGAAGGTAAGAGGAGAACACAGGAGAAAAGTCTTCGTCAGTGGAGGGACTCAGAGAAAGCGAAACATTCAAAGTGCTGTTTTTAAAAATTTCAAAACAAATTGCTTTACACTTTCTCTGATTATGTTCATGCAGGGTTACATTGCATGTATCTCTGATGCAACCAAAAGATGCATCATTTTGTGAAAAAAAAAGAAAGAAAGAAAGAAAGAAAAACAAAAGAGTAAGTTCACTTCCTTTGGCCTCTTTTAAGACATACCATTTCTTCCTTCAAAATACATTACAAAAAAAAAAAAAACAACCCAGCAACGTGAACTGGAATAACTCCATGGGAATAAGATGCATGCCTGTGTCCTGACTACCTCATCCATCCTCATAACTCCACTGCCCCTGAACAGGTGTCTCATAAGTTATTGAACTGGTCCCCTTCTGATGAGCATTACCTTCCCATAGTTTCCTTAGAACACATTCCTTGAATATAGGGATCAGCAAATTACTTCTGTAAAGAGCCAGAGAGTAAATAGTTTGGGGAGCCATATTGTCTCTTTTGCAACTACTCAACTCTGCCCATGAAGCATGAACAAGTAGTCATGGTTGTGTGCCAGTAAAACTTGATAAATAAACATTAAAATGTGCATTTCGTGTGAATTTCATATGCTCTTTATGTGTCATGAAATAGTCTTCTTATCATGTTCTCCCAATCATGTAAAAACATCTGTGACTATTCAAAAATAGGCGGTGGGATGTAGTTTTCTGGCTCCCTGTTCTAAAGAGAATTGCTGGGTTGGGTCTGAGTGTTTTATATCCTGATGAGTATCACAAATCTCCCTCCAAAAAGGCTATATGTTTGATGGCAATTCCAGCTTTTCCTCTCAGTCTAAAGGAGTGACACCTTCCTGTAAATTCTCACCAACCTGGGATAATTGCCCACAAGTGTACCAAGGAATAAAATTCGTACTCCCACCCTCTTCTGTGAGACATTAGGTTTGGGGTGGTTCTGATATTAAGCTTTTCAATCCGAGTGAATAGAAGTGATTGTTTCAGAGTTCTCTAGAATCTGCTAATGGGCTCATGATTAGGAGCCCGAAAAGAATGAGATGGAGGAGGCAGAGTTGTGGCTATCTTGGCTTTCAGAAAGTGATCCAGGGCTGTCCATGTGCTTCCCTTAAAAGTGAACTTTCTGAAAAAGAAGTCTGACACATGGGTTGGGCCACCTTGGAGTAGAAAAGGCCAAGCTCCCAGCCTGGGGGTGCCTGTCACCTTGTGGAAACCAGAAGTTAGCTGGCTCGTAACAACTACAGATCCTATTGTACTTAAACCAAACTCTTTTGCCTTTTAAAGAGTTGCTAAGAAGCAGTTAAAATCAGCTGATTTTAGATTGGATAAGGTTAACTAATAAATATTTTTGGCCAAAGGCAAGTTTCACAGAGTGAAGAATGAATATGAAACCATCTTCAACAAAAGCAAAAGGTTTCAGAGGAGCAGAATGAGAATGAATTTCTGGGTTCACAAACACAAGATTTAAAAAAAATTTTTTTTAAATGAGAAAAGTTGCCAGACTAATGTCATCTCATGTTGATTTGACTGACTGATCGAAGTTTAAGTTTTTATTTTTAAATGGTTCAGGGAATCATTCCAGTGTTTCCTGTATATGCAGATTAGAGCATCTGTCAGTTGACAAACCCTGAATTCGCTTGAGTGAAAATGTTTAAATTCCAGAAAACACTTTTGAAAAAATTCTAGATAACCAGGTTGGTCCAGACCTTTATCCCTGACATCCTGGAGATGGCAAACCCAGAAGATATTTCATTCTTTCAACCCCAAAGTGGGCAGTTGTTGTTGTTTAGTCATGAAGTCATGTTCAACTCTTTTGTGACCCCATGGACTATATAGCCCACCAGGCTCTTCTGTCCATGGGATTTCCCAGGCAAGAATACTGAAGTGGGTTGCCATTTCCTTCTCCAGGGTATCTTCCCAACCCAGGAACTGAACCTGAGTCTCCTGCACTGGCAGGTGGATTCTTTACCACTGAGCCACCCCTGCTAAATGGTAGAAGCTTGAGAAATACTGCTGAATGAATGATAGCGTGCGTGGATGATTACATGAAGAATACCCCACATTGAAGTCCTTCTTCCAGGGATACTTGCTAGCTGTTGACCTCAGGATGGGAAGACAAAGGTATGAATAATCCTCAAATGGAAAGACTGACTCAGATTATCAGGAAATGTCAGTTTTATTTTTCACTCTGACCTTATGTCTATTTTGGGAAGAGTTTTGAGAAGCAGTCTCCTCCAACATGTCTGGACTTTTCTCTGAGAACTTAAAAAAGAAAAAGGGGCCAATGCATAAAGTAAAAATTAGGAGACAACGACAATTCCGCAAATTCTATCGCTTCTGCTCTGGCTTGTGTTTGCATTTTGGGCATTCAGAACCAGTTGCATCATTGGAATAAATGACCTTGATAGTCCTAAATGCAAAAAGGATGTGTCTCTGGGAGAAACAAAGCTGGCATTTCTTTTTTTTTTTTTCTTTTCTTTTTATTTTTAACTTCTATTTATAGATATGCTAAGGATGGATGGGAATTTTAGGAAAGGGAAAAATTGGGCCTCAAATAATGCATTGATTCTTTCAGCTCGTTCTAACATCATGATGATGGAGAGGCAGTGACCGGGGATAGCGCCGAATGTTGGGTGCTCTCAGAAAACAGTCCATTCCTTGTCTGTCTTCAGAAAGTAAACCAAGCTGCCCCTGCATGTAAGAAGTGTTATTACTTCACCATCTAAGCATCAGACTGTGGATATGGGATGAATTCATTTCCCTACCCAAGTGAGAAAAGTCAGACTCTTACCACCAGAGACATGGAATGAACAGTCCCATCATCACCAAAAGGCTCCCCCTCCCTTCTCAACAGCAGGGAAGTTAATGGTCTATTCCGGGGGTCAGCGTACTACAGACCAGGGGAAGAATCCGACCCACCACCTGGTTATGTTCAGCCTGCAAGCTGAGAAAGGATTTTACATTTTTAAATGGCTGGGAAAAAATCCAAAAAAGAATCATATTTTGTGACACTTGAAAATTATAACAGTCAAATTCCAGTGACCATATACAGTCAATTCTCATTATTTGCAAATTCCATGTTTACAAATTCATCTACTCACCAAAAGTTATTTGTAACCCCCAAAGAAATCCTTGGGCTTCCCTGGTGCCTCAGACAGTAGAGTCTGCCTGCAATGCAGGAGACCTAGGTTCAATCCCTGGGTTGGGAAGACTCCCCTTAGAAGGAAATTGCAAACTCACTTCAGTATTCTTGTCTGGAAAATTCCATGGACAGAGGAGTCTAGCAGGCTACAGTCCATGGGGTTGCAAAGAGTCGGACACAACTGAGAGACTGACACTTTCACTTAAAGCAATATTTATAATACTTTTTCCGGTTGTTCTCTGATCCATGCAAAAAGGCAAAAAATTTTCATCTTCCAGTTGAGACAGAACAGACAACCCTACGCTGTCTAGTTTCAAACTGTAAACAAATGTCCTTTTCACAGTCTATTTAGTGCCATGTTTTCCCCATTTGGGGGCATTCTGTGGGAGATTTCACTGTTTAAAAAGGTAAATAAATAAAATGCCCCCCAAATACAGTGCTCAAGTGCTATCTGGTATTTTCTAAGCATAAGGAGGCTACCATGTGCCTTATGGAGAAATTACAGATGTTACATGAGCTTTGTTCAAGCATGAGTTATAGCACTGTGGGCTGCGAGTTCAAAGTTAATGAATCAACAATGTACATTATTGTGGTTACCAGGGGGAAGGTTAGAGGAGGGATAGTTAGGGAGTTTGGGACTGACATGTACACACTGCTATATTTAATATGGATAACCAACAAGCACTTACTGTATATATAGCACAGGGAACTCTGCTCAGGATTATGTAACAACCTAAATGGAAAAAGAATTTGAAAAGGAATAGATCCATGTATATGTATAACTGAATCACTTTGCTGTACACCTGAAACTAATACAACATTATTAATCAACTGTTCCAATATAATATAAAAAGTTTAAAAAATACTTTATTGCTAAAAAATGCTAAAAAAATAACCCCACCAATGTATGTTAAATAAAGTGTCTTTAAACAGGTGTCAATACAGTATATCCCTTACAAATGAACAATTTCTATTTCAAGAGTGAGTTCTTAAAGTCCAATTTGTTTTGTAAGTCCAACAAAGTTAGCCTAGGTACCCAACTAACACAATCGGGTATACAGTACTGTGCTATAATAGGTTTGTAATATTTTTCACACAAATAATACACTTAAAACAAACATACACAAAAAATAAATAAAGCATTTTTGAACTTACAGTACAGTACTTTGAAAACTACACTGATACAGTACAACAGCTGGCACACAGGGGCTGGCATTGAGTGAAGAGGCAAGAGGAGTTACTGACTAGAGGGGGAGAGCAGGTGGCAGATGGTGGAGCTGAAGGGTCATCGCGATAGGAGATGGCGCGCAAGCTGCAGTTTCACTCACGCCTGATGTTGATGAAACACACATTCGCATTTTTGAAAGTTCGAAACTTGCAGGTCTGTATGTAGGGGACTTACTGTACACAGCTAGGTTACGTGTCAATTGACTGACAAAATGCTACAACCAGAAGCTCCTGGGTACCTAACCCTGCATTTTGCCTAGGAACATTTACTCTGTGCCCCCTAATTCGGTGTTGGCAACATCTTTATGGAACATTACTATGAATAATGGGAATTGACTGAATAAAGTTTTATTGGAGCAAAGCCACAGCCATCCAGCCACGTGTTGTCTATGGCTGTTTTCCTGCTACAAGAGCAGAGCTGAGCAGTCAAACGGACCCAGAGCCAGAAATATTTTCTCTCTGACTCTTTACAGAAGTTTTCCAACTCCTGCCCTAATACACAAGGAAATCAAGCTGAGAGTGAAGGGAAGGTGAACAAACATTCCAGTGCAATCCAATGGTAACTTAAAATACCATTTTTATTTTGTCATAAGCTAGTTATCTTATTGTCAGACAATTGAGCAGGAAAAATATTCATGGGCCAAAAGGTTGCTGTTGGGTTTTGTCACTTCTTTAAACCCTATCTTGTGAGGAGAACTAATGATTTTTGACTAATTTGACTGGTCAACTGATCTCAACTTTTCCAACGAAATCGATCCTTTTTTTAGATGGTTTCATGCATGTGGTATGAAGCTCAGACTGTGTACCCTTGTCAACGACGGAGAAGAATAGAGCTGTTAAAGCACCATCTTTAAAGACAGGTCACTGTGGTTCCATACCCCTGCTCCACCACTTCCTAGCTGTGCAGCCTTGGAAAAGTTACTTCCCCTCTCTGAGCCTCAGTTTCCTCACCCACGCCATGGAGATATTCATTGTACCTTTCTTATTTGCTAGTTAGTATATGAATCTATTGGGCTTCCCAGGTGGTGCTAGTAGTAAAGAACCCGCCTGCCAATGCAGGAGACACAAGAGACGTGGGTTCAATCCCTGGGTGGGGAAGATCCCCTAAAGGGGAAATGGCAATCTACTCCAGTACTCTTTTCTGGAGAATCCCATGGACAGAGGAGCTTGGTGGGCTACAGTCCACGGGGTTGCAAAGAGTCAGACACGACTGAAGCGACTTAGCACAGCACACAGCACAAATGAATCTATTGAGCAAAAACTGAAGGAATGGGCATTGTTAAGATCAACATTATAAAACACCTGATCTGGTGCCTGGTCTCTGCAAAGTACTTAAAATAGAAATTCTACTTTTAAAAAATATTTGGTGGTTTATTAGGGTCTTAGAACAGTAGCAAGCACATATTAGGTGCACAATGTTGCTATTAGATGAATGCCTTTAAATAAATGAAGGGAAAATTCTGTGGGTTTGTTTGAAATTTCTGCATTAGCCGCAATCTCAGGAGCATGGAGTTTCTGTTTCAGGTCAAAACTGCTCCCAAATCACAGACTGTGACTTGGGGTGCCATTTTTGACTACACAACTCTCAGGTGTCCAGCAGTGTAATCAGACATCTGTGTATACACTGCCAAGTGATCACCACCACCAGTCTAGTTTCCATCTTTCACCCACCCCTCGGCCCCTTCCCCTTGGTAACCACTAATCTGATCTCTGTAGCTATCGCTTATTTTCACTTTCTTTTATTTGTTTGCTTGTTTTGGTTTGTTTACATTTCACATTATGAGTGGAATCATTCGATATTTGTCTTTCTCCATATTTTACACAGCACAATACTTTCAAGGTCTATCCATATTTTTATATTAATAAATGGCAAGATTGCATTCTTTTTACGGCTGAGTACTGTTCCTCTCCCTCCACTTCCTTCTTCAGGTATAATTGACATGCAGTGTGATATTAATCTCAGGCCATACACCATAATGACTCAGTAATTGTGTGTATATGCTGTATTTTTATTTGATAAATCTAATGATCCTAATTTCTGGCTACATGGGAATAGCTTCACCATATTTGCCCTCTCCTCAAAAATAACATCTAAAAAACAAAAATGTTAAAGTACTTTTTCCCTTTTAGACACTAAATTGGATTTAACAGGGCTTCCTGAGAGTAGATCAGCACCCCCGGCTGCCCCACCCCACCCCACCCTGTCCCTTTATCCTTCAACCAGAGAGATTAGGGCTTCCGCAAATACTGTAAAAATCAGGGTATAAATGCCTTCCTGAACAATAGGCAATCAAAGCAAATGAACCCACCGCCCGCCATGTGGTTAGTTTTCCTTTCTGTTTACTGCATCCTCTGCTTAAATAAAGGACATAATGATACACTTGCTATTCTTGTCATTTTTGCTCTGTTTGATGCTTCATGATGTGCTCCTTATAAATGGCATTAAAAACATTCCTTGTCTGTCATGAGCGCCCTGAGGCACAAGCAACCTTGCTCAGCTCTCAAAAGTAATTAAAGACAATCAACCAAAAATGCAAGGGGTTTGTGGGACCCCAGATTCCAAACTCCACCCACATGAGGCAGGAGCCAGACGTCCTGCAAAGACAAGCTATTTACATTTAACTCTTTGATGTCCTGGCTTCGGGTGCTCAAATCCATCAGAACTGACTGAGGATGTAAACATCGGAGAACTCCATCAAAGAACTAGTGGACACTGTCCTCTTATGAGGGAGAGGAAAAAACCCAACCAAAGCCCCAGCCCTGATCGACAGAACCCCTTTTCCCCCTTCGACTGTTTGCAGATTATTTCTAGCTCTTGATAAAGACTTAACAAGCAGCAAATAGAGAAGATGATGACAACATGAAAAATTTTCTTAAACCAACAACGGAAGGTATTTTTCTGAAACAACAGCCAGTAAAATTAGATCAAGGTACAGTTAGTTGCAGCAAAATCTTTATGCTTTAAAATCTTTTTTTTCATGGCATGAAAGCCTTTACCAATTTCCAAATACACAGAATACTGCTCCACATTTGTGTCATTCTGCAAAACTGTGGTGAGGGTTGTTTTCACTGGGGCAAAAGGAGCTGCAGATCCTGAGGAAAAAAACTGAGAGAGAATCGTGCTTTTGCAGGAAATGCTGCTGGCTGGACAGGCAGAAAACTGGGTAGAAAACAGCTTAGAAGAGCAAAGCATCTCTCCCTCCCTGGGCGGGCACTTAAAAGTCAGCGGAGGGCAGGGAGGGCTCTAAGGAATTAAAAAAGGTTGAGTGGTCTTTTTTTAACAGGTTAAGGAGCTGAAATGCCCAGCATTCCTCAGTCATACCCGAAATCACAGCTGAAAGAGAATATTTTAGACCAAATCTTTACAGTGGGTTTCACAAGCCTCTGTGCAAAGACAAGGTATTGAGGGAGAGTCATGTCCCGTGCCAGAGTCTTGCCCAGATCTCTTTGCTTATTCAAAATATGCAATTTTGTCCATTTCCAATGCAATCCATCCCATTGGGCAGGGTGGAGTTGGGGCAGGGATGAGGATTTCCAGGAGGTTTTGATGAAGACTCTGGTTGAGTGATCATTTGGAAATCTAGCCCCCTTCCATGGTGAAATCTGCCTAAGCAAGTGTATCATGCCTGGTACCTGGGTCCTGTCCTGGGTTTGACCTCCCAACACAGCCGGGGGGCATCTCTGATGCTGGGTTTCCCACTGGTGACTGGAGAGGCAAGGTAACGCCAGCCAGAGAGAGGGTCACACCTCCAAACAAGGGCATGGACCCTCCTCCATTCATGCAGGGTAAACATGACAGCCGGGGCTGTCATTCTCCCTTATGGTAGGGGGAAATTCCATGGGGCCAACACTCTCAGGAATTTTGAACTCCTGGCTCAGGGCGGGATTGGAGTTCATCACTCCATCCTTCCTTTGAGAACAGGTTTCAATTCAAAGTCACATAGGCTCCTTAGCCATCAAAAATACCATCCATACACTTTCCCAGCTCTGACTGACAGAAAAAGTTGATGAGGCACAGGGTGAAGGCTTAGGGAAGCTGGTCCTCTCAGACCTGACGTTGGGGAGTACAAATTGGAAGGATTTCTTCGGAGGACATTTTGGCAACAGCTGTTAAGTTTTGAATGCACTCATTTTTAAACTCATTTCCATTGTTGGGAATGTAACAACAGCTTTAGTTACCTGTGGGAGAAGAATATTGCCTGTAGTCACAAGACTGAGCCCAACCTAAGAGTGTCCATTAGCGGAAGATTGGTTAAACTGTGGTTTGTCACACGGAGGATTACTGATCCAGAGCCTATAAATGAAAAGAGCAAAATGCA
Organism: Oryx dammah; assembly: GCF_014754425.2. Lineage (NCBI taxonomy): Eukaryota > Metazoa > Chordata > Mammalia > Artiodactyla > Bovidae > Oryx > Oryx dammah. The sequence continues at coordinate 24,196,643 of NW_024070194.1, read as the reverse complement.
GAACAAAGTGTAGAGTGTATGAATTTTCACTGTAAAAAGGGGAGCTGCATATATCCAGCTATGTGTATGTTTGCAAACATCAATGGAAGAAGATATAGGAAAATAGAGGAGTGGTTGCCTCTGAGAAGAGAAATCTAGAAACGGGATGGTGGTGGTAAAGATGAAATGGGGGAGAAACTTTCCACTGTCATGTTTGGAAAAGGTGTTTCCTATATACGTGCCTTGTTTTATTAAAATTGGATTGAATTTTAAAAGGCTTGCATGCTCGGTCACCAGTCACGTCAGACTCTGCAACCTCATTGACTGTGGCCCACCAGGCTCCCCTGTCCATGGGATTTCCCAGTCAAGAAGACTGGAGTGGGTTGTCATTTCCTCCTCCAGGGGATCCTCCTGACCCAGGGATCAAACCCACGTCTCCTGCACTGGCAGGCGGATTCTTTACCACTAAAGCCCCTTCCCAGGGAAACCCTTTAAATGCTTAAATACTTCTTAGTTCCAGCTTTGTTTTCTAACGATGACTTTATCCTGCAGCCCAGATGCAGCTTGGATATCATGTGAGCAGCAGTGATCCCAAAGCAAGGGCTCCAAATGACTCGCTGTCATTTGCTGGGCTGAGTATTGTTTCTGAGTCTGACTTTGGGACCTCAGGGTAATCTGGTGCTTAGCTCAACTGTGAAAGGGTTATGACTCCAGGGAAGGTATCAAAAATGAAATCATTTCTAACTATTGGCTCTAAGAAAAGAACTTCACCGAATGAAGAAAAGAGTGGATAATAAGATCTGAGACATCTTTTTTTCCTGGAATGACCCCAAATTGTTTGCTAAGAAAAAGAAAGTTTCTGGGTTGAAAAGGATGAGAAAATTTAAATGTTTGCAGTGAGGATGAGGACTGAACAGCTAAGAGCATTTTTATGCATTTTCATATGTGACGAAGCCTAGAGTGTCACCCAGGATTGGTCCCAGCTCTAAATATAAACTGTATAAGAAAAATGGCATCTTTTACCCTCCGTGAAACAAGTTATTCATCTTGAGACAATTGGAAGAATGTACAAAATTAGAATGCGCAAATATATTCATAACAATATTCCTTTAAAGAAGAAAAATGGAAACAATGTAAATGTCTATCAGTAGGGGGATTGCTTTAAGCAAACAAGGCTGCTTCCATATCACAGCAGTAGATAGCCATTTATAAGAGCATGTACATCAATATTTACTGATATGGAAAAATGTCAGTGAGGGTGGGTTATACCAGGTTGTGAAATACAATGTAGCCTATGGTCTTGCTGATACAAAAGCAGGGCTCTGTTTTATGGCATAGGATGTATGATGTTACACACATAATCTTACAGAGAGAACACACAGAGAGGTCTGGAATGATGACATGAGGATTATTACTTTCTTTTTACCCAGTAAGTATGATTTCAGTTTTATAGAAACAGTTTTTTGTTTGTTTGTTATTTTTAACTGCAAGAGAAAGGAGGAAAAAGCACGGTTTCAGGCTGTTGGAATGCTTGCCTAGATGAGTTGGGGCAGCTGGTAGGAGGAGGATAAAGCAGAGAAGGACTTACTTTTTCTGTGTTCGTTTATTCATCCATTCCACCAATGTACATTGAGTGCCTATTATGTGCTTGAAAGAGCAGCTCTGCAAAAATTCTAAGGGTTGAACAGATTAGAATCCCTGCGCTGCAAAATAATTCACAGTGAACTCATGGACTCCAAGTCCTAAAGAAAGCAGGATACTGGTTAGGTTGAATGGCATGAAATTGCCAGCTTCTTAGGTTCAAAGCGGTGGGACACTGGCAAAGTCGTGTGGTTCAACAGCATCCAGTGAGCATTCTTTGGGGATATGGAACTCCCTGGCTCTTTCCCCCCTTTCCCCTCCCTCACCCCCAAAGCATGGCGGGGGGCGGGGGGGATCTGCTTTGCTCTTGCTCTTGGCAAGGGCCAAGTCGGCTCCTGGGGGAGCGCACAAGTGTCTGGACAGGAGCCAAGTGCTGGGCTGTAGGACTTGTTGAACATACTGCTCTTGTAATTAAGAGAGAACAGCTTTGGGGGGCAAACGGAATCTGGATCTTCCCTGGGCCGCACTGGGAGAGCCGAAGCTGGGGGGCCCTCAGGGGCGCGCGGTCCGAGTGGGCCGAGACGAGCCTGGACGCCGGGCGGGGGTCCGCGCAGTGGCCGAGCGCGGTCCATCTGCGCCGCCAGCCCCTGACCTCCAATCTGTCACTCTCCCCGCTGAAAGGCGGCCGCGGAGAGGGGCGCCTCCCGTCCGCCTATTGAGAGCGTGAATGCAAAGTGGTCCAAGTTGACCCGCCGCCAGGCTCCGCGGCTCCAAGTCGGCGAGGCACCCTACAGTTTACACAGCCCGGCCTCAATGCCGCCTCCAGGCGCCCCATTCAGGGGGCCTGCATGCAAAAGAGCCGGCCATTAGATCATCGTAATTATCCCATTGACATCGCCCAGGGCCCCCGTGGGGGACGGGAGCCCATCAAACGCGTCTCTAATGAGGCGCTCCGGGCCCTTTGTGCGCCCGCGCCCCCCTCGCCCGCCGCCGCCCCGGCCGCAGACAGGCGGTCCCTTTCAGGCGCATTCACTCCCCGTGACCCCCGACCCCCAGGGTTATGACATCAGCAGCCCCGATTTGTGATCATTTTTATTGGCACACACTCAACGCTTGTTTCCTGTGTTTAACTCCGGCTCCCCCCGTCCCCACCGCACCCTCCTCCCCTTCTTGGGCTGCACTTATTGGAATCTAATAGGCGTCTGCGTGGCCCCACCAGTGAGCCCGCAGCGTTCTCACAGCGTGCCCTGGCCATTGTGCCAACCTCCACTCATTATCTGAGCGGGGCTGCGCTAATCGCCCTGCGCTCGACAATCCCCAGCAGATGTCCACAACTTTATGAGTTTTAATTAAAATGTTCTACTTATTTTTTATCAATGCACTTTCCCCCCTAAAATTAAAAAGATGTTACTTCCTCGTAGTGTTTTGCAAATTACTCCTTCCTAAGGCTGATTAAGAGACGCTTATTTGCAACTAATCGGGTTTTTTCTTCTTTCCTTTTAGCGTGCTGCTGCTAAAGTTTTTTTTTTTTTTTTTTTTAAGAATTAATTAAACTCGAGGTTTAAAAAGATTCTGTTTTCTTATGTCACAACAACTCCATATAGCAAGGGGGACTGTGTACGTTTCTTCCTTCTGATGCAAAAGATGGCAATTTACACGATCTCCTTCGTTTCAAACGTGGTTTGACAGAAAAACTCGACTTATCGTTTTCAGTTCGCCCGTTTTCTTTCCAAACTGTTTGACTCAGTGAAGGACGTGACTGTCGCTTGGTGACTCCAAGTTTATGGAAGACTCACTTTAAATACAGCAGTTCGGGCTTTTTAAAGTAGAACTCGATACTCTCCCGCAAAACTTCTTCAGCACATATGGTTTTTAATGCAATTTTGTTTAACCACAATCATAATTTAATTTGCAATAAAACTGAAATGAAAGGACATTACAAACGAGCTTTTGACTTGAGTGTCAGTTAAAATAACCATTTGCCAAGAGGCCAGAACTTAGAGAAGACAGCAGCATTTCATTGCAAGTTGGGCACCAGAGTTGGAAAGAAAAAAGGAAAGAATTTGTTTTTTAAGGTAATTTGTTGTCTATGATTTTAAAATCTTAGTGTTCATGTGAAATACACTCTTGGACGTGAATGAGAATTAACTAACTTTCAGGAAGAAGACACAATCAAAATAATATAAAGTGTGCTTTATACCTCATGGATAATCATTTCCAACTGATAAAATATTGCTACCAGTAGTTGAGGAAGTGAAAAGTAAAGAAATAGGAGACTTTTCATTCCAATAAAACAATTTTCAAATAACCAGCTTTAGAAGATGTCTCCATTAACAAGATTCTTGGGATCTAACATGAAGAAAAAAAATTGGTAGCCATGTAAATTATTTTACCTTCTAATTACAATTTGCTTTAAGTCCTGCAAATGTTTCAGAGTCTTCATCTTATTTATGCCATCTGAAGCTTTGTGAGCGGTCCCACTAGAGAAGACTTTGAACACCAACTGCCTCTAAGTCATCTTGAAGTCCTTCCAATTTTCCCAAATGTTTCTCTCCTGTGATGCATATCTCCATATACCTTCACTTCAAGGATGCAGAGAGTCACCGCGTTCTCAGGGCTTGGTAAAACAGAACTCACCGGCTACAGCCCAACTGAATGCAACTAGATAGCTTTAACACAGACACCATAAATCTACTTTCACCATTTCAACTGACAACAAATGCTAAGTTTTCTTGCCCTCCAACATCCAACCTAAATTTTCATTAGCAGCAATATTAAATCCTGAACTGAGTTCCACACCCCACACACACACCCGGAGGGGAGAGCACAGGCATGGCAAGTCTAGGCTTAGACTCTATAGAATTCCTTACTTTTCATTCCATGATCCAGTTGGGACAGTAATCGAATTTGACCACTAAAATCACCACTATTACTTCCAAGTATACAACCACCGGGGAATGCTCCCTGTCAGCCTATTTGCAGACTTGGAATAGCACTTCAATAGATGTCATCACATCTTTTTTTATCCGGGGCTGGAGGATTAAAGGCAGTGGAAATGGAAACCGTGTGCCTTGCTAGGATTAGGTTTATACAAAATCCAGAGGCATATTGGAGCCGTTAGAAATGCAACCTCAGAACCGTAAATATTTAGCCATCTAGATCCCTCAGCGGGGTCTTCAGAGAACAGGTTTTCCCTGCTCGAGCCCAGTGGAGTCTGTCCAGCAGTTCACCTGCTTACTCTGCAAGAGACGTGCAGGACATCAGGACTCAGAAGATACTGTAGGAACAGTGCTGTCCAACCGACACATACCACGAGCCACAAGTGGCAGCCACGTGCGCCATTCTGAATTTTCTAGTAGGCGCATTTTTTTAAAAAAGGAAAAGAGCCGGGTGAAATTAATTTGAATAATATATCTACTTAACCCAGTATATACAAAATATTATCATTTCCACAACACCCGTAAAAAAACTTATTAATGGGATATTTTACATTCCTCTTTTGGTATGAAACCTTTGAAATCAGTGTGTGTTTTACACTCACAACACATCTCAATTAAGACCAAACACACTTCATGTCCTTAAGGGAGTGGACAGCATCCTGTAGTCTAGCAAGAGATACTGCCCACTCACCATCCCAACTACAGCGGCTTTCCCATTTCATGTGTCTGGGAAAGGTCTTACAGACCTTACAGAAAGGTCTCACGCCCTCTGCTTTATTCCTTCTGCACTGTTTGAAAAAGTTCTGTGGATGTGTTTGATTTTTCATTAAAAAAAAGAGAGAGAAAGAGAGACAAGAGAAAGATTTCAATTTGCGTTTTGAGTTCACAGTTGTTAACAAATCATCTGTCCCCATCTTGGTGGTCCAGGCACAGTGGCTGTGGAAGACTCTCTGGTCCCCTAAGTGTTTCAGGAAGGTTGCTGATCTGAGGTGCCCACCAGGAAAGACACGGATGCTAGGAAGACCCTCAGCAAGAATTTCTTGGAGAACTTAAATTGATGGGGTTTGAGAGTGCCTTTTTTTTTTTTTTTTTTTGCTTTCATCCACATACCTTGCGGATCAAAAAGGTTGTGGGCTTCCCTCTCTGACTGGATGGTTACTTAGAGGTAAGTTTACTCAGTTTTGGTCTCCAATAACGTAAGAGACACGGGTTCGATCCCTGGGTCAGGAAGATTCCTTGGAGGAGGGCATGGCATCCCACTCCAGTATTCATGCCTGGAGAATTCCATGGACAGAGGAGCCTGGCATGCTATGGTCCACAGGGTCATGAAGACACAACTGAAGAGACTTAGCATACACACACAAATGAGAGTCTATCATATGTTAATGAGTTTTCTATAATAAATTACCACAAACTGAATGGCTTTTTTAAAAATGCATTATCTTATAGTTCTGGAGGTCAGGAGTCCAAAACCCACATCAGCGGGCTAAAATCAAGGAGTTGGCAGGTTTGCACACCCTCCAGAGGCTCTGAGGAAAAACTTTCTCTTTCCTAGTGTCTGAGGCCACCTGCTTTTTTTTTGGTCTGTGGCCCCTTCCTTCAGCTTCAACGCCTGCAGCACACGTCTTCCGACCCAATCCCCTAATTTTCTCTGACCCCGACTCTTCTGGCTTCCTTTTATAAGGACCCTTGTGAGCTCACCCAGGTTATCCAGGATAATCCTCCCATTTCAAAATCCTTAACTTAATCGCATCTGCAAAGTCTTTTGCCACATAAGGTCACAAGGAAATGTAAAAATAAGTTGATAAATGTTTTCAAACCCAGCAGGTACTCACTAAATTGACATCCAAGTGTGATTCTAAGTTTGTAGACATCAGTTTGATGAATCAGACTACATTTTTGGGTCCAGAAAGTGAGGTGCTGCCTGAACACACCTGTCCATCAGCAGGTGTGACCTCAGGACTACTCCACAGGGTTGAAGCAAATAGGGAGCGGGAATCCTTCCTGGAGGAGGGCTCAGCAGATTAGAGAAGGAAAAGCAGGCAGCTACATGAAAAACTAGCCTCCCTTCCCAGGCTGGAATAAAATCAATAAATCAATCATCAATGGCCGTTTCCTGAGCAGCTCCTATGTCCTCAGGAGAAGCAGGCTGAATGGTACATGTGAGAGGCTCAAGGCAGATAAGGGAGGCTCTGAGAGGGACCAGCCTGGCTCCAGACCCACTCTGCCACCTACCTCCCTGCTGAGTGACCCAGGGACGAATCCCTCAGTCTCCTTGGGCCTCCATTTCTTCTTGTAATAGACTGCAGATAATCACGATGATGCCTGAAAAGCACTTGGAACTAAATCTGGCAAACAGAGCTCCAGGGTTGGCTCCAGGATTTTCAGGGCCCAGTACAAAATGAAAATCTGGGCTCTTGTGCAAAATGTATCAAGACTTTTTTTTTTTTTTTAAGTATTGAGAATTTCAAAACCACAATAGCAGAGCATTACACGTGGCCCTTTTGCTTTCAGGGCTCTGTGCCGCTGCCCAGGTCATGCACCCAAGAAGTCAGAAAGAAGAATCATCCACAAAGAGGTGCAAGTAGGAGTCCCTCGGCAGGGGAGCCTGGATCATCTGGGGCCGGGTGGGGGTTGGAGCTGAATCAGGAGACTCCATGGGGCGTCTCTGTGAATGACCTCAGCTAAGGCCATCCTGGCTTCTTGTGCGGCACACAGATCATGCTTCTGTAGCTGAAGGTCAGTGTCCAGAGAGGGCAAGTAACTTGCCCAAAGTGATGACTCTGGTGACAGAGACAAGCCCAGGACTCGAGTTCTCTCCTTCCAGCAGCAGTGACCTTGAGCAGCAGTACGCCTTCTGAGCCTGTGTGCCTCACCCAGTTGTTCCACATTCATTTGTATCACAAATCTCAGTGGTGAGCTATCCGCTGGCTTGGCCCGACTCCAGCCCAGCAAGGAGCAAGGCAGCCTGGCCTTGAGGTCCTTACATTCTAGGGGCAACCAGATCACAGACCACTAATTGAATGTTCAGCCGAGATCATTCAGGATGGTGTGCGGTGCCGTAAAGACAATGAAACCACTGGATTGATGGTGAGTAATTGAGGATGTGGGCAGGAGGGAAGTTCAGACATAGCTCTAGGGAAGATGAGGATGCTGCTGCCCTGGAGTTATTGATGGGCCCTGCTGGAGCCAATACGGTCTGGGAGGCAGAGCGTAAGCTCCCAGGCAGGGTGTTGCCCTCTGGTTGAGAACAACCCTCTGGAGAAGGAGGCATCGGGGGTTCCTAGACTCTGAGGAGGTGACAACTGAGAAAAGACTTGGTTGAATATCTGAGGGAAGAGGGACTGTGCAAGTGCAAAGGCCCTGAGGACAGAGTGAGACTGGCGCCTTAGAACAAGGGGTCAGGAACTCCTCTGGCTGGCCACTTGATTTTATGAATAAAGTTTTATTTGCAAATAGCCATGCCCACTCATTTGCAGCATTTCACGGGCAGAGCTGAGCAGCTGCAACAGAGACCAGATAGCTTGTAAAGTAGGTTGACCCAACCGTCCGTTTTTGCCTAGGATCAAGGGTTCCTGGGGCTTCCTTGTGGTTCAGACAGTGAAGAATCCACCCGCAGTGCAAGAGACCTGGGTTCCATTTTTGCCTAGGATCAAGGGCTCCTGGGGCTTCCCTGTGGCTCAGACAGTGAAGAATCCACCGCAGTGCAAGAGACCTGGGTTCCATTCCTGGGTCGGGAAGATCGCCTGGAGGAGGCCATGGCAACCCACCCCAGCATTCTTGCCTGGAGAATCCCCATGGACAGAAGAACCTGGCAGACTACAATCCATGGGGTTGCAAAGAGGCAGACAAGACTGAATGACTAAGCACAAGGGGTTCCTGGGAATGCAGTTATCAGAACTGCCTTCAAACGGGGGCGCTGACAGCTGTGTAGAATCAGGTTTGTGACTTCGGATGATTCTTTTTTTTTTTTTTTTTGAACTCTGAAATCCCTGGATGCATCAGGAAGGGGAAAGAAATGAACTTTGGAGTGACCTGAAAGATTAGAGGTTTGCATGTCAAACAAAAGTTAGGGGGTTAGGAGGGAGGGACACCCAGGATTAACGTTATAAACTGTCAGATTCTTGTTTTTTAATTTTATTTTTGGCTGTGCTGAATCTTCACCGCTGTGTGCAAGCTTTCTCTAGCTGTGGCAAGCGGGGTCTACTCTCTAGTTGCGGAGTGCCGGCTTCTGGTTGCGGTGGCCTCTCGTTGAGGAGTGCTGGCTTCCCATTGCGGTGGCCTCTCGTTGCAGAGCATGGGCTATAGGACACACGGGCTTCAGTAATTGTGAGTTACTGGCTTTAGGGCTTGGGCTCAGTAGTTGTGGTAAATGGGCTTAGTTGCTCCAAGGCTTGAGGAATCTTCCCAGACCAGGGATCGAACCCACATCTCCTGCATTGGCAGGAGGATTCTTAACTACCAGACCACCAGGGAAGTCCTAAACTGTGAAATTCTTTTATTTACTCATTCAACAAATGTTGAACAAGCTGCTGTTCAATGGAAGGTTCCATAAACCAGGTCCTTTGGGAACATGAGAATAAGTTCACCAATCCCATCCAGCATTTGGTAGTGGTTGTAGTCTACTGACTCAAAAGATGCAGACCAGGGCCTGGGATGGGCTTTTATCTGTCCCACATGGTATTGGCTGGCTTTTTTTTTTAATGGGTTATTTGCCAATATTAAATATGAGAAGGAGTTTTAAGAGTTGGACGATTCAGGAACATGGAGCCTGCATTCCCACTAGGCAGCTGTGGTGGGAGTTGAATGATGGTTGCTCCCTAAAGGCCAGTATTTGTGAGTTGGGCAAGATTTTACCCTTCAGGGGATCCTTAGTAACATCTGGAGACATTTTTCTTGTTACAGATCAGGGGAGGGTGCTACTGGCATCCTGTGGGTGGAGGCCAGGGGATGCTGGTAAACATCCCACTGCACACAGGCCAGACCCTGGAACAAAGGATGTGAAGTTTTCTGAATGTCCATAGGGCCAAAGGGGGGCAGCCCTGCAGTGGGCAGTGTGCAGGGCCCAGTTTGCCACAGTCCTCACCACTCCCTACTGCATCCCAGAGTGCGAACCCAAGGGTGAGTTGTCCTTTGTCATCTTACATGGGGTCCCTTCATTAGTTCTCATTATTGTCTAGTCCTCCTATTGGAACAGATGTTTTTACTTTCAACTTTGTGGCCAGTTCCCACGCATGCCCACCCATGCCTCCCCCTGCAAGCCGGTCATCTTTCTATAACTTAAATCAGATCCTGTTACTCCACCATCCCTCAGGCTAGACTATGGAATGTGGGTGTGTGCTCAGTCGTATCCAACTCTGCAACCCCACAGACTAGATTGCCAGGCTCCTCTGTTCATGGAATTCTCCAGGCAAGAATACTGGAGTGGGTTACCATTGCCTTCTCTAGGGAATCTTCCTAACCCAGGGATAGAACCCAAGCCTTCTGTGTCTCCTGCATCGGCAGGCATATTCTTTACCACTGTGCCACCTGGGAAGCCTCAGACAATAAATGGATGCTTCCTATTGAAGATAGAAGAGGAAAAAGGCAGAAGGAGTCTGGACAACTGACAATACAGTCTGAGCTACCACACTGAGATATGAAAGAGAAACCAGCCTCAGCCACTGTTAGTCAGATCTCTGTTACAACAGCCACTGTAGTAACCTAATAAGATAAGTTAGTGTCAGAGGCTCAAGGGTGTGACCCTGGCTCACTTAATGTGTGGCCTTAGGCAGGTCCTTTGATTGACATCGTTGACTTCAGTTCCCCAGAAACTGAAATGGAGCATTTGCATAATTTCTGGGTCCTTTCCAGTCCTCGTTTCTGAGGTCTCACTTTATTACCATTCCCAAGGTGTCTCCTATATTAACGTGGCCTTTCTCAAGGCCCGTGGTAGGGGAGGGGCAAAGAACACCATTTGGGAAGTCTACCTCAATGACAGTAGTATTAGCCACTCAGTTGTGTCCAACTCTTTGTGACCCCACGGACTGTAGCCCACCAGGCTCCTCTGTCCCTGGAATTCTCCAGGCAAGAATACTGGAGTGGGTTGCCATTCCCTTTTCCAGGGGATCTTCCCCACCCAGAGATTGAACTTGGGTCTCCTGCATTGTAAGCAGATTCTTTATCACTGTGCCATCTGGGAAGCCCTTCGATGCCTTCCCTCTAACACTGTGTGAAGAAATGACTGAACTGGAGACATCTCCATCTGGAGTCCTAAGGAAGACTAGGGTCCGAGAGCTTCCCCCAAAGGAAATGAAGGAATTTGTGACACTCATTCATTCCAGGAAGGAAAACTATGGTTTGGACTCAAAAGATTGTCTCAAACTATGAGAACTGCTAAGGAAACCCTGCCGTGCCTGAGCCTGGGGCAGCCTTCACAAGCTACCAGTGGTGAGGGATCAATGTTTTTTATTGTCAATTCGTTGCAGACCAATATGTGGTCCTACCTTGAATGGCTGCCAGCCACTACCCACACCACCCTGTCTATACTCTGGTCAATGATGCCAGACACTGGGTTGAGACTCTGATGAAGTTCAATGTCCAACGGCTCTACAGGTTCAGCATTCTCCCCTAAGTTCCTCAAAGAGTAGTAGCCCACTTTTCTCCAATGGGCACCGAAACCTCAAACCACTCTTCAAGTGGCCATGGTCTAGGGCATTTGCTTGCCCTTGGGAGAAACTCAGTGGAGCTATTGGGTTGGCCAAAAAGTTCCTTTGGTTCTCCCGTAGCATCGTATGGTAAAGAAGGCACTGATTAGAGTCTAAGTCGAGCCAAGTTGGAGGCTGTCACTAAACTAACCTTCTGTAACTCACCTCTTAGTGTAGGTATTGTATTAAATAAAATATGATTCCTCGCAAGAAGTCAACACCAAACTGAGAAGCAAGAGAACTGACCTTATGAAGTGGTTTTATCTGGGAGACCCCCCATGGCCAGTTGTTGCCAGGCCTGGGGAGGGGGCTGGATCAGGGTGTAGGATCCCAACCCCCTCTCTCTCCAGCTTGGGTCTGCTTTTCTCCCCATCACTGTGTGGAGCACTATGACCTTGCTTCCTTTCTGCTCTTGCAAGTGACCAGCCAGATCCTCTGGTGGCTACTTATGGCCTTTTGAGGTTGTAACTTTGAAGGGAAGAGGCAACATCCCCCCCTAAAAAAACACTGAGGAATGGATCAGTTCAGTTCACTTCAGTTGCTCAGTCGTGTCCGATTCTTTGCGACCCCATTAATTGCAGCATGCCAGGCCTCCCTGTCCATCACCAACTCAAACTCCATTCACTCAAACTCACGTCCATCGAGTCAGTAATGCCATCCAGCCATCTCATCCTCTGTCGTCCCCTTTTCCTCCTGCCCCCAATCCCTCCCAGCATCAGAGTCTTTTCCAATGAGTCAACTCTTCTCATCAGGTGGCCAAAGTACTGGAGTTTCAGCTTTAGCATCATTCCTTCCAAAGAACACCCAGGGGTGATCTCCTTTAGAATGGACTGGTTGGATCTCCTTGCAGTCCAAGGGACTCTCAAGAGTCTTCTCCAACACCACAGTTCAAAAGCATCAATTCTTCAGTGCTCAGCTTTCTTCACAGTCCAACTCTCACATCCATACATGACCACAGGAAAAACCATAGCCTTGACTAGACAGACCTTTGTTGACAAAGTAATGTCTCTCCTTGTCAATATGCTATCTAGGTTGGTCATAACTTTCCTTCCAAGGAGTAAGCGTCTTTTAATTTCATGGCTGCAATCACCATCTGCAGTGATTTTGGAGCCCCAAAAAATAAAGTCTGACACTGTTTCCACTGTTTCCCCATCTATTTCCCATGAAGTGATGAGACCAGATGCCATGATCTTTGTTTTCTGAATGTTGAGCTTTAAGCCAACCTTTTCACTCTCCTCTTTCCCTTTCATCAAGAGGCTTTTTAGTTCCTCTTCACTTTCTGCCATAAGGGTGGTGTCATTTGCATATCTGGATGCTTGTCATCAAATGCTAGCTGCCAGCCAGGGGTTGGTTTGCTCTCAGCTCCTGGAAGCCACTCCCAGGTCTTTAACAGGTGGCCCCTTCATCAGCAACAAAAGAAGATCTTTCAATGAGTCCTTCTCCCATGTTGGATCTCTCTCACTTACTTCTCCTTCTGCTACTAGGCAGAGAAAACTCTTGATTTCCAGGGGCTCATGTGATTAGAATGGGCCTGTCCAGGTAATCTCCCTTTTGATTAATCCAAAGTCGACTGATGAGCAGCCTTAATTACATCACAAAATCCCTTTAGCAAATTGCAACCACTCAGCCCTGATGGAAATGGTTCCTGGGCAATCACACAGTTGGAACCAAGAATGCTCAAGTTCATTCTCCTAGGAAACATTTGATCCTGCTTCCAATCATCTCCATTCCACTCAAGTTTTCCATTTGGGGGGGAAATTCATTTTATGCCCAAAGTTTTCCTATCTCAACGTTCTAAAGTCACTATTGTTGACAACTCACCCAAACTTCTCACGAAATACAGCCACACTCATCTGTCAGAGAGAAGGCATCCTTTCAGACACCTTGACCACCTTTTCATCACAATCTGCAGGCATCTGTCAAAATGTACTGTACCTTATAAATATGTATAATGCCACTTCTCATATTTTGTGCTAGGAGAGGGTATCAATGCTACAATTAATTAGTCTAATTTGCATTCAAGACTATACATAATTAATTTCTTCATTAAAAGCTTTCAACATTTCTTTGAGGAAAGTGCAAAAGATCATTGATGAGGTTTGAAGAAGCAATTAGTAATAAAATATGTCAATGCTGGAATGGGAAAATGGTAACAGAAGAGCCCCACGCCATTCAAAGCTGGGATGATCCTGTGACTTCGAGATGTTTGTTTTTCACCAAATCTGTTCCAGGTTGTCATTTTCAGGTAAAGACGATTCTTCTCATTTATTCTTCCTCCTCAAGCTGTTTTCCCCTTCTGTGGTTGTCTATGAGCTGCTGGAGAAGGGCTTTAATCAGAAATATATGACAAATAGACGGTACTTGGCCTTTCCTTATAGTGTCCTGATGGGCGGACTACTGGGCAAATCAAGTGTATTCCTCTTCATGTAACCAATGCTGCAGTATTGATTGAGAAAATAATATTAATTACAGGGACTCCCATGGAAGTCCAGTGGTTAAGACTCCACCTTTCAGTGCAGGAGGTATGGTTTTGATCCCTGGTTGGGGAGTAGGATCACACATGTCTTGTGGTCAAACAACCAAAACATTAAATAGAAGCAATATTGTAACAAAGTCAATAAAAATGTAAAAAATGATCCACATAAAAGAAGAAAATAGTAATCAACTTTACTGGGTGCTTGCTATTTCTCAGGCACCACTAAAAGTTTTACATGCATTATTTCATTCCATGCTCACAATACAACATTCGACTATTATCACTCCCCATTCAGTATGCTAGGACTGTGTGTGTTCAGCTGTGAGCGGCTCTTTGCAACCCCATGGACTGTAGGACCCCCATGCTATTCCCACCAGGCTCCTCTGACAAGTGTCGCCATATTATGGCCCAGGGTCCAAACTGGCTCCTGTGTTTACCATCAGTGACAGAGGTTGTGAAAAAGAACATACAACCCACAAAGCTGAAAATATGTATTATCTGACATTTTATTAATCTCCTGTTGCTGCTAAAACAAGTTGCCACAAACTTGGTGCGTTAACACAAATGTATTATCTTACCATCAAAAGTTGCAATGGGTCCCACTACACTAAAAATCAAGGTCTTGACCCAGCATTATAAATCAACTATGTTTCAATATAAATTTAAATATTTTTAACTAAAGTTGTTTAAAAATAAAATAGAATCTAGGTATTTACAGAGCCCTCTGGAGGCTCTGGGGAGAATCATTTGCTGGCCTTTTCCAGCTTTTAGAAGCTCCCACGTTTTTTAGCTCATGTACCTATCCTGTGTCTTCACAGCCAACAATAGTCAGTGGAGCTGTTCTCTGCTGCATTCTGATACTACACCTCCTGCCTCCCTTGTTCCCTTATAAGGACCCTTGGGATTCCATTAATCCCACTGGATAATCTAGGATAATCTCCCTATCTCAAGGTCCTTAACCCAATCACATTTGCAAAGTCCTTTTTGCAGCAAAATAAAACATATTCCCAGGTTCCAAGGATTAGGTTCAGTTCAGTACAGTTCAGTCGCTCAGTCGTGTCTGACTCCTTGTGACCCCATTAATTGCAGCATGCCAGGCCTCCCTGTCCATCACCATCTGATGGAGTTCATTCAGACTCACGTTCATCGAGTCCGTGATGCCATCCAGCCATCTCATCCTCTGTCGTCCCCTTCTCCTCCTGCCTCCAATCCCTCCCAGAATCAGAGTCTTCTCCAGTGAGTCAACTCTTCGCATGAGGTGGCCAAAGTACTTGAGTTTCAGCTTTAGCATCATTCCTTCCAAAGAACACCCAGAGGTGATCTCCTTCAGAATGGACTGGTTGAGCTCCTTGCAGTCCAAAGGACTCTCAAGAGTCTTCTCCAACACCACAGTTCAAAAGCAAGGCTACTGTCCCACTGAACACAAGTCCTTTGCAGAAAAAAAAAAAAAATTTTGATAAGGAAGCTGTTTAGCTAGTTGATAGTCTTATCTTCCAGGAGCATACATGTCCTGTAGCAAGCAATTCTGTTTAGTTTCTGTATGGTTTAACACAAACACAGGGAATTCTGTTGGCTTCAGTTCTCAAATGCCTAGGGTGTAATAGGTGTTCAAATATTTGTTGAGTGGATGGATGGATGGATGGATGTATAGATAAATGAATGGATGGATGGTTGGATGGATAAGTGGATGGATAAATGGCAGCATGACTTGTCTAAGGTCCTGTTGCTATTAATAGCTAGTAGAAGAACCAGGATTTGAATTCAGGGCTGTTTGACTCCAATAGTTCACTCATTCCAACATCCTTACAACTGATGGCCTCTCAGGGTAGAGGAAAGGCAGTATCTTTTCCCCCTTTACCTACTTACATTTTCTTACCATTTACGTCAGAGCTATTTTCTTAATTTAAACCTGCAGTGGACTGAAGTTTTGCTGTATAACTCATAGGCAATCAGAAAAGCAAAAAATCCTCTATCTATGCTAATTATTGTTGTTCTTAACTAACTTCTACATTAGTTAGGGCAGAGATGCCACCTAGCCTAAACTCAGTTCCATTCAGTTGCTCGGTCGTGTACGACTCTTTGCAACTCTATGGACTGCAGCATGCCAGGCTTCCCTGTCCTTCACCAATTTCTGGAGCTTGCTCAAACTCATGTCCATCGAGTTGGTGATGCCATCCCACCATCTCATCCTCAGTCGTCCCCCTTCTCCTCCTGCCTTCAATCTTTCCCAGCATCAGGGTATTTTCAAATGAATCAGTTCACTGCATCAGGTGGCCAAAGTATTGGAGTTTCAGCTTCAGCATCAGTCCTTCCAATGAATATTCAGGACTGATTTCCTTTAGGATGGACTGGTTGGATCTCTTTGCAGTCCAAGGGACTCTCAAGAGTCTTCTCCAACACCACAGTTCAAAAGCATCAATTCTCTGGCACTCAGCTTTCTTTATAGTCTAACTCTCACATCCATACATAAAAAATAACCATAGCTTTGACTAGATGGACCTTTGTTGGCAGAGTAATGTCTCTGCTTTTTAATATGCTGTCTAGGTTGGTCATAGCTTTTCTTCCAAGGAACAAGCATTTTTAATTTCATGGCTGGAATCATCATCTGCAGTGACTTTGGGGCTCCAAAAATAAAGTCTCTCATTGTTTGCATTGTTTCCCCATCTATTTACCATGAAGTGATGGGACCGGATGCCATGATCTTAGTTTTCTGAATGTTGAGTTTTAAGCCAACTTTTTCCACTCTCCTCTTTGCCTTTCATCAAGATGCTCTTTAGTTCTTCTTCGCTTTCTGCCATAAGGATGGTAGGAACGTTACTGCCGTAAGGGTAGAAGAAACATCTGCATATCTGAAGTTATTGATATTTCTCCCAGCAATCTTGATTCCAGCTTGTGCTTCATCCAGCCCAGCATTTCTCATGATGTACTCTGCATAGAAATTAAATAAGCTGAGTGACAATATATAGCCTTGATGTACTCTTTTCCCAATTTGGAACCATGTTCCAAACTGTTGTTCCATGTCCAGTTCTAACTGTTGCTTCTTGACCTGCAAACAGATTTCTCAGGAAGCAGGTAAGGGGGTCTGGTATTCCCATCTTTTTAAGGATTTTCCACCATTTGTTGTGATCCACACAGTTAAAGGCTTTGGCCTAGTCAATAAAGCAGAAGTAGATGTTTTTCTGGAGCTCTCTTGTTTTTTCTATGACCCAACAGATGCTGGCAATTTGATCTCTGGTTCCTCTGCCTTTTCTAAATCCAGCTTGAATATCTGGAAGTTCATGGGTCATGTACTGTTGAAGGCTTGCTTGGAGAATTTTGAGCATTACTTTACCAGCGTGTAAGATGAGTGCAATTGTGCAGTAGTTTGAGCACTCTTTGGCATTGCCTTTCTTTGGGATTGGAATGAGAACTGACCCTTTCCAGTCCTGCGGCCACTGCTGAGTTTTCCAAATTTGCTGGCATATTGAGTGCAGCACTTTCACAGGATCATCTTTTAGGATTTGAAATAGCTCAACTGGAATTCCATCACCTCCACTAGCTTTGTTCATAATGATGCTTTCTAAGGCTCATTTGACTTTGCATTCCAGGATGTCTGGCTCTATGTGAATGATCACACCATTGTGGTTATCTGGGTCATGAAGATATTTTTGTATAGTCTTCTGTGTATTCTGGCCACCTCTTCTTAATATCTTCTGCTTCTGGTAGGTCGGTACCATTTCTGTCCTTTATTGTGCTCATCTTTGCATGAAATGTTTCCTTGGTATCTCTAATTTTCTTAAAGAGATCTCTAGTCTTTCCCATTCTATTGTTTTCCTCTATTTCTTTGCACTGATCACTGAGGAAGGCTTTCTTATCTCTCCTTGATATTCTTTGGAACTCTGCATCCAAATGGGTGTATCTTTCCTTTTCTCCTTTGCCTTTAGCTTCTCTTCTTTTCTCAGCTATTTCTAAGACCTTCTCAGACAACCATTTTTCCTTTTTGCATTTCTTTTTCTTGGGGTTGGTCTTGATCACTGCCTCCTGTACGATATCATGAACCTCTGCCCATAGTTCTTCGTGGACTCTATCAGATCCAGTCTCTTGAATCTATTTGTCACTTCCACTGTATTGTCCTAAGGGATTTGATTTAGGTCATATCTGAATGATCTAGTGGTTTCCCCTATTTACTTCAATTTAAGTCTGAATTTGGCAATAAGGAGTTAATGATCTGAGCCACAGTCAGCTCCCAGTCTTGTTTTTGCTGACGGTATAGAGCTTCTCCATCACTGGCTGCAAAGAATATAATTAATCTGATTTAGGTATTGACCATCTGGTGATGTCCATGTGTAGAGTCTTCTCTTGTGTTGTTGGAAGAGGGTGTTTGCTATGACCAGTGTGTTCTCTTGGCAAAACTCTATTAGCCTATGCCTGGCTTCATTCTGTACTCCAAGGCCAAATATGCCTGTTATTCCAGGTATCTCTTGACTTCCTACTTTTGCATTCCAGTCCTCCATAATGAAAAGGACATCTTTTTTGGGTGTTAGTTCTAGAAGGTCCTGTAGGTCTTCATAGAACTGTTCAACTTCAGCTTTTTCAGCATTACTGGTTGGGGCACAGACTTGGATTACTGTGATGTTGAATGGTTTGCCTTGGAAACAAACAGATCATTCTGTTGTTTTTGAAATTGCACCCAAGAACCGCAATCTTTTTGGATTTTTTGTTGACTATGAGGGCTATTCCATTTCTTCTAACGGATTCTTGCCCATAGTAGTAGATATAATGGTCATCTGAGTTAAATTCACCCATTCCAGTCCATTTGTGTTCACTGATTCCTAAAATGTTGATGTTCACTCTTGCCATCTCCTGTTTGACCACTTCCAATTTACCTTGATTCATGGACCTAACATTCCAGGTTTCTATGCAATATTGTTCTTTACAGCATCAGGCTTTGCTTCCTTCACCAGTCACATCCACAACTGGGCGCTGTTTTTGCTTTGGCTCTGTCTCTTCATTCTTTCTGGACTCATTTCTCCACTGATCTCCAGTAGCATATTGGGCACCTACTGACCTAGTGAATTCATCTTTTGGTGTCCTATCTTTTTGCCTTTTCATACTGTTCCTGGGGTTATCAAGGCAAGAATACTGAAGTGGTTGGCTATTCCCTTCTCCAGTGGACCACGTTTTGTCAGAACTCTCCACCATGACCAGTCCATCTTGGGTGGCCCTATGTGACATGGCTCATAGTTTCATTGGTTTAGACAAGACTGTGGTCCATGTGATCAGATTGATTAGTTTTCTGTGACTGTGGTTTTCAGTCTGTCTGCCCTCTGATGGAGAAGGATATGAGGCTTATGGAAGCTTCCTGGTGGAACAGACTTAGTGGGGGAAACTGGGTCCTGTTGGGCGGGCCATGCTCAGTAAATCTTTAATCCAATTTTCTGTTGATGGGCGGGGCTGTGTTCCCTCCCTGTTGTTTAACCCGAAACCAAACTATGGTGGAGGTAATGAAGAAAATGGTGACCTCCTTCAAACAGTCCTGAGCATGCTCTGCTGCACTCAGTGCCCCTGACCCTGAAGCAGGCCACCACCGACCCGGAGACTCCCGGACACGCACAGGCAAATCTGGGTCAGTCTCTTGTGGGGTCACTGTGAGCACACAACTTCTCCTGGGTCCTGGTGTACACGAGATTTTGTTTGTGCCCTCCAAGAGCCTGTTTCCCCAGTCCTGTGCAAGTTCTGGTGGTTCTATAGTGGGGTTAATGGTGACCTCCTCCAAAAGGGTTTATGCCACACCTGGGTCTGCTGCACCCAGAGCCCCTGCCCCTGAGGCAGGCCACTGCTGACCTGTACCTTCACACTCAAACACTCAAAGGCAGGTCTGGCTCAGCCTAAGGGAGACCATAAAATTAGAAATCAAGATCTGATCTTGCTTCTCTTTCTTTCTGCACATCTTCCTTTCCTCCTCCCCAATTCTTTCACCTACAATGCGTTACAGCAGAGGCTCCAAAGGGAAGATGTTGGCTTTGTCTCCTCTTTAGTCATTCAGCAAACACTTGCTCGGTCAACAAATTACCTGGATATTCAAGTGTCTTCTTTGTCTCTTGATGGCATCCACAACACACCTTCCTTTCCCAGGGCCCACTTATAGGAGGGAGGAGAAAAGGTGACAGTCCTGAGCTCTCCTAGAATGAGGTCACCTGCTGCTTGTTGATTAAGAGAAGATAAACTAAGCCACTTTACCCTTCTTTGACCTTCCTTTCCTCCTCATTTAAACAACAATAACCATATCTCATAGAGTGGACATGAAGACACTCTATTCCTACTCCATTTTAAGTAAATGTTTGATTGAAGCATAGCATCCAGTAAGTCTGCACAAAGTTTTGAATGAAAGACCTGGACTGACTTATAAGCCATTGGGCACAGGGCTCTTTGTTCATTCATACATACATACCTACAGCAAATATTGACTAACCACCTGCCAGTGTCTAGCACATGTTTAGGAGCCATGCTTACATTAGAAAACAAAACCCAGTCGTGAAATCTCATCCTTCTGGGGCTTACAATGAAACAAAATTTTAAAATAAAACATAGGGGGTAAATTGCTTGGAGAGAAATAAAGCAGGGTGAGAGGAGCTAAAGCTGAGCACAAAGGGGTGGTCAGGGTGACATTAGTGAGAAACTTCAGAGGTGAGCAAGGCAGCCTGTGGCTCTTTGGGACCTGCAGGCAGAGGAGACAGCAGCCATTGTTGAGAGCAGGACTGATGGGTTCCAGAAACACGACGAGGCCAGTGTGGCTGAATGGAACAAGGAGAGGGCAGGTGGGATGTGAGGGGAGCCAGATCTAGGGTCCTGGGACTGCTGCAAGAGCCTTGGTTTGTCACTGTGTGAAAGAGGTGTTGCAGGAGCAGGGATGAGATGACACCTGGGTTAACAGGGCTCCTCCAGCTGCCGAATGGACAGCCAGTGAGGAGCCTGGTGGAGGCTACTCTGAAACTGTCATGCTCTCTATGGACTCTTGGACTTCCCAGGTGGCCCTTGTGGTAAAGAACCCTCCTACCAATGCAGGAACGTAAGAGACATAGATTCAGTCCCTGGGTTGGGAAGATCCCCTGGAGGAGGGTATGGCAACCTACTCCAATATTCTTGCCTCCCCATGGAGAGAGGAGGCTGGCAGGTTACAATCCATGGGGTCGCAAAGAGTCAGACACGACTGAAGTGACTTAGCCCACACGCTATGGACTCTTTCTGCTGTAAGAGAAAACCTTGAGAAAGAATTCTGCATATTTATTCTTTGCAACACATATCATATGTCCACACACCTTACACACCGATATACACACATTAGCCTACAGGATTGGGTGCACAAACCTACACTCCATGGAGATCTCATGGATTTTCTAGGTTAAGTTTTGCCATAGAAGATGTTTGCCCTCCTTACCAACTTTAGCATCTCACCCTAGCGTTATGCCACTCAACTCAATACACCTTGTTATTATTGTTTAGTCACTAAATCATGTCTGACTCTGTGTGACCACAATGGACTGTAACCCACCAGGTTCCTCTGTCCATGGGATTCTCCAGGGAAGAATACTGAAGTGCCATTTCCTCCTCCGGAAGATCTTCCTGACCCAGGGACTGAACTCACATCTCTTGTGCCTCCTGCATTGGCAGGCGAATTCTTTACCACTGAGCCACCAGGCAACATGAGAACAGGGAAACTAAAGATGATTAAGAGACAATCCCTTCCCTGGGGGTTCAGAGACAATTTAGAAATGTTTGACTGTTTATTTACATGCATGGCATTCATTTCTGAAGTTTTGCCAGGTTAAATAATCAACACAAAAAAGGATTTTAAAAATAACAAACAGAAGCATCATGATGAGCGGCGGTGAGGTGGGGCCAGGAGGGGTGATTGTCCAATGAAGTCTGGAGTCCGATGAACTCCCAAACAGCAGTCACACCATGCCTCCAGCCAGCCTTAAGTAAAACAACAAATAACCACAAACCACACAAAACTGAGAAGCACTGAGCTCAAGTCTCAGCTCCAACAAAAGAACCCTCCAGAAATCATCCTCTGGCGGTAGCTTCTCCACTGGGGAGAGAGATTATTGGGTGGGAACTGAAGATCAGCTGTGAAAACCCCATTATCCCAGGGGTCCCTGCAGCCCCCAACCCTTACACCTTACTCTCTGCCCTTGGAAACTGTGAGAAAGCAGCCCCAAAGACCTTATTGTTCAGACCTTATTGGTCATTAAATTGCACCCCATACCCAATGGAGAGTGAGTTCAGAATTGGGGGATCAGGTGAAGATCAGAGAAGATGGGGAATCCTTCTAAATAGTGCATAGTTAATCATGATGCTTCGATTTTCCCAAGTTTCCACTCAAACAATAAAGGGATTTATACATTGGCTCAGAATCAGAGAAGTCAAGAATAGTGTTAGTTTCAGGCAAGGCTCAGCCCAACACTCATGCATACCCCCAGGGGCTTGCTGCCTCTCCACCTCTCCTTTCTTCCTTCTGCAGTGGGTTTGTCCCCAGGCGGTACTGAGCAATTGCCAGCAGCTCATCTTTCCCTCTTTGGTAGCAAAATAGTGCACTCAGTTTTTAAACACCAAATCCTCACATTCCACACGTGACACAGCCTAAAAGAGCTTTATTTTCCCAGAACCCCTATAAATATCACTTCCTATCAGATTTTTTAAATGATATTTAAATTTTTTTTCAGAACCATTTTAGATTCACAGAAGAAATTTTCAAACATAGTACTGGAGTTCTCATATACCCCCCAACCTATTTCTTCTATTTTTAACATAGATGAGTATATGTCACAATTAATAGCCAGTATTGATACATGATTATTAATTAGTCTAAACTATATTCAGGCTTCCCTGGTGGCTCAGATGCTAAAGACTGCCTGCAATACAGGAGATGTGAGTTCGATCCCTGTGTCGAGGAGGTCCCGTGGACAAGGGCATGGCAACCCACTCCAGTATTCTTGCCTGGAGAATCTCATGCACAGAGGAGCCTGGCAGGCTGTAGTCCATGCGGTTGCAAAGAGTCAGACATGACTGAGCAACCAACATTCCCTTAACTTTTCTCTAATGTTCTTTTTCTGGTCTAGGATCCCACTCAGGACACCATATGACATGTAGTCATAGTATCTCTTTAGGCTGTTTTTGGCTGTGAGAGATTCTCATTTTCCTTATTTTTGATGACAGTTTTAAGGAGGACTGCTCTGCTATTCCCTACACTGTCCCTCAATTCAGATTCAGATTTGTCTTGTGTTTTCTCCTGTGTATCCTGGGATGATAAGTTTGGGGGAGGAAGACCCCCCCAAGTAAAGTGCCCTTCTCATCACATCCTAAGGAATGTCCACACTATCTCTGTCGTTGACCCAGATCACCTGCCTGAGGTCATATCTGGCAGGTTTCTCTAACTGTAAAGTTACTCTTTTTTCACTCTTTCCATCCTGTGCTCTTTGAAGGGCTATTGCTAGGAGCAACCCACATTTAAGGATGGGAGGGTTATGCTCCATCTCCCTGGGGGCGAAGTATCTACATAAATTATTTGGAGTTTTTCTGCATGGGAGATTTGTCTATAATGTATTTATTTATTCATTGTTCAATCATTTACTTATATCACTGTGGATTTTACATCCTCTCAAATCCCATGGAAGGAGGAGCCTGGTGGGCTGCAGTCCATGGGGTCGATAAGAGTTGGACATGACTGAGCGAATTCACTTTCACTTTTCACTTTCATGCATTGGAAAGGCAATGGCAACCCACTCCAGTGTTCTTGCTTGGAGAATCGCAGAGACGGGGGAGCCTGGTCTATCTATGGGGTGGCACAGAGTCGGACACGACTGAAGCGACTTAGCAGCAGCAGCAGAGCAGCATCTTATACTTTGGATTATAGTCCAACATTACTTCACTTTTCTGCTCTAATTGTTCAAGCTTTGACCATTGGGAGGTTTCAGTTAGCTCTCGTGTCCCTTCGATATGCCCCCATTTTTTTTTTTTAAACAAATCCTTACATTCTGGCATTGTACAATGCTGCAGGCTCATCTTGTATATTTTGCACTGGGGTCCTGGGATCAGTAATTTTTCCAAGGAGCCCTGGTTCCTTTTAGTTGAGAATGGCACTGGAAACCAAGGTCTAGACTCTAGTTTGGCTTGTTGTTACTGGGGAATCATTGCTTCTAGGCCCTCTCAGCTGACAGAGCCAAGAAAATATATGTGCCCTTCACATCTTCTTGATGTTGACTTGGTGATGTGCGCATCCACTGAGCCAGTCCCTGTGCCCAGGAGGTCGAACTTGATGACTGATTTTATCCAATCAGGGCCCACACTAAGGCAGGTGATATGAAACTCTTGACTCAAAATTTTAGGGTTAAAAACAGAGGAGGTATGGTTTCTCTGAAAACAGGCAAGATCCTCCTAAAGAAGAGTAGAAATTGGTGTTCAAGGTAAGAACAGATGACCATTGTCCTGGGGGAAAATCCATACCAGAGACTAGAAAGAAATACAAAGTCTCTTGAGCCTAACAGTCTGTGAGCCCCTCTTCTTTGGAGGAAGTGCTGGGCAGTCAGTGACTCAAGAAAATGATGAATTCTTTGAGTGTCTGTTCCCATAGTCACATGTGCATTAATGATATGTTTTTAATCTTGTCCTTCAAACTAGCTGGCTTGTCTCCTAATAGGTTGCAATTAAATCCCTTTTTCAAATTACATTATTGTTAAAGACTTTGCTGTCTTCATATGGTTTTACCCCCACTCCTTCTGGCCCCAACCCTCAAAATTGCCTTGCCATCCCCTTTCCTATTAAAAAATGGAAAATTGCACAATTCACCTAATTAGTCAAATTTGAATTGTATGTGGCTATCACAGCCCAATGGTTGAATTTCACACACCATTTGAAAAGATATGGTAGAAATGTTGTTGTTGATTTCTTCATACACTCCAGTGATACTATTCAATTACAAAAGGAATTATTTGACTTTCTATCATTGCGATGCTCTAGCAATATGCTATTAACCTTTATTGATTTTTGCTTAAATATATTCAAGATGGGTACATTTTTGCAAATCTAATGTGCTGGTATTTAAACAGAAATATTTCATTAAATGGATTTTCTTTTTAAATGAAACTTGCCAAATGATTATAAATGACAGGAGATGAGTTTTGAACTTGAACAAGATGTGCAAAGATTCTAGGGAGATGGTTTTCTGTGCTACCAAGTGGCTTGGGAAGTCAGAGATTTTGAGAGGAATGTGTGCAGCATGAAAGGAAAGTTCTTGCCCTGATGTGCATTGAGGGCGGGGAACGTAAAAACAGGTCCCTTGCAGGTTGTTGTGTGTCTTGGAGCCAACACAAGCAAGAGGCGTGGAAGGCTAGCTGGCAGAAGATGGCCGCTGAAGCTGATGATGCTGAATATTGGCATCCATCAAGTATGGATCACTTGTGTCTATTGTAGACTCGCCAATGTAGGAGATGCAGGTTCGATCCCTGGGTCAGGAGGATCCCCTGGAGGAGGGCATGGCTGCCCACTCCAGTATTATTACCTGGAGAATTCCTTGGACAAAGGAGCCCTATAGTCCATGGGCTCACAAAGAGTTGGACATGATTGAGCAACTAAACAACTATCATAGACTATTTCAAGTCACGATTTTAGAAGAAATGTCTACAATTTGGGGGAAGCTCACAGAAGCTCAATCTGCTGTATTGTATTAACTGAAAACACCATGAGAGTAGTCTCTTGGGGAAAAAGATCCCCTTTCCACTTTTCCACCTCCCCTGTGACTTCAACTTAGATTTACAAAGATTTTTCTCCCTTTGGAAAGAAGGTGTGTGTATGTTACTCTTTATGGTGTTACTCTTCTGTGCTCTGCCCCCACTTAGGTAACCGGCTCTCTTTTACCTGGTTAGATCAAAATCTTAGAGTTGCCATTGACCCCTGGCTTTCATAGGCTCTATTCCATCTGTCAGTAACTCCTATTGGTTGCATCTTCTGAATGGATACACGATCTAACCACCTTTTGTGTGTCTCTGTGTGTGTGTGTGTGCGAGCATGTTCACGCGTAAGTGTGTGTGTGATGTGGTCAGTGATGTTGTATTGCTCTCCTGTGGTTTAGGAAATGTTCACCAAAGAAACTTCAGCTCAACCAACCCGGGTGTGGAGAGGACACAGTAAAAACACTCTGATGAATTTCCATGCACCTGTATACACACCTCTGTGCATCTGAAATACGTGCAATTCTTGATCAGCGCCATCCAAAGTAGGGGGCATTGATGCTGAATCAAATGACCCACCCCTTGGGTTTGTCCTCAGTATGTATTAGGTGTGAACGGGGTTGCAGAAGGAGCTGCTTTCTAAATTGCCCTAGAATATGCACAATTTGAGGAAATACTAAAATGGGTATTTACAAAGTGGGAAGTCCCATGGATACAGACTTGGACAACTGACAACTTTCATTCAATGTTTGTCAAGAAAGTAAAGTCTCCCATAGGTATGGGCACAAGGTGATTCCCTCCTATAGAGGGCGAACCAAACCGTACTTACCCTTGTGTGAGGTTTCTTATTCAGACCAAAACCCCTCGCCTTTGTAGGGACTGACTTAACCTAAGCAGTGAGCTTAGGGCTTGAAGGAGCATGGGCCAAATATATACTGCTCTCCTACAACTCTTATAATAAAATAATGCAATGATAATGACCACTGATGGTGTTACCCTTCTGTGCTCCACCCCTACTTAGGTAACCAGCTCTCTTTCACCTGTTTAGACCAAAATCTTACAGTCACCGTTGACCCCTGATTTTCATAGGCTCTATCCCATCTGTCAGTAACTCCCATTGGCTGCATCTTCTGAACAGAGGCCTGATCTGACCACTTCTCATCACTTCCTTCATCCAGACTCCTTTCAAAGTCACCATCACTTCTCATCTGGACCCCATGGCCTCCCAGCTAGTTCCTTGCTTCTGTTCTGACCCCCACACACCTCATTCATGTAGCAATCAACACAGCCTGTCATCTTCCTGCTCAGAAACTCCAGTGGCTCCCAGGCAGCCTGGAACAATAGGCAAGGCCAGCAGTGACCTGCATCACTGGCATGTCCTTCTTCAGCCTCATCCCTTGATCTTGCCTTGATATCTAAGCTCTAGCCTCAGTGGCCTTGAACTTGCCCCTGACAACCGTGTTCTCACTCAGGGCTTCTGATGAGCTGTTTCTTCTGCCATCAGAGCCATCTCCTCCTGAACATCCAAGGAAGGCTCTGTCCTTCCCTCTTGTCACCTCCAACAAGATTTTCCCATCCTCTTTCCCTGAAATAGCACACACGACATCCTCTCATTCTGTTCAATTGTGTTTCACTGCTTTGTTTGCCCTAATAATAATAGTTCACCCTGGCGTACCACACACCTATTAACTCATCTAACATTCACAACAATCCCATGAAGCAGAAATTCCTGGTTGCAGGTCCCCTTGGCAGCAGCTATGCCTCCTGCTCAATTTTGTTTCATTCCTAAGCCTCATCGCTCCTCCCTTCTGCCACCCAGATTACGGCCTCAAACCCTTCATGATGCTGGTTTCATCTTGTCACCTGTCAAAAGGCATTTTATCTCCTGCTCCATTCCCCTGAGCAAGAAGTGTTACAACGAGACAGGGAGAGCCAGGGAGACAGAGAGAGGAACGCAAGGATAGAGCAACTTAGATAGGAAAATCAGATCTCAGCTTGTGAAACACCAAACGAAACAACAAGGACGATTAAAAAAAAATAAAAATTCTGCTGCCTTAAAGCTATAGACCTTGCATCCAGAAGTAGATTTTGGGATGCTCTCTTGGAAATTAACTCACTTTGTTTGGGTACTGAGAGGTTGTCCTACTTTAAAACCATTTGGGGAAGGGTCTTGGAAGCTTGCTGTGGCTACAGTTACTGCGTCTACTATCGAAACCAATTCGCCATGGAGAAGTCTGGCAAGGATAAAGTCCCTACAGGCCTGAGCTTCCTCTTCTGCCTCCAGATTCCCTCCTTTGTAGTAATCCCGGATGAAACACAAGAAGCCGGTTAAACTGGAATTTTCAGATAAACAATGGATAAAAACTTTTAAGCATAAGTATGTCCCAGGAAATATTTGGCAGATTCTTTACCATCTGAGCGACCAGGGAAGCCCATTTGGAGCACACTTACACTAAAATTTTGGCATAATAAATATGGAACTTAGTATAATAACTTCATAATTTTAGTAGAATAATTTGTGTAGTAAAGTATGTTCCATATGTAATTTTGGGAACATGCTTTTTATTAAAAGATTTTAGTGTAATCCTTTTACTAAAGATTTTAGTGTAATAATTTAGAATTTGGTCCAATAATTTTAAAATTTAGCATAATAATTTTAGAATAATTTTGGCATAAGTATATCCCATGCAATATTTGGGACATACTTATCTTAAGATTTTGGCCTAATAAATTTGGAATTTAATCTAAAACTTCAGAATTTTCAATGTAATAATTTTAGAATATATTTTTAGCATACATATATTCTGTGTAATATTGGGTACATTTTATGCTAAAGATTTTAGCATAATAAATTTGGAAGTTAGCATAGCAAAGTGAAAATTTTAGCATAATAATGTTAGACTAACTTTTTAGTGTAAGTTTTTATGCTAAAAACTTTGTTGTTATTTATCTGAAATTCAAATTTAACTGGCTGTCTTGTACTTTTATTTGTAAGTCTGGCAACTGCTAGCAGCATATGCAGTAGAGGTTTTTACCTGCACATCCCCTCTGAGAGAGAGGGAGCCCGTGGTCAGGGTTATGGCATCTCCTTGCAGGAAGGAACATTTGTTCAAGGCCTTGGAAGAATTTGTTGTTGTTCAATCGCTAAGTACTAAATATCCAACTCTTTGCAACCCCATGGACTATAGCCCTCCAGGCTCCCCTGCCCATGGAATTTCCTAGACAAGAATACTGGAGCTGGCTGCCATTTCCTTCTCCAAGAGATCTTCCCAGAGCAGGGATCGAACCTGCCTCTCCTGCATTGGATTCTTAACTGACAGCTGAGCCACCAGGGAAGCCCCGGGGAAGAATCAATCACCTGCTTTAAGGGCCCACTTTGTGCTGCACCCTGGGCTGGGCACTGTGTACTCAGGGTGTCTTTTCAGAGTCATGCTCCTTCAGCCTGAGCAGATGGAGCAGAAGCTGAGCAGGTGACCATGTACCAGGGTCTGCAGCCCTTTTCTGTAAAAGGCCAGAGAGTCGATATTTTAGGCGTTGAGGGCCATACAGTCCCAGTAGCAGCTACTGGGTTCCACGTTTGAGCAGGAAAGCAGCCAACGGCAATCTGTGAACGAAGGGGTGTGGTTTTGTTCTGTAATATGCATTTCCACAGACAGGCAAAGGCCAGGCAGGATTGGGTCCTCAGGCCGTGGTCTAAGCCCAGGGCCAGTGTTTGTGCTGTGGCTCCTCGGAGGCATAGCAAAAACATAAAGTGGAGTGGAACAGAAACCTCACATGAATTTTTAAGGTAATAAGTGTATAAGCTTGGTCTTTGGATTGTTTAGGATACACAGGGTCCTGTCTTCTGAGCCAGTGAAGGGTAGTGGTAAAATCAGTCTGGGGTCAAATTCCAGTTCTTCCACTTTCTAGCTGTGTGATGCTGGACAAGTCACTTAACCTCTCTGAGTCAGTTTCCTCACTTGTTAAATAGGGCTGGTGACAATATCATAATAATGACGATGATGACAGTCTTCCCTGGTGGCTCAGTGATAAAGAATCTGCCCTGCCAGTGCAAGAGATGCAAGAGGCCCAGGTTTGATCCCTGGGTTGGGAAGATCCCCTGGAGAAGGAAATAGCAGCCCACTCCAGTATTCTGGCCCCGGAAATCCCATGGACAGAGGAGCCTGGTGGGCTACAGTCCATGGGGTCGCAAAGACTAAGCGACTGAACAACAATGATGATGATGAAGAGGGGAAGGAACTCAGAGACTCCAGGCATCAGATTCCATGAGCTTCGAAATGTACCTTCGGTCCTGCAAAAGTGGGGTGCCGCTGTGGAGGGAGTGGGGGGCAGGGCGAGGGTGAGCTCCGAGGAGCTGACCGAGGCGGGGTCGTGCAGCCCTGCCCGCTCACTGCTCACCCAGCTCTCACCACGCTGGCCTCCTGTGTTCCATGAGCACGAGCCAGGCTTGCTCCCTCCTCCACCTCTGCTTTGGGTCTTGTTCTGCACAGAGACCTTTCCCCTAGAAATCCACCAGCTCCCGCCCTCACCTCACTCTTGCTTCTCCAACTTCACCTGTCCAGACCACCGAACCAGAGCAGTCCCCGCCTCATCACTCTATTTCCCAGTGTCCTTTCTCATTTTCTTTGGTGCAGCTGTCGTCACCCACAACTATCCTAATAGTGGGGAGTTGTTTGCTTGCTTATTAAGCCTACTTTGCTGATATTTAATTTAAGGCTTAGACTGTAAGGGCTTCCCAGTTGGCCCTAATAGAAAAGAACCCACCTGCCGATGCGGGAGACATAAGAGATGCAGGTTCAATTCCTGGGTCTGGAAGATCCCCAGGAGAAGGGCATGGCAACCCACTCCAGTATTCTTGAGTGAAGAATCCCATGGACAGAGCAGCCTGGTGAGCTACAGTCCAAGGGGTTGCAAAGACTCGGACACCGCTGAAGCGACTTAGCACATACATGCAGAGAATGTGAGCCTTTGAGCACAGGGACTTCGTCAAAATTGTTCACGGCTGTGACACCAGAACCAGCATAGGGCCTGGTGCAACACTGGCAGCCAGTACGTATTCCCACAGTGAACAGATAAATGTGAGGGGATGGAGAAGCAGGAAACTGGAGTCCGATTCTAAGCCCACTTGCAAGCTCCAGCAAATTGTCACTAGGGAGTGGTGGGCAAACTGCTTCGCCTCTCTGAGCTTCACGGAGGATTGGTAGCGTGGGAAACCAGAAGGTGTGGATTTCTGGCTTCTGGCAGTGATGGTAGATGCTGGACCAATATAAGCAACAGTTAGTTACCTGGAAGCACTGGACAGGGAACAAAAGCAGGCAGTGCCGGAGGGAAATGGGGTACGTTTTCCATCTTTATAGTTCAGGGTAGACTCTGGTCTTTGACTTATGAGGAATGGAAAGCTGGGATTGAGCACCCATAGTGTCACGATTGTAGAAATTAACTGAGGTCTTGATACGTAGTAGGCACTTTCCATGCATTAGCACAATTAATTCTTACAAAACCTCTACAAGGATGAGCCTGTTTTATCCACAGGCGAGGGGAGAGTGAGTGGTTTGCCCCAGGCATCTCGCCAGTCGTGATGGACTGGGATCCGAGCCCAGGCAGCCAAGCTTGTGTCTGCAGGCTGCTGCTCCCCAGGTGTCTTCTCTCTGTACCTTGCAGTTTGTGGCAGGGGATTGCGGGGGAGGGGGGACCTGTTTGATCAGTGCATTTCTCGCACTAATTTAAACACCCTCTCTTTCTCCACCACTCCCAGGAAAGCCAGGCATCACAAAGGCATGCAGGCAGCAGCCCAGGACTGCTTATTTTGCAAAATCAGCAAACCAGGAGGCTGGCAATCTCTGAGTCAGAGCGGTGACTGCACCACCTGCAGGGCGGCACGCGGAGGATCCCAGCCAGAGAACTGCTGGCCCCGCCCTGTCTGCAACCCCTGGGTGGGGTCCCTGGCCAGACCAGCCGCCCTGCCAGCTGCCTTCCTGCCCAGTGACACCCCTGGAGACAAAGGCCAGGCAGACTCCTGTGGAAATGTCAAGGTGCTGAGAGAGGTCGCCTTGTCCACCATCAAACCCCTCCTGCATCGAGGGGAGCAGGATTATACAGCAGTGATACGTGGGCCTCCCGAGTCAGTTATGCTTGTGTTCAAACTCCTGCTCTGCCATGTCCGACATCTGGGTCCTAATCTTTCATAAGCTTCAATGTGCGCGTGCGTGAGTGCGTCCGTGTGTGCTTAGTCGCGTGTTCGACTCTTTGTGACCCCATGGACTGTGGCCCACCAGGCTCCTCTGTCCATGAGATTTCCCAGGCAAGAATATTGGAGTGGGTTGCCATTTCTTTCTCTAGCCATCTGTAAAACGGAACAGTAGCAATGAGAGAGCCTACTTCCTGGGGCTATTGTGGGGGTCACATGAGAGAGCGTGCTGATGCCTGGCTACCGCCTACCACCTCATCCTTAATTCTCTGCCCCTGTCCCCACAGCCAACCCCAGCTGCTCCTGGGGTTTTAGTTCCCTGCCCGGAAGCCCAGCTGTGAGTCCTGTGCCTTCTGGCTCCATAAGCAACGCTCTTGGAGAATGATCCTGGCTGATGGATGCTGCCTTGCCTGGAGAGGCCCAGGAATAGACATCCCCCACCCCATCACTCACCCCTGAACCCCACTGAGGACTAGTGAGTGACTGATGGGGCAGCAAAAGCCGGGCTCCCTTGCCTCAAGTCCGGAAGACTATGCTCCTTATACTCCAGAGCTCCCCGTGGGTCCAGCTGAGGCTGAACCCCAGCTTTGCTTGGTTTATCCCTGTTCCTGTCCTGCCTGTCTCTCTCTTTTACAAGCTTTTCTTCTGGAAGCACTTGCTCATCCATAAACCACTTGCTCTGTTTCTAGGGAACCTGACCTTAAATAGTTCCTCATATTTCTCTGTCTTTAAAAAGGGACTTTCACTCAGACTTAGAGAACAAATTTGTGGTTGCTGGGGGCGGGGGAAGGATAGGGGTAAGGGATAGTTAGAGTGTTTGGGATGGACATGTACACACTGCTATATTTTCCTTTTCTTTTGTCTTTTTTAAATTATGGAAGTGTGATAACACATTTACAAAAGACTTGGAAAAGACAGAACAAAGTTACATATAGTTCCACTATATATTACAATTATTTTTAACTAGATAAATTAAGATTTTTAGTTGGAGTCTTAATATCAAACTCTCAAAAATTAATAGAATGAATAGACAGAAAAGTAGGATATAGTAGACCTGAAAAGCACTATGAACCAAATCAACATAATTAATATTGATACAGTTTTTACATAATAGCCACATTGGTATATTCAAAATGGATAACAAACAAGGACCTACTGTAGAGCACAGGGAACTCTGCTCAGTGTTACAGGGCAGCCTGGATGGGAGGGGAGTTTGGGGGAGAATGGGTACATGTATATGCATGGCTGAGTCCCTTCACTTTTCACCTGAAACTACCACAACATTGTTAATTGGTTACATGCCAGTACAAAATAAAAAGTTAAAAAAAAAAAAATAAAGAGAGACTTTCACACCTTAACAACCAGTTAATTCCCAAATGGAAAAAGGATAAACAGGAACCCATTACATGCTGAAGGGGCCTAAGGTTTCCAGAAGTAACTGGGAGTTCCACAGTGACCTGTGTCCCCTGACAGCCCCTCCAGGAACCTGTACACACAACCGTACTCCGGCCTGCCCAGTGTAACCCGTCCAGTTCTCTTCGGGCAGGAAGAGGGGTCAGGGAACCCATAGACATTGGCTCATTGGCACGGAGGCCTGGGCTGCTGCCTGGGTCACAGGAAGGCAGAATGTTACCTTCTGTGATGGATTGGTTAGGGCAGAACAACCTGTTGCCATGCACAGAAACCCTACCCTACCCCCTCCCCCACCCCGGGGCATGATGGCTTAGATGCAGGAACAGTTTATTTCTTGCCCAGGTAACAGCCACGGTAGATATTCCGGATGGCCGGTCACTCTGTGACTACAGGCCCCAGCTCCGCCTTGTGGCTGTGAAATCCACTAGGATGCTGCTGCACCCGCGGTGAGGGGCCAGGAGGAGCTACCCTTCTCAGAAGCCCCGCCCCAAAGTGGCCCTTCGTGCTTGTGCTCCCATTTCCCTGGGGAGAGTTCATCACCTAATTGCTGAGTTCATCACCCGGTTGGTTGTGAAGCAGGTTGAGTGGTTCATGACAGTAATAACCTACATCATAGAGCAGGAAGGTTAACTGGTAGGCAGCTAACTCTTCAGGGGACCTTCCTTCCTCTCCTCTTTCCCTCCCTCCATCCCTTAAATAATTATTTACTGAGCTTCTACAAAGTACCAATTGTATAATACGAATTGTGGTGCTGGACAAGGCTCTTGAGAGTCCCTTGGACTGCAAAGATATCAAACTAGTCAATTCTAAAGGAAATCAACCCAAATAATCATTGGAAGGACTGATGGTAAAGCTCCAATACTTTAGCCACCTGATGCGAAGAGCTGACTCATTGGGAAAGACCCTGATGCTGGGAAAGAGTGAGGGCAGGAGGAGAAGGGGGCCGCAGAGGATGAGATGGTTGGATGGCATCACTGACTCAATGGACATGAGTTTGATCAAACTCTGGGAGATGATGAAGGACAGGGAAGCTGCAGTTCATGAGGTCACAAAGAGTCGGACTTAGTGACTGAACAACAGCAACAACAATCAAATGTCACATACTGGGGTAGCTACCAGCACTCAGCATGGCCCCAACCAGACTGGGTCCCTGCTCTGGGGATCTTATGGTCTGTTTGGTTGGTGGTGGCTGCCTAGAATCTTCTACTGAGGTTGCACTGAGATGCACTGAGGCTGCATCTCGGCTGAGAGGGAAGCATCTGTGGACCCATGCACGATGTCTCCTGTGAGTGCAGGACTTGGGCGGGGGGGGGGGGGGGCCCAAGAGGCCGAAATTTAAACCCTGACTCTGTGCTTGATTCAGCCCTCATCTGTGGAACTTTGGTCAAGTTCTCTGCTTTCTTTGAGTGTTGGTTTCCAGATGGCAAACGTTAATTTTATGCAACGTACTTCTTATGATTATTTCATAGATACCTGGGTGGAATGTATGTAAAGCTCTCAGCCCACTGCCTGACCTCTGGAATTACCACTGAGTTTTCAAAGATAGACAGGAGAGAGGAGCAGTGAAATAGATACACCACCATATGCAAAATAGATTGTTCTTTAGTGGCTCAGTTGTGGCTGACTTTCAACCCCCTGGACTGCAGCACAACAGGCTTTCTGTCCCTGTCCCCCAGAGTGTGCTCAAACTCATGTCCATTGAGTTGACGATGCCATCCAACCGTCTCATCCTCTGTCACCCTCTTCTCCCTCCCTCAGTCTTTTCCAGCATCAGGGCCTTTCTCATTGAGTTGGCGCTTCACTCAGGTGGCCAAAGTAGATAGCCAGTGGGAATATGCTACATGAGGCAGAGAACCCAAAGCCAGTGCTCTGTCACAACCGAGAGGGATGGGATGGGGTGAGAGGTAGGAGGGAGGGGACATACGTATACCTGTGGCTGATTCATGTCGATGTATAGCAGAAACCATCACAATACTGTAAAGAGATTATCCTCCAATTAAAAATAAAATTAAAATACAACAACAGCAACAACAAAACACGTGGAGCAGACCTCACTGTCAGCAGGCTGAAGCAGAGCTTCCCAGCCCAGGTTTGCCTGAATCAGCCAAAGCAGAGCTGATCTTCAGATTTGTAAATGTGAGAATAAATGCTCGTTGTTGAAATAAATAAATCAGGAAGAATCAGGCCAAGTAACACAGAGCTCAATGAGACAGGGAAGGGCCAGTGGTCTGGTGTCTCAACAGTAAGCGAATTCCTGGAGGGCAGTTCTCTGTCCAACTCTGCGTCCCCATGAGAACAGGGTCCCCTCCAGACACACCTGTCGGGGCCTCATCTTTCCTGGAAGTGATGCTTTTGCACATTTATCCAGACATCTCCCAGGAGAGCAGGAAAGCTGGCAAGGGGGAGGGTTGACTGCAAAGGACTCGAGCTGGCAGCCCAGGGGCAGGCCGCGGGGAATGTTACAGATCATCCCAAATCAGGGTGTCAAGCCAGGTGACCGGGGCCTGCTCACCCTCTGCACGGATCATGCTTGGCTGGAAGGGCGGCGGCCGGCAGGGATGCTATCTAATGACCATGGACACCAGTGCATCGGGACCGTAATTACAGTGAACGCTGACTTAGAAGCATTGTGGCACCTTGGGGTCACGGAGGGGCTCCGCAGAGCAGCACTGGCTGGGCTGGCAGCCTCTGAGGACAGGACACACATGCTGGGCTGCCCTTGGAAGGGGCTTTGGAGTGAAACCAGACTCTTGATGTGAACAGGGGCAGGTGCCCCTCCAGAAATGGGGGATGCTGAACCCCACACTGGTACTCACATCGTGCTCTAAGAAGGACTATTTCCCCCTAAGTGTTTAAAGATGCATCTCTCAAAGACCCTGAGCTGTTTCTGTTTTATCTTTTCTTGGTACATATGTCCGTTAACTGTATACATCTCGTTGTGTTGTTCAGTTGCTGTGTCCGACTCTTTGTGACCCCATCTCTATCCCCCAGATATCTCAGGCAAGAATATGAGAGCAGGTTGCCATTTCCTCCTCCAAGGGATCTTCCTGACCCAGGGTTTAAACCCGAGTCTCCTGCATTGGCGGGCAAATTCTTTACCACTGAGCCACCAGGGAAGTCAATAGTAGAGGCACACACAGCAAAATCTCAAATGTCATGCAAAAGGTTGTGCAGAGAAATGGAAGCCTCTCTCCCACCCCTGAACCACCAAATTCTCTGCTCCTTTCCCCAGACACAAACAAACACCTGTTCCTGAGTTCTTGGGTGACCATCTGGAGATCGCGAACGTTCCTGATGAACCTGCACATTTGCCTTCCGTTTTCCGGGGCACGACAGACTGGGCATCATACACACTGCTGTGCATCTTGCTTTGCAACTTCACTATCTCATCAGACTTTCTGAATCAGTACAGAGAGAACATCCCTGCTCTTTTCGAAGCAGTCCAGCACCGAATCACAGCATGCAGGCATCCATCATTGGCGTGACCTCATTTAAGCGCACAGAAGGACGTTTGTGTTGTACCCACAGCCTTGCTATCCAAAGTCACGCTGCTGTGAATACCCTTGCACATAGAGCACTGTCAGGCCTAAGTCCAGGGGCATCTGAAGGGCACTATTCCTGGGTCCAGGGAAGAGCATTCATTAGGCATCTATAGAGATCCGCAGGTACAGAAACACATAACGCCCAATACACACCAGAGACGTTGACTGGTGCACCCACCAAACAACTGCAGGTGCCCCTTTAGAGGAGTTTTATTTGGGCAGCCATGCTAAGTAAGGCCTTGGCAGGATCCAGCAGAGAGTTGGACTGATATGGGGCAGGGGCTCTGTATCCGCAACATCAAACCCATTTCTCAAACTAGCTGCCTCGGCTCTGCCACATGCTGCTGATGCAACTTCAGTTCAGTTACTTAGCCTTTCTGGGCCTCAGTTTCCTCATCTGTAAAATGGGAAAGTGATACCACATGGAGAAGAGGAAATGAGCCAGTCCAGGTGACGCACTGAATTCCGGTGCTTGGCAGAGCTAGGGCTCCAATGCTGGGTGTTTATATGAATGTTGTTGTTGTTAAGACTATGTGCATAATCATAGGATTACGTGCCGGGTACTGGGCATGCCACAGTATCACTTATAACTTGAATTTGTTTCCTGATGTACATCCACAGTTAGTAAGTGAATCCAACTTGACGGGGGAGTACTGTCATCCAGGGAAGACAGGAATCACACCTCAAGGGCAGAACTGGGAGTGGGTTCCGTGTCTGTTTCCTCCACCCTACAGACGGGAGAATAAGCCTTGTCCCCCTCCCCTGCGAACGCTGCTCATTCTTCGTGTTTTGCTTAAACAACAGTTCTTTGGGAGGCCTCCCTATTCCCCACTTCTGGCCTCAGTCAAGATCCTCTTCTAAAACTTTGATCACCCCTCATCTCCTCCTTGAAAGTCAGATGGAGAGTTACCTCTTAAGAGAGGTTAACAAGGATAAATATTCTAAGTTAACTCCTATTTCATCATCCTTATCACTTCTTACTGTACATGCTCCTCAAATTAACGTGTTTCCTTCTTCTTATGATTGTGCAGAACAAATATGATACATTAATGGGGACTTCCCTGATGGTCCAGTGATTAATAGTCTGCCTTACAATGCAGGGATGCAGGTTTGATCCCTGGTCGGGGAATTAAGAAGCCACATGCCAAGGAGCAACTCAGCCCCAGGGCCACAACTTCTAAATCTGTGTACTGCAAGAAAAGATCCTGCAAGACGCAACGAGGATCCTGAATGCCCAACTAAGACCCAATGCAGCCAAATAAATAATTTTTCTTAAAAAAGATACATTCAGAGACATTGCCTTCTATACTGCAGCGTTGACCCATCTTCATTTCCCCCAGCATGTTTGCCAATAGTAAAATTTCCTTATATGCTGCTGTTTACTTCCTTCATCTTCAGACCTAAACTCCAAACCACTTCTCCTCTGCAGGCTGCTGCAAAGGTGCTGAAACAATGATGATCATGCCATTGACTGAACCGGGTCAAGTTCACATGCAGAACCTCATATTATAAAGAAGCGTCGGGTCAGGGGACTCCAAGTTCTCCAAGCTCCAGGGATGGCCTTCCATGCCCATCAGTTGGGAAGCTGTTGCCTGATCCCCAAACATGACTCCAGTGATCACCCCTTGGTTCTGTCTATGTCTTTACCTGCAGATCAGGCTTCCCAGGTGGCTGAGTGGTAAAGAATCTGCTTGCCAGGGCAGAAGATGCAGGCGTCACGGGCTCGATCCCTGGGCCAGGAAGAGCCCCTGGAGGAGGGCATGGCAATCCACTCCAGTATTCTTGTCTGGGAAATCCCATGGACAGAGGAGCCTGGCAGGCTACAGTCCATGGAGTTGCAGAGTCAGACAAGATTGAGCAACTGAGCATGTATGTGTGTGCACACACATATGCAAGCACAAACACACACACACACACACATTTGCACATGCACACACACACTCACACATGCTCCCATCCCTTGTTTTGGCATTCTGTACAGCCTTGATTTTTTTTTTTTAATGTTTTAGGAAACCACTTAAATAGCTACAAGTTGTCTTTCCTGAGCCCTCTTGGCATTCGTTATATTTACATAATATTCCCATCTGTTTCCCATGGCAGATTCTGTGTCTGGCAGTAGAATTATTTTATAGCCTTTTGCCAGACAAGTTCATTGCCTTTGCTTCCCACTTCAACTATAAATTTCTACCTCATTGTCTCAGGGACTAAATCAGCTTGGGTTGGTCTCTCAGGTCATCTATGACAGAGGGTGAAATAAAAGGGCTTTCACCATGCAAGGGAAAAATAAAATGTGTGCCGTGATTAAGGCAAAAATGATCAAGACCAAAAGACAAACCACGACCTTCTTGTCTGCAGACCACACCCTGGGTTTCACTTTATTCTGACCCAAGCAGGGAGCAAATGGACTCAGTGCATCTATCTGATGGGGCAACGCGTCCAGGATGGCTCCCATGGTCCTTGCCTCTCATCTTTGTGTCGTCCCCTCACAGTGAGCTGGCCAATGTGACCGTAGATACATGGAAGCTTGTGAACTCTGAGATGAGACATAAAAGGCATCAGGGTGTCCCCCTTGTTCTCAGATCACTTGCTCTGGGAGAAACCAGCCGCCATGTTGTGAGGACACCCAAGCATCTCTGTGGAGACTCCCACCTGGGGAAGAACCAAGGCCTCCTGCCAACAGCCAGCACGAACTTGGTAGCCATGTGAGTGCACCACTTAGAAAAAGATCCACCAGCCCTAACCAAACCCTCAGATGACCACAGCCTGGACTGACATCTTGACCACAGCTCT
>NW_024070194.1:23900442-24157332 GCF_014754425.2 Oryx dammah | reverse complement strand
ATGAACCCTCAGATGACCACAGCCTGGACTGACATCTTGACCACAGCCCTAAGAGAAACTCAGAGCCACAGCCACCAGCTGAGATGCCACAAATCCTAGACTCAGAAAAACTAAGTGAGATCATATGTATTTATTGTGACTTGAAGACACCTAGCTTGGGGATAATTTGCTGCACAGCAATAGGTACCTAACACAGAGCACCACTTATGAAGTGAGACTTCTTAGGAAGCACATTTAAGTAAGATCACCCATCAATCTCAGTTGATATGTGGAACCTGTAAGGATCAGAGAAAAGAGGGGGTAAAATGAGAGAAAATAAATACTTCTGCTCTGCTTCTATCTTAATAATTATAAGGATTGTTAATAGCTAGTCTTTTTCAAACTTCCACTGGTGGTCCAGTGGTTAAGAATCTGCCTTGCCATGCAGGGGACACTGGTGCAAGCCCTGGTCCAGGAAAATCCCACCTGCCGTGGAGCAACTAAGCCCTCGTGCCACAACTATCGAGCCCCACACTCTAGGACCCAGAAGCCCCAGCTACTGAAACCCAAGTGCTCTAGGGCCTGTGCCCTGCAACAAGAGAAGCCCCTGCAATGAGAAGCCCATGCATCGCAACTAGAGAGTAGCCCCCGCTTGCTGCAACTAAAGAATAGCCCATGCAGCAACGAAGACCCAGTGCAGCCAAAATGAAAATAAATCAATAATTATGAATTAACAAAACAAAACCAACTTTTTTCAGTACTTTGGGATCTATCAGCTTCTTTGCTATTTCTTTCAGCCTGATCCCACTTCACAGACTTTGCTTTTGATGTTCCTCTGCCTGGAACAGTCTCTCCAGGTCTTCATACAGTCCCTTCACCCCCATCATTCAGGTTCAGTTCATATGACACGTTCTTCCCTGACTGCCCTTGCTGAAGTGGCTGCCTCCTCCCACACTGGTCACCCTCTGCTTCTGGGCTGTATTTGTTAGCTTAGCACACTTGTCCTCAGCAAGGATGCGGCCTCCTTGCGGGCAGGGTCCTCACCTCTGTCACTCGCTGTTGTGAACCGCACCTGGCCCAGAAGGGGACAGTTATTTACCATGCTGTGGGTGTGCCCCTCAGCCAAACATCAGCTCAGGCACTTTACATGTATTATCTCATTTAATCCTCCAAGAGCCTGAGGGCCAGGCCTATAAAGATCTCATTTTACAGATTAAAAAAAAAAAAACACCACTGCGGTTGGTTGTACAGCCAGTAAACAGAGTCAGGACTCCAACTCTGGCCTGTCTCTCTTGAAGGACTGAGGCTTAACCTGCAGGCCAGGTGCCGGGGGACATAACAGCAAATGGGGTGTGCAGAGGAAGTCATGGCGCTGTGGGGAG
The DNA here is from genome assembly GCF_014754425.2 of Oryx dammah. Taxonomy (NCBI): domain Eukaryota; kingdom Metazoa; phylum Chordata; class Mammalia; order Artiodactyla; family Bovidae; genus Oryx; species Oryx dammah. The sequence continues at coordinate 24,155,971 of NW_024070194.1, read as the reverse complement.
GCTGTCGCTAAGGTTCATGGGGCAGAGTGTGGGAGGAGCAGTCAAAATGGGCCAGAACGATGGAGATTCAGAATTTGTGCTTGTTCTGTTAGTCCTTCTACAAATTTCATAAATCCTAACTCTGCACCTTAGAACACTGGCAGCTTAAAAGTGGTAAAATGGCTTTTATTCCTTACCCTGAAAATGAAAGTCCCTCAGTTATGTCCAACTCTTTGCAATCCCGTGGACCTTAGCACACCAGGCTCTTCTATCCATGGAATTCTCCAGGCAAGAATACTGGAGTGGGTCGCCATCCCCCTCTCCAGGGGATCTTCCCCACCCAGGGATCAAACCCCGGTCTCCCACATTACAGATTTCTTATCCTGAACTCCAACAAATACAGTAGGTATCAGTAAATGCACAGACCTTTATTGAATGCCTACTGTATGCCAGACACAGCTGGAGGTATCAATCGCCAAACAGACCAAACTCCCTTCCCTCATTTGTGTCTTCCGACTTACAGTTGAGGGAGGGAGGATGCAAAAGATCTTCCAAAAGAAATAAATAACCATAAAACAAAATAGCAGCAGCTTTCCAGAGCTACTGACAACAGTGAAGCAAGAAGGGCTCAGTGGTAGAAATTTCTAGCAGAAATCTCCTTAGTTGGTGCGTTTAGGGAGGTTTTTTGGCTTAAAGCTTTGACTTTGGAAATGGGAAAAACCAGCGGCAGGAGGAGACAGAAGATCCAGCACGTGCAAATGTCCTGAGGCCTGGCGGAGGGACTAATGCAGGTCAGTGTGGCTAAAGAAAAGCGAGCAAGGATAATAGGGGGAGGAAGGGGTCAGACGGGTAGACAGGTACAGACCACATCAGCCTTTCCACGGACAAGCAAGGACTGGGGACTTTATTCCAAACGTCAAGGGGTGCCATTGATATACTTGGAGATGCATTTTAAAAATCATAAATTAATAGACTTTATTTAAAAAAAAAAAAGAAGTTTTAATTTTAGAAAAAAACTGAGCAAAAAGTACAGAGAGGTTCTATATACCCTCCCTTCCCCCAACTCTAGGCTAACCTATTATCAGCATCTTGTAATGATGGGGTGCATTTGTTTTTGATGAACCAATGCTGACATATCATTATTGACTCAGTTTACAGTAGGGCTCACTATAGGTGTTGTACAATATATATATGAAATGTATCATGTACCATGTTCAATGACAGGCACCCACTGTTACAGTATCATGCAGACTAGTTTCATCCTCCTAAACATTCCCTCTGCTCCACCCATTCATCCTTCCCTGACTCCCCCTGCCCCTAAATTCCCGCAGCTGCTGCTTTTTGTATTGACTCTGTAGATTTGCCTTTTCCAAAATCTCCATAATTGGCATCACACAGCATGTAACCTTTTTACACTGACTTCTTTCACTTTGCAAGATACACGTCAGGTCACTCTTTTTGTGGCTTGGGAGCTCATTTCTTTGTATCGCTGAATCATATTACGTTGTCTGGCTATGTCATGGTTTGTTTACCCATTTGATTTTTTTAATAAAGAGCCCATGGTGCTGTGTGATCATCAGGTAATCGAGCCAGTGGGTGATTGCAGTACTGTGAAGAGAAGGAAGCGGGTTGAGCAGAGAGGTCTAGCAGGGAAGCCACGCTGTCCTCCTTTGAGCAGCTGGGCATCCTCTTCACCCCTCCCCCATCTCTCCCAAAGCTGTCCACTCGCTGGATGTGGCCACCGACAGACGATGGGAATCAGCCTGGAAGCCCCGGGTTCTCACAGCCTCAACTGAGGATGTTGGAAGCCTGACTTCACATGGCCTCCCAGGGAATGACAAAACAATGGAAACTAAAAATATGACAGGGACGCCTCTTGATGAAATCATCCTCAAAACCATTGCCACATTTGAAAATATCATCCAGTCAGTTCTTCCACGCTGGTCCCCAGGCCGTAGTCGTGTCTCGCTAGAAACCCAACTGCCGGGGCTTTGAAGATGCTCCTGCAAATCCAGAGGCTGATTCAGGGCTGGGCTTGTTGACTGTGTGAGCGTGTTTCCAGACGGGCCACCAGAAGCCCGCATTGTCTGAGGATCCCTTCAAACGCAGGCAATAAATCAAACTTCCCCAGTGCACATTGGCCAAAGGCGCAGCCCATTTTGCTCTTGGTGTTAAGTAGCTCTGTTTAGATCAAGGGCAGCTTAAAGAGGGTGGGAGCGGAGGCAGGCTTTTCTGTGGCTCAGTCCACAGAAAATTTTTTTCAGCTCAGGGTTTGCCACCCAGGCTGGCAAGCAGGGCAGGAACCATTGATTTGCAGGCGACAGACAGACTCAGAAGACAGGAAACGGGGAGAGACAGACCAGTTTGTCAGTGCTTCCATCTTGCAGACCTCACTCGGGGTGATAGCTTAGTGGGGGCTGACTCCAAGGCAGGAAGTAGATCAGGCTAGTGATGGCCCCTCTCCGAGCCTTGGTTCTCTAGTCTGTGAAGTGTGAAAGATTCTTCAGGCAGGACCGTTCACACTGCACCTGTAGGTCTGCACACTGCACAGCCCGCACAACTGTCCATGGCTCACTCATCTGTGTGTCTCACTCACCCTCAGTGACTTCTCCCTAAAAATCAGATTTCCTGGAGGTGAAATGGAACTGAAAACTAAAAAATCTTACATGCGAGCGTGCTAAGTCACCTCAGTTGTGTTCGATTCTTTGTGACCCCGTGGACTGTAGCCCACCAGGCTCCTCTGTCCATGGTATTCTCCAGGCAAGAATACTGGAGTGGGTTGCCATGCCTTCCTCCCTGATCTTCCTGACCCAGGGATTGAACCTGTCTCTTATGTCTCCTGCACTGGCAGGCAGGTTCTTTACTGCAAGCACCACCTGGGAAGCCCAGAAAAGTCTTAACTTATTTTAAAATGTATGTATACACATGCACTGGAAAAATAAGACTGGAAGGAAAGATATCAATCTTTTTATAGTAATAACCTTGAAATGACAAATTTAGTTATGATATTGGTTTGGTTTTTTTTTTTCATTTTTTTCAAAATCACATCTTTGGAGTATAGCCAACCGACAACAGCAAAGGGAATCAACCGTACATATATATCACCAGATTTTCTATAAGATACATGCAGTATTTATAATGAAATAACATATTTGGTTGGAAAATGGAGGTAATACATTTGTCTCTTCTTGTTTCAAAACCAGTGGGTTGATTCCCATGGCATTTTTCAATACCAATGTGTTGACAAAAAACCCTTTAGGATCTTCACATTAATTTTGCTTCTCAAGCATAGTGCTCATGCTCAGTCACTTCAGTCATGTCCACACAGTGAGAAATAATAAAATAGCTCATGCCTCTGTTTTGCACATGTAAGAACACACACAAACATGCGCGTGTACACACACACACACACACACACTGTACTAAATAAGCTTTCTTCACAAGATGATTTATTGAGCTTTGCCAAATGAAATTCTGCAAGGCGAATCTTATTTGTCCAGTAGTATTAAACATCCTTTCATTTATGGATTCTCAAGGCAAATTTAAGAACAAAAAGCCTTCTGGTTCTTCAGAGGAGATCACCTCTCCATTTGTAGGAAATTAGAAATTCTCCTATTAAAAATTCCATGTACATGGTTCAACTTTCCTAAAATTCAATTTGCCATTGAATGAATAAAATACCCATTTTTGGACTGTCTCAAAAACAGTTGCTATTTCCTGTGGGGTATCCCCTGTCTGTAATGTTCTGGGGCAATTCTTCTTAAAGAGCTATTTTCTGTTCATCAACAACCACTTTTCAAGTCTGTTGGAAAAGCTCTCTTTATATCTTATATGTAATAGTATCCTTCAGTCAGGAAGCTGGTCATTGGAAAAAAAGAAAGAAAAAGCTTAAATTTCTCGAAAGCCCCCTTTTCTTGGTTAAGTGAAATTAGTAACGTAATATTAAGTGTAATGTAACACTAATTGTAATTAAGTGTAATTGATATTAAAACATTAAGTACTCACACACACAAATGCCAACCACATGGAATATAATATTAGCTATATTATTAGTAGTGATCATCCTCTTGCTTAATTAGCTGTTTTCTTAAGTAGGATCCCTTAAAAAGCATCACCACATATAGACCAATATCATAAAGTAGAGTCTCAGCTCTGTTTATGCTTGGGAGATGTAAGGATACTCCTCCTGGAACTTTCTAGAATAGCAGCGATTTTGTCCCCCAAGGACATCTGTCTGCAGACAATTTGGGTGTCATGGGTTTGGGGGTCGGGGGAGGTGAGCATTGGTTTCCGCTGGCATCTAGTAGCTAGTGGCCAGGGATGCGGCTAAACATCCAAAAATGCTCAAGACAGCCTCATAACAAAGAACTATCTGGTCCATATGTCAGTCATGCTGAGGCTGAGAAATCATGTCATAGAACAAATGTGCACAAAACAGATTAGTTGTCATTTCTGATGTTTTTCAAGAGTATTTAACTATTTTGCAGGAAATTTGACATGCTGGCAGTCAAATTATGAATATTTTAATGGTTTTTGCAATGTTCGGAGAAGGCAATGGCAACCCACTCCAGTACTCTTGCCTGGGAAATCCCATGGATGGAGGAGTCTGGTAGGCTACAGTCTATGGGGTTGGGAAGAGTCGGACACGACTGAGTGACTTCACTTTCACTTTTCACTTTCATGCACTGGAGGAGGAAATGGCAACCCACTCCAGTGTTCTTGCCTGGAGAATCCCAGGGACGGGAGCCTGGTGGGCTGCCGTCTCTGGGGTCGCACAGAGCCGGACACGACTGACGTGACTTAGCAGCAGCAAGTGTGCTTTGGGAACTCCTTTTAGCATTGCTTGTTTGTGTGCTTAGTCACTCAGGCCCGTCCAACTCTTTGTAATCCCACAGACTGTAGCCCACCAGGCTCCTCTGTCCATAGGATTTCCCAGGCAAGAATACTGGAGAGGTTTACCTTCTCCTCCTCTAGGGGATCCTCCTGACCCAGGGATCGAACTGTGTCTCTTACAGCTCCTGCACTGGAGGAGAATCCCATGGACCGAGGAGCCTGGCAGGCTGCAGTCCAAGGGTTCACAAAGAATCAGACACGACTGAGCCTCTGAGCACACTACAAGAACACTCTGTCAAGCCAGAGCATCTCATGCAGCCCCGGCCCCAGAGGTACCACCTGAACAGAGCCCCCAGGGTGGGCTGAAAGCACACAAAAGTTAACAAGCCCTGCAGGTGATTCCGACATGGGTTAAAAGCCTGAGACTCCCTGGTCTACAATACCTCTAAGTGTCTTTTATTTTTCAGCCCAGATTTCATAGACTAGTGACATACCTGTGCCTCAGTTTCCTCGCCTGTAAAGCAGAATTAACAGCATCCACCTGCTACTGCTAAGTCACTTCAGTTGTGTCCAACTCTGTGCAACCCCATAGATGGCAGCCCACCAGGCTCCGCCGTCCCTGGGATTTTCCATGCAAGAGTACTGGAGTGGGGTGCCATTGCCTTCTCCGAGCATCCACCTAGGAGAGTTATTAAGAGAATACAGTAAATGTTCATGTATCAAGCCCTTCCACAGGGCATAGCTCATAGTAAGTGCTCAATCAACATGGAGGCTTTAATAAATATCACCCCAAGAGCCTCTGACAGAAAATCAACTACCAGCTTCCGAAGGGGCTGATTTGCAAACAGTGCTCTCAGCCTCTCTCGATGAAAATCGCATCCCTCTCCTCTCCTCCAGCGTGTGTTCATCCTCTTTATCTTTCAGCCAGGACTCGGGCCATCCCTCGCAGCCCAGCTCCCAGGGTACATCCCACTCCTGTCATTTCTTTCTATTCCTCCTTAAAGTAAATCTTCAAAACAAAACATCCTCACAGTGGAAACAAGTCAAAGGCCCATGAAGGGATGAGTGGATAAACAGAACAGGGTCCATCCACACAATGGAATATTAGTCATTCCTTGAAAAGTAGGAAATTCCAACACGCGCTACAACAGGGATGAACCTTGAGGACATTACGCTATGTGAGATAGGCCAGTCACCAAGAGACACTTATTGTACAATTCCACTCATATGAGATTCCAAGAGCAGTCAAATTTACAGATACAGAAAGTAGAATGGTAGGGTACCAGTGTCTGGGTTGGATGGGGCGGGGGACCGTTGTTTAATGAAGGCAGAGTTTCGGTTCTGCAAGATGAAAAGCATTCTGGAGATTGGTTGCACAACAACGTGACTGTATTTGACACTGCGGAACTCAACACTTAAAAATAGCTCAGACAGTCAATTTTATATGTTGTGTATTTAACCACAAATAAACATAAAGTTTAAAACAAAAACAACCTTCCCATCAAATGCAAACCCGTGGCCAGCAGCACACTGACCGGGTAGTTTTATGTGAGTGCAGGTGGGGTCCTGGGATGAATCCTGATTTCCCCACCAGTCTCTGTCCTCCTGTGGGCAGCATGGGGCCCCCAAAGGGAAATAGGACATAGTAAAGTCTAGAGATGGGGCTGAAGCCTGCCCCCCCCAAAAGGAGAGAGGAGCTTGCAGGTGGAGACAGAGGACTTTAGGAAAAGGCAGGCACTTAGGGAGCAGCTCGGGGAAGGAGCTTCTCTGGGCTCCTTTGAGGGTTTGCCTGGGACTAATGGGGTTCCCAGGACACAGACTTTCAATCCAAAACCTGGCAGAAAAGTCCCAGGAACACTGCAATAGCATGTCACCCTACTTGCTCAAGGTCACACTTCTTTCTAAGGAAAGATTTGAGACCAGTCTCCACCCTGCCTCCCTCCACCCTCCACCCCATAGGACTTTCAGCCCCCAGATGGAAGGCAATTCCAATGAGAGGAACTGTGGTGGGGGTGGTTAACATGTGTTACCCAATCTCCACTATCATTATCCTGAGAAACATCTCTGTGATCCTTGCTCAGCCTTGGGCCCTTGTTCCCTTCATTTGCTGATACAGTTCTTTTAAACCCGCTTCTCAACAGTAATAGGGGCTTCCCAGGTGGCACTGGTGATAAAGAACCCGCCCGCCAATGCGTGAGACACAGAGACACGTGTTCGACCCCTGGATTGGAAAGATCCCCTGGAGAAGGGCATGGCAACCCACTCCAGTATTCTTGCCTGGAGAGAGGAGCCTGGTGGGCTGCAGTCCATGGGGTCTCAAAGAGTCAGATATGACTGAAGTGACTTAGCACGCACACATGCACAGCAATAAGAAATTCAGCCTCACCCATTAAAAGAGATGACTGATGAAAAAGTGAGCATCCGTGTAGACTCTCCCCAGGATGAGGATGGCCATCCCACATTGTGGGGAGACTAGTGACAGCTCCCATCACCATCAGCCCCCAGTGAAAGGTCCAGAGAAGGAGTAATGTGAAACTATGATCTCAGAAACATCCTGTAAATTGATCTGATAAGAGAGAGTCCTAGGGACTTCCCTGGTGGTCAGGAGGTTAAGAATCCACACTTCTACTGCTGGGGGTGCAGTTTCGATCCCTGACAGGGGAACTAAGATCCTGCATACTGCATGGTGTGGATAAAAGAAAGAAAAAAAATTGTTTTAAAAAAGGAACGAGTCCTAGAGGATCCTGGGAGCAGTGATACTGGACAGGCAGAAGGAGGGTTGGGTGGGGATAAGTGGAGAAGGAGTGGGGAGGCTTGGCCTCAGGGCAGAGAGCTGGGGGACACGAGGGAGCTGGGGAGGGGTAACAGGAGGGAGATGAGGGAGGAGGGCCCTGGGTAGTCGCTGAGCAGTGGGGCTCCAAGAGTCAGGGGTGCACCCTGGTGGGGGCGGGGGACCTTTTCCTTGGGGATAAACAGTGGGTTTCATTGCCAAGACAAGGACTTCTGTGTGTGTGTGTGCATGTGTGTGCGAGTGTGTATGTGTGGGTGTCACGCACTCAGCCTGCATCAGCAACAAGCACAACAGCCCCCGCCCTCCTGTCGCACTGGGGGACCAACCAGGCGATTCCAAATAGTGCCAGAAGGGGAACGAGAAGGGAGGAGTGGCCCTGGGGGCGCCTTCTTCAGAGATCCAGGACAGAAGAGAGCCCCGGAGGAGCTGACATTTGAGCTGAGACCTGAAGGATGATGAATGGGTCCAATTAGAGCAAGAAGGGAGAGCAATGCTCCAGGCAAGGGTTCAGCAGCACAGAGGCTGAGCCGGGACCCTGGGGGCAGAGGCCTGATATCGAGGAGGGAAGCGGCAGGGTCCTAAAGACGGCGAGGCTGAGATTCAAGCAGGACTGGCGACAGGATTCAAGTCATCCAGAGCAAAATGAAAATGCGGGCCTTTTGGGCAAAACTTATTAAGAATTTAAATCAGAGGTGAGGAAGCATGAGAATTAGGCTCCACGTCCACGTGAGCGCTGGGCAGAGCACTGCCCAGGTTGCTTGTCTGTGAAGTCAGCTCTAGGTACAGATCCTCAGGGTCTTGCCTGCTCACGAGTGTGGACTTGACCTGGCTTTTAAACCAGGAGGGCTTCCTGGAGGCTGCAGCTTTTGTAGGGTGAGAGGCAGTGGTAACCTTGACTTTGACCTCAAGCCTGCTGCACAGGTGGTATCATTGGACAAGTCAGTGAGTCTCTAACCCTGCTCTTATCCACACGGCATCCTGAGGACCAGGGTTCCATAGGGTCCACTTTGAGAAACCTGAGTTTGGCACATCAGTGCTATGAAATCCCTTAAAGAGCAACACTCTCTCATGTCAGACAGGGAGAAACTGAGGTCCAGAGAGGGGCCAATGGTCCACTGAGGGCACACAAGTTGTGACAGAGGTGGGAGCAGAGGGATGGCCTTCTGGGCCTCCAGGTGGGGTTCTCCACTGAGTCCAAAGCCGGTGCCCGTAGAGTATGGGCAGTCACAGGGCCCAGAAACCAGCCAGGTGGCCCCAGATGTCACCCTGGGTGGACCGGGAGTTCAGTGTGGGGGAGGAGAGGCAGTGGGCGAAGGTCTGAGCTTCGGGACTTTTGAGAACAGACAGATGCATGTGTTCCATTCAGACAGCGGCTCCAGCCCGCTGCTTCCGAATGAGCCTGAGTGTGTAATTTAAATCTTATTAAATCATGAATCTGGGTCAGTGGTAATTTATAGATTACCTTCATTAACTGGATAAAAATAATCACCAACTCAACAATGAGTCATAACAGCAATTAAAAAAAAAAAAAAAAGGTACAGCTTAGCGCCGGTTAGGGTGTGGGGGACACATCTCCAAATATTTCCCGAAGATTCTGGAGACTGGCAAAAATCAACATGCGTTTGGCCTGAGACAACTCCCCTTTTTTCTCTCCTTAATTTTTAAGCCTTTGGGAGAAATTTAATCCACATGTTTTGGATTTGTTTACATTTAAACCATCAAAACAGTGTTTGTAAGAAGCATTTGATGTCCAAGAGCCGTTTTTTCCCCTTCTTTTTTTTAAAGGCCTTTGGTCTTTGAACCAGGAGGCTGTCTTGTGCCGAGATGAAATGAGGCCGTGTCTATAGGAACGCTGAGAGTAGGATGGGGCCCCTCCCACCTCCCTACCTGCCCTTCTGCCCTGGAGGTCTGCCAGTGTCCCAGGGAATCCTCCTCAACCCTCGGGAAGCTCTGAGGGTGGTAAGGAAGCCTCCAAGGTGTGGGTCTCCATCAGCTTCTGGTCCTACATGGAAGAACAGCAGCTTGAGTTTAGTAAGCATCTACTAAGTGCCATTGTACAGGAGACAGGGATCAAGACCATCCCCATGGAAAAGTAATGTAAAAAAGCAAAATGGCTGTCTGGGGAGGCCTTACAAATAGCTGTGAAAAGAAGAGAAGCGAAAAGCAAAGGAGAAAAGCAAAGATATAAGCATCTGAATACAGAGTTCCAAAGAACAGCAAGAAGAGATTTTTAAAAAAGTCTTCCTCAGTGATCAATGCAAAGAAATAGAAGAAAACAACAGAATGGGAAAGACTAGAGATCTCTTCAAGAAAATCAGAGATACCAAGGGAAAATTTCATGCAAAGATGGGCTCGATAAAGGACAGAAATGGTATGGACATAACAGAAGCAGAAGATATTAAGAAGAGGTGGCCAGAATACACAGAAGAACTATACAAAAAAGATCTTCACGACCAAGATAATCACGATGGTATGATCACTCACCTAGAGCCAGACATCCTGGAATGTGAAGTCAAGCGGACCTTAGAAAGCATCACTATGAACAAAGCTAGTGGAGGTGATGGAATTCCAGTTGAGCTATTTCAAGTCCTGAAAGATGATGCTGTGAAAGTGCTGCACTCAAGATGCCAGCAAATTTGGAAAACTCAGCAGTGGCCACAGGACTGGAAAAGGTCAGTTTTCATTCCAATCCCAAAGAAAGGCAATGCCAAAGAATGCTCAAACTACCGCACAATTGCACTCATCTCACATGCTAGTAAAGTAATGCTCAAAATTCTCCAAGCCAGGCTTCAGCAATACGTGAACCGTGAACTCCCTGATGTTCAAGCTGGTTTTAGAAAAGGCAAAGGAACCAGAGATCAAATTGCCAACATCCGCTGGATCATGGAAAAAGCAAGAGAGTTCCAGAAAAACATCTGTTTCTGCTTTATTGACTATGCCAAAGCCTTTGACTGTGTGGATCACAATAAATTGTGGGAAATTCTGAAAGAGATGGGAATACCAGACCACCTGACCTGACTCTTGAGAAACCTATGTGCAGGTCAGAAAGCAACAGTTAGAACTGGACATGGAACAACAGCCTGGTTCCAAATAGGAAAAGGAGTACGTCAAGGCTATATATTGTCACTCTGCTTATTTAACTTCTGTGCAGAGTACATCATGAGAAACGCTGGGCTGGAAGAAACATAAGCTGGAATCAAGATTGCCGGGAGAAATATCAATAACCTCAGATATGCAGATGACACCACCCTTATGGCAGAAAGTGAAGAGGAACTAAAAAGCCTCTTAATGAAAGTGAAAGAGGAGAGCGAAAAATTTGGCTTAAAGCTCAACATTCAGAAAACTGAGATCATGGCATCTGGTCTCATCACTTCATGGGAAATAGATGGGGAAACAGTGGAAACAGTGTCAGACTTTAATTTTGGGGGGCTCCAAAATCACTGCAGATGGTTACTGCAGCCATAAAATTAAAAGATACTTACTCCTTGCAAGGAAAGTTATGACCAACCTAGAGAGCATATTCAAAAGCAGAGACATTACTTTGCTGACTAAGGTCCGTCTAGTCAAGGCTATGGTTTTTCCAGTAGTCATGTATGGATGTGAGAGTTGGACTGTGAAGAAAGCTGAGCACCGAAGAATTGATGCTTTTGAACTGAGGTGATGGAGAAGATTCTTGAGAGTCCCTTGGACTGCAAGGAGATCCAACCAGTCCATTCTGAAGGAGATCAGTCCTGGGTGTTCTTTGGAAGGAATGATGCTAAAGCTGAAACTCCAGTACTTTGGCCACCTCATGCGAAGAGTTGACTCATTGGAAAAGACTCTGATGCTGGGAGGGATTGGGGGCAGGAGGAGAAGAGGATAACAGAGAATGAGATGGCTAGATGGCATGACCGACTTGATGGATGTGAGTTTGAGTGAGCTCTGGGAGTTTGGTGATGGACAGGGAGGCCTGGCGTGCTGCAATTCTTGGGATCGCAGAGTCGGACACGACTGAGCGATTGAACTGAATTGAACTAAGTGCCAGGCACAATACTGCTCCAATACTTTGGCCACCTGATACAAAGAGCTGACTCATTGGAAAAGACCCTAACGCTGGAAAATATTGAGGGCAGGAGGAGAAAGGGGCAACAGAGAATGAGATGGTTGGATGGCATCACTGACTCAATGGAGATAAGTTTCACTGAGACTCTGTGAAGGACAGGGAAACCTGGTGTATTGCAGTCCAAAGGGTCAAAAAGACTCAGAATATGACTGATCGACTGAACAACAAAATCAGCTCAATGAGATAGCTTCCCTTACCATGCCCATTTTAGAGATGGGAAACTGAGTTCATTAGGGACTAAGCCCTTGAACACAAAGCTAGAGAAGATGGGGACTTCACTGGTCCAGTGGTTAAGGATCCACCTTCCAATGCAGGGGATGTGGATTTGATCCCTGGTTGGGGAACTTAGATCCCACACCCCTTCGGTCAACTAAGCCCATGCACTGCAACTAACTGAGCCCACGCAATCTAGAGTCCATGCTCCGGGAGAAGCCTGGGCAGCACCACAAAGACTTGGCGCGACCCACCAACAAAACAAAGAAAGCTAGAGGGTGGCCAGAACAGGAGGTAGAGATCTCAAGTGTGTCTGGAGCTCAGAATACGTTAAAGGTGACACAGGGGTTGGGATAAAGGATGCAAAGTGTTTCAAAGGTATTACTTGCTCTACACACAATGATGGGTTAACATCACCCCAGTGAATGGCCTTCCTGGGTGGCTCAGTGGTAAAGAATCCGCTTGCAATGCAGGAAACGCAAGAGATGCGGGTTCGATCCCTGGGTCAGGAAGATCCCCTGGAGGAGGGCATGGCAACCCACTCCAACATTCTTCTCTGGGAAATCCCATGGACAGAGAAGCCTGGAGGGCTACAGTCCACGGGGTCACAAAGAGCTGGGCACGTCTGAGCACCATCAGCACCACAGCGAAGCACTGGCCATGCCCACTCCCGTCCGGTCCTGCCCCCTCCCCACCCGCTCCACATCCTTCTCCCTCTCTTTTTCTTCTTGGCTGCATTTTTGGATTCAGATGGCTTTCCTCTGACCTTTTTTGGTGTCCCACCCTTTTCCTCCATTTATTTCTACATAATTGTAGTCACTCTGGTTGTATGATTTTACATGCTTCTTTCAGCCACTTACCCTTATCACTCAGGATCTTTCCACACCATCAGAAATGTTTCCTAACTGTCCTTTTAGTGGCTGCACATCATTCCTTCTCCCCACAGTCCCTTCTGACATATCTTACACTACTCTGCCCTTTGGGTGAATGTTGGTTTCTTTCCCTATTTTTGTTTTTGCGCTGTGACTAACGCCCCAGGGACATCTTTGTGCACAGAATCTGAAGAACGTGTTTGGCTTCAGTTTTTATTCTAATGCAGGACCTCTGCGGACACTTTCCAGGCTGATAAAGAGTAAAAATAATCAACACTTATTGAGCGTTTGCCAGGTGCCAGGCACCCAGCTCAAGTCTCACATTTATTACTTTAGTTAATCCTCATGTAAATGTGGCCAGAAGCCCCATTTCATGGATGAGAAAGCAGAGGCTCGGGGGCAGAAGTAACCTGCCAGGATGCAAACCACGTCGCCCGCAGCCACCAACTGTTTCCTGATGCGGCTACGACAAATTACTGCGATCTTGGTGGTTTTAAGGGCTTCCCTCTCGCGCAGTTGGTAAAGAATCTGCCTGGAATGCAGGACCTGGGTTCAATTCCTGGGTTGGAAAGATCCTCTGGAGAAGGAACTGGCAACCCATTCCACTATTCTCGCCTAGAGAATCCCCCTGGAGGGAGGAGCCTGGCAGTCTACAGTCCATGGGGTCGCAAGAGTCAGGACACAACTTAGCGAATCAACCACCACCACCAAAACTTATGTAGTGGTGGTTTTAAAGCAACGGAAGATTTATTCTTTCTCAGTTCTGGAGGCCAGAAGTTCAACATCAAGGTGTCGGCAGGATCGGTTCCTCCCAGAGTCCCTAAGAGAGACTCCATCCCTTGCCCCTCTCTCGCTGCTAATGGTTCTGGCTTCCCAGACTTAGAGAAACATCACTCCAATCTCTGCCTCCATCATCACATGGCCTTTCCCTCAGTGTCTCTCTGCTTTTTCTTCTTTTCTCTCTCTGATGAGAACACCTGTCACTGGATTCAGGACCACTGCAATTCACGATGATCTCACTTTGAGGTTTTTAACCATGATTACAACCAGAAAGACCTCTATTCCAATGAAGGTCCCAATCTGAGGTCCTGGGTACCAATTTTGTGACGTACCTTTGAATACACAAAAGCTATATGGTTCCAAAGGGGGTCTCTTGGAGGAGGGGACAGTTTGGCCAAGACCTGAAGAATGAGGGGGTCCCGGCTGCAAGACCAGCATAGCGTGCATGTTCCTGCTATCCAGGATATGCAAATACTGTAACAGAATTCACTGATTTTCCACTGATGGACTTTTAGGTTATTTGATGGCAGCCCACTCTCGTGTTCTTGCCTGGAGAATCCCAGGGGCGGCAGAGCCTGCTGGGCCGCCGTCTACGGGGTCGCACAGAGTCGGACACGACTGGAGCGACTTAGCAGCAGCAGCAGCAGCAACACAACTTCTCAAGGTTAAAAAGCACTCCTATCCCAAATCTGTTTACTCATCTGTAATTCTTTCCTCGCAACCAGTTTCCTTGGGTGGATGAATAAGCATGCCTCGAAGGCTTCTGCTGTAAACTTTTCTGCCAGGCGGCAGTGGGGGTAAGCAGGTAGTCTGGTTCACACTTACAGGATGCTTGACCTTAGGCAAAACCACAGCATAGTGACTGGTCCCCAGCACCGGGGTGACACCGAGGTGACATCAGGACAACTGTATGCTCCGTGTCGACCAACATCAGAAACTGGAGAGCTCTTTCATCTCTGCCAATTGAATTGCAAGACTGACAATGATTTTAATTGGTATGTACCAATGGATCTCTCAGGCTTCCCAGGTGGCACTAGTGGTAAGGAACCCTCCTATCAATGCAGGAGACAATAAGAGACACAAGTTCGATCCCTGTGTCAGGAAGATCCTCTGGAGGAGGGCATGGCAACTCATTTCAGTATTCTTGCCTGGAGAATCCCATGGGCAAAGGACCCTGGAGGGCTATCAGTCCATGGGGTCACAAAGAGTCAGACATGACTGAAGCGACTTAGCAGGCATCAAGGGATCTCTATCAGTTATGTGGTAAATCAATAATTCGCTGGCTGGGAAGGTGGGGGTCTCATGTAAGCTGTGAATCAGCAAGTGACAGAGGCTGGCGTAACTGTATCCCCGGAAAGCAAAAGCTAAAAAATCTCATCTTAAAAAAAATACAGACTGTTACACTGCCACGTTCACTGACTGAATGGTGAATATATAGACATATAAGAGATATCTACATCTTTATAGACATAGGTATGCAAGGCGTATCTATATCTCAGGCAACCAAAAGACAACTGGTTTACAGGCTGAGCTGCCCAAGTGGATACTGTGAGGATTTGCTGCCTGTTTCAGTCAAGGTGCTCTCAAGGAGTTTTTCATAAGAATGTAGTAGACTTCATGAACAAAAACAACGTGAGCTTCCTGCCTCACACCATATGCTGGAATTTATCCCTAGTGAACCAAAGATTAATGTTAAGTAAGGTATGAATATATTAAATAATGAATCTAAAAGAACTGGAGAGGGAACTTCCCTGGTGGTCCAGTGGTTAAGAATCTGCCTTACAAGGCAAGGGACATGGGTTTGATCTCTGGTCGGGGAACTAAGACCCCACATGTCCAGAGCAACTAAGTCCGAGTGCCACAACAAGAGAGTCTGAGCTCGCCAACGAAAGATCCCACACGCTGCAATTAAGACCCACCCCACCAAATAAATAAACTAATTCATTAAACAGCTGGAGAAATAAGTATGAATTAATGTCTTATAATCTTGGAAGTGGAAAGAATCTTTTGAGGCATGGCATGTAAGGTGAAATGAGAAAAAACAATTTTGACTACTTAAAAATTAAAATAAAATCTCTGAACAGCAAATGAAACATAAACAAGTTGGAAAATAACAAAATTGGCTTCCTTGGTGGCTCAGACAGTAAACAATCTGCCTGCAATGTGGGAGACCCAGGTTCAATCCCTGGGTCAGGAAGATCCCCTGGAGAAGGGAATGGCTCCCCACTCCAGTATTCTTGCCTGGAGAATTCCATGGACAGAGGGGCCTGGCGGGCTACAGTCCATGGTGTGTCAAAGAGTCAGAATGACTGAATGACTAACACTTTCACTTTCAAGGAAAATATGCAAAATGTGACAAATATATATGGCATATGACCTTAATATATAAAGAATAATTGCTAATCAATAAGAAAAAACGTCAAATATACCAGTACCATATTTATAGGCAAATACCTAAACGAGAAATGCAAATAACAAATATGAAATTCTAACTACTTCATTTAGTGCGGTGCCTGCCACATCATAGATGTTTGGTATAATGGTTGTTTAATGCCTGAACCTGCCCTGGGTCACATAACAATAGCTCACTAAGCCCTTAATGGGGGATGCAAAGAGTTGGAACAAGCACAGAACTCAGCTCTGTCTCCAGCCTGCAGACAGTGTGCTCAAAGCAGCCACTGAGGAAGTTCCTGCTACTTATGAGCTGTGTGACTTTAGCCAAGTGGTTTAGCTTCTCTTTGCCTGAGAAGCTGAGAAAATGGGATAAGTGAGGACAGGATTAATACCAACCTCATGGGACTGTTGCAAGCGTGAAACAAGTTAATACACGTAAAGTACTAAGAGCAGCGCCTGGCTCATCATGAAGGCTCAACAACGTGCTCCAAACTTCAGAAATAACGTTAGGAATGGAAGCTAAGAAACGCCCACCATTCATGGATCTATTCATTCAACACCTACTTAGTCAGTGCCTAGTATGTGTCAGGCCTTAGTAGGGTCATGATGGATGCTCATTTAATATTAAGACAGACACTGAAGCCATCACAGTAAAGGAGATGATCCATTAGAAGGGAAAACACCTGGCTGGTGGCAGGATCCCAGACTCAGGGCCTGACACAGGCTCAGCAGCCAGGGGCAGTTTCCTGGAAGAGGCAGTTTTCAAGCTCAGCCTGGAGAGATGAGTGGGAGTTTTCCAAGAGAGCATTATTCCAGACAGAAGAAGCAGTCAATTCAAACTCAAATGTGCAAGAGATGTAAAATCATTTCAGTCCATATTTTCTTACAGTGTTGCCCTGTCATTAAGAGGGTGGGCTTGGGAGCAAGTCTGTCCTGAGTTACACTGGTTGGGGGTGGGGGTGGGGGTCTGCCAAACTTGTGTGTATGTGTGTGTGTGTGTGACTCTGCATCTACAGAATGAGGATAAAAGTGGCATGAGAGTTTGGTGATTTCAGATGTGTGAGACACCAGCCTGAAGCCTGCTGTGTGGGGAAGGCACTAGGGCAGGTCCCACAGCCAGAAATCCATCTCTTGGGTGGGATTTTCAACTGGTTACACAACTGACGCCTAAAGGCCACTGCTCAAGAGTTACGACTTCGGGCAGCTAGAAGCCAGCCCTCCCAGATCACCTTCAGGATGATTCTCGTTCAGATTGCTCAGTGTTGGCATTTGGAGCCAGACAATTCTTTACTATGGTTGGTGTGTGTGTGGGGGGTCTGTCTTGTGCACCCTAGGTGTTCAATAGCATGCCTGACCTCTACCCACCAGCTGCCAATAACAATCGCCCTCTGGAACAGGCCATTGCCTCCCACCACCCTGTCTTGATCATGGAAAATGTCCCCAGACATTTCCAAATGTCCCTTAGAGGACAAGCTCACTCCATTGAGAATGACTGATCCAGGTCAATGAGGATCTTCTGGGAACAGCCCAACCAGGCAGAGTAGTCCCTTCCCCACTGGGAGAAACAGCTACACTCCACTGGGGTCCACAGGCCAAATTCCAGCCTTGAGTGTGTTTTGTTTGAGCCAGGGAACATTGTAAATCTTGATGAGCTGACAATGATCTTAAAAATCAGGAAATTTCATAGACATACTGCTATGCATGCCTATATGCTAAGTCGCTTCAGTTGTGTCTGACTCTTTGCTACCCTATGGACTGTGGCCCACCAGTCTTCTGTGTCCCTTGAATTCTCCAGGCAAGAATACTGGAGTGGGCTGTCACACCCTCCTCCAGGGGATCTTCCTGACCCAGGGATTGAACCCATGTCTCTTATGTCTCCTGCACTGGCAAGGGAATTCTTTACCACTAGCGCCACCTGGAAAGCCCACACGCTGCTATATGTATTAATACAATAGATAACCAAGATTCAGCAGGCAGCAGGCAGCAAGTGCTGAGAACTGAGTTGCATCTTCCTCCTTTGGCTGGACACAGGCTTCCTGTTTGCCACGTTCCCACTGCTCTCTATTGTACCCTGAATTCTGAGGACCAAAGTCAGTTTCCATCTACCCCATTCCATTTTCACAACCATGCTGGACCCTCATGCTGTTGGAATTTGGGGCTCTTGATCTAATGTGTTTGCATGTACACACACACACATGCACCAACACACACATATACATGTATGTGTACACGTGTATACACATGCAGGTACATATGCATGTACACACGTGTACATCACACAGATACATACAAACACGCATGCAGGCACGCAGATACACAGGCCCCTGTCACTCACCTACTCCGATGGGCCGCAGCCCAGGGCACCCCGCGTGCCTGGTGTGCACACCTGGTTGTGAATCTCTGCACTTTGAAGTGCTGCCTTCCTCCCCACAGGGACTCTTGGGGTGTCACTCGGATTGATGGATGGCACAGCCCAGCTCTCAAAAGCTGCCACATGTGTTTATTACGGCGATGAGTGTGGGCCAGCCCACTTCTGGCTTGTGTAAGTGTCAACTGGTGACAACATGTGCTTCGCAGAAGGCAGATGTCAAAGCAGCCGGGGAAGCTGAGCGCGTGCATGGGGACCACCCAGGGGCAGCGCGCACACAGCCCAGCTCTGGTCACACGCTGCTTCCCTGGCCTTTGGCGAGAGAATTAAAGGGCATGGAGAGTGACACTGGCCACCAGGACAGGTCTGATGTGAAGACTGAAGCCACTCAGGACAGTGCCATCAGCTGCCAGACGTTGCCCTGGGGCCCGCTTCACCTGGGAGTGTCCACAGGCCACACAGCCAGTCTCATTCGGTTCTCTCCCAAAGGCCCCCACCCCCTGGAGATCACAAGCTCAGTCACCACCAGTGGGGCAGCACGATTTCTTCACCTCTGAACAGTGATCCTTCCAAGCACTCTGTAGTCACTTCAAAAACATGACCTTCTCATCCCCGTTTTGTTGATGCTCTGAAGGCTGCATCAACTGCTAAGATTTGTCTGACACTGAGTCTGCACTGAGCATAATTTCACAGACATCCTATCATTCCAGCTCTTCTACAGTCTGATGAAAGAGGTTTTAGTATTGTTCCCATTTTATAACTAAAGACACTTGAGGCTCATGATCTCTTTCTTCTCCTTATTTTCCTGTCTCTCTTCTCCTTCTCCTCTGTTTCCTCGTCACTTCAGGCTAAGGTCTACCGAGCCTTCATATATGCCAGGCACCGAGTCAGGCACTTGACCATTTCAATTCATCCCCCTACAGCTCTGGGAGGTTTGTCCTATTTTAGCCTTTGTCTAATCCCCAGAGGAAGGAACCAGGACTCAGCACCATACTTGGAAACCTCAAACCCAGCTGGGACTCAGGAACCAGTGGAGACTGTCCACCCTGATGGCCTCAGAAAATGTGCAGTTCTCAACAAGGACCAGCCAGAGTGACCCCAGAAGCCCCCCAACCCCACAGCAAGAGCTGGAACATCAGCAGAGGATCACCATGTCCAAGCAGGCACTGGGCTCCAAGAAGAATCTCCACCGTGACTTAGCCTAGCATTTGGGGAGCCTTCACCTGGGAAGTCACTCCAGTCTCTTTATAAGGTGCAAACCCTGCCTTGCAACTTCTAATCTGTGAAATTGGCCCTAGAAAACTGGGTGGTAGCCGGATGCCAAGCCATCTCAAGAAATAAGCAGAAATAATTGAAAAGAGCACAGTGTCATTTGTTATCTTAAAAACATGGGGCATTTTTAAGTACCCAGTGTGTTGGGAAACATAAATTGTCAAGACTTCCAAATTGCTTTCTTTCCTTCAACTTTAAGGATGCTGCTAGAGTGAAAAAAGCTGGCTTAAAACTCAACATTCAAAAAACTAAGATCATGGCATCCAGTCCCACCATTTCATGGCAAATAGATGGGGAAAAAGTGAAAACGGCGACATTTTACTTTCTTGCTTTCCAAAATCATTGCAGATGGTGACCGAAGCCATGAAATTAAAAGACAATTGCTCCTTGGAAGAAAACTAATGACAAACCTAGACAGTATATTAAAAAGCAGAACCATCACTTTGCTGACTAAAGTCTGTATAGTCAAAGCTATTATTTTTCCAGTAGTCATGTATGGATGTGAGAGTTGGACCAATTCGAAAGCATCAGTTCTCAGCATTGAAGAACTGATGCTTTTGAATTGTGGTGCTGGAGAAGACTCTTGATAGTCCCTTGGACAGGAAGGAGATCAAACCAGTCAATCCTAAAGGAAATCAACCTTGAATATTCATTGCAAGGACTTATGCTGAAGCTGAAGCTCCAATACTTTGGCCACCTGATGTGAAGAACTGATTCATTGAAAAAGACCCTGATGCCGGGAAAGTCTGAAGGCGGGAGAAGGGAGCAGCAGAGAGATAGCTGGATGGCATCACGACCGTCTCAGTGAACATGAATTTGAGCAAACTCCAGGAGATGGTGAAGGACAGGGAAGCTTGGCATGCTGCAGTCCCTGGGGTTGCAAAGAATTGGACACATGACTTAGCAACTGAACAACAAGTCATATCTGGGTGCAGCCAGACATTCTTCTTTTTTTTTCCCCCTACAAATCTATGTATTAATAATAGCTTGACTAAAACCAGCTCTTTCCATGAGACAGCATATATTAACCAGAGTCTGGAATCAGCCAGATGTGGGTGCCAACCCTATATCACCACCCATTTGTTAGCTGTGTGGACTTAGTGAATGATTTGGTCTCTGGAAGCTTCAGTTTCTCTAACTGCAAAACAGAGCAGAGAAGAACATGAAGATGCAACAAGCTGAAGGTATAATTTAGCCCAGCGCCTAACGTCGGAAGTGGTTGATGAATGTTTGCTGGCAGTCTTTTAATGCTGGTCATGGGTTCTCCCTGGCCACCCCCTTTCATAAGCTAAGAAGCCCCTGGCAGTGTTCATGTTCAATTATAAGAAATGCCTGTTATCCTGAAGACGGGTGTTTTCCATTTCCCACTCCTACATCTTTCCTCCAGATCTGGAGATTTTGCCAAGCTCAATATCATATCTTTTTAGTGAGCATTGAAAACTAGAGTTTAAGTATTTAAAAAAAAAAATCTGAACTTGGAAAAAGGAGGGAATTTTTTTCCCTGAAAGAGAGAATTGTGCAGAGAAAATCTGGAAGCCTAGTTTTATTCCTAATTGAAGCAGAGTTTTCTCAGCCACCTAGATATGTATCAAATAATTACAGCTCAACTGTTGCAATTCAGCACCTGGGCTATGGTGAAATTATTTTTTAATGTATCACCCAGGCTGTTTGATGTTTGATTTATGCCTGGATGTCAAGGTATTAGACAAACACCCAACGCTGTGTTCCTAGGGCAGCTGCTATTGTTGAATTGAGGAAGGTAGGTGTGTCAGAGACTGGAGGTTTCTTACACATATGGGGACAAATCATCTTGTTGGTGACATCGAGGGCTCCCTGGAATGTAGGACTTTCAGTACTAAACTGAGAAAGTTCTGGGCAAAGCTGGGAGTTGGCCAACTTAATTATCAAAGACATATTCTTACTTTCTTCCAAACAAGCAAAACCACATTTTATTAGGGCAACAAGGCACACACTAAAAAGCTCTATTTCCCTTGCAGTTAGAGATGGTCATGTGGTACAGTTCTGGCCAATGAAATGTGAATAGAAGTCCCAAATAGGGCTTCTGTGGGAAGCTCTTTAAAGGGGCATAATTCAATAAGCACTTGCCCTTTAAATCTTCTACCTTCCTGCATCTCCATGCCTGGGATGTAGATGCGATGACTGAAGATGCAACTGCCATCTTGGGATCATGAGGCAACCTGGAGGCTAAAAGCTAGGCTTTTAGGATGGCAGGACAGAAAGCAAGGAGCTTAAGTCCCTAATGACCTTATGGAGCCATCATCCAGCCCTGGGCTTTTTCCTTTATATAAGAGATAAATAAACCCTGTGTTTCTTCAAGTCCCTCTAACAGGCTTCTTTTTGTAGCAGCCAGATCAATAAAGGGACTGAGTGCCGTGGTTTCCCTGAATTTGTCCTGCTTTAGCTCTGAAACCCCTCAGAGCCAAGCAAACCAGGATAGTTGGTCACTCCAGAATGAGAATCCTAATGGAGATGACTGGGGACTTTGGAGTAGGGAGGGGTGGAGAGGCTTCATTTAGGGGGAAGTGGCTGAAAAAAAGATGATCCTGGATGAGATCCATGGGTGTAACAGGATGGAACACAGCATCCTCTGCTCTTAGCAAAGGGACTGAGGGATAAATCAGAGAGAACACACCTCAGCCTGTGCTGGCATGAAAACAGTAATTGTAAATGAGGGCTTCCCTGGTGGCTCAATGGTAAAGAATCCACCTACTAATGCAGGAGACGTGGGTTCGATCCCAGGGTTGGGAAGATCCCCTGGAATAGGAAATAGCAATTTGCTCCAGTATTCTTGCCTGGGAAATCCCATGGACATAGGAGCCTGGCAGGCTACAATTCATGGGGTCACAAAAGAGCCAAACACGACTGAGCATGCATGCAAACAACACACGATTAATGTCAAAGCCCAAGGGGAACAGTTTCCACAGATGATCCTGACTGAATCAGTGATACAGACGAATAAAAAGACCTGGTTCTGAACGCAGCCGGAGCAAGGGTGCTGCACAGAAACCTCCACAAACATTGAGCTCATCTTTTCAGTGCTGAAAAGTCTCCCCTGCTCCTTCCACCCTGCTCTGCCCAAGTCGTGGGAGGCAACACCTGAATAGGTAATTATAGCTCTGAAGACAAAGGAAAGACTTTGTCTTGTTCCTGGAGTATTTCCCCCACCCCCTCATCACTCACCTCTGGGGCAGCAAATGAGTGGATTCTCCATCAGTCACTAAACAGACACAGGGCAAGTCCAGGATGTCATCCATCGAAAGCTCTGACACCTCTTATGCCGCCCCCCCAACACTGCCCCCACACAGGACCCTCTGGTTTTCCTGGACACAACCGGGGGCCACCCCGCCTCCCTGTAGGAGCAGGAAGTCACAGCTGTGCCCCGGTGGCTTCCCTGTCATATCTGCTGGGCTGTGTGCAGCCAAGAGAAATCTCTGATGTACATTATAAGCCAAAAGCCTCTATCGGAAACTCTATTAACTTTCTCCATAGCAGGAAAGATTATAAACATCTCAAACAGGGCCCGTTTGCTTTAGCATCTCACTTGATTTCCGGAGGAGGGGAAGTTTCTGAGTGTCCTAGAGTGAGACCTTCTAGAAAGTTACTCCTCTGACTCTCAGAACTTAACTACAGGAGCCCTCTTCATAGGAACCCAGTTCCATTCCTAGAGTGCATTCCCAAGTCAAATTTGTTAGTAAATCCAAAAGTTAGCCTAAGTACTTAACTAACACAATAGGCTACATAGTACTGTACTGATTATATATTTCACATAAATAACACATTTAGAAAAAACAAACAGAAAAATAAAGAAATAATTTTTAATCTTGCAGTACCTCAAAAACTATGCCAGACACAAGAAGTAAGTTATGTGACTGGGTGCATGAACACACATTCTGCATCTTTGAAAGTCTGAAACTTGAAGGTTTGTATGTAGGGGACTTACTGTATTCTGACTCCAGATGCCTTCAAGCTCTGTCTCCAGGCACATGGACTTGGTCACAGACCCCACCTGCTTCACATCCCTCTTAATTTCAGAAAATGGCACGTGTCTTAGGTCAGCTATCCCAGAGGTAGAGCCTGATTCCAGGATTCATGGACATGTGATTCATTATTAAGAGGAGACCAAAAGCCCTTGGGGCAGCTGCCTAGGACAGATGGAGCCAAGGAAGGTGTGATTGCAAGGGAGACCAGAAGGGTGGTTTCACCTGGTCCTGGGGGACCTCTGGAGGCTAAGTTACCCCCTGAGTTTTCCTGGCCTGGAGGTAAGATGCCAGACTTTCATAACCCCCACCTGTCTGCCTCTGGTGGGGTGTTACCTGGACTTGCAAACTCCAAGTATCTCTGGATCTCTGGGCCTGCCCAGTGCCGCGCCACTAGTCCCCAGGCGAGTTTCCAAAGACTTGTCACTGGAAACAGACGCCCCAAGGAGAGCAGCACACAGATCCTAGGAGACCCGAAAGGACCACCTCTGTCAATCACAGACTCTCCTTCTGCTTGGATGTTTCATGAGTGGATATATCTCGAGTCAATCGCAGGCCTGGAATGCAGAGCTTACATCAGACATTGACTCACTGCATCCTAGAGCCTAGCTGGCCTTCAGTCTCCAGTGAATGAGTAAATGAATTAATCATCAGGAGACTGACTCTGTGATGGTCTGCGTTCAGGGACACCCCCTGCTAGCTGGCCCAGACAGGCCCTGCTGTGGGATGCCCTCATCCCCAGCCTCCCTTTCCCCATTGTTCCTCAGCTGGATGGTGAGGGCCTTGGGTGACAGCAGGTCTTATAACCAACTCCCTTGCACCGTGACTGCTAGGTGGGGTCCCCAGTCCAGCAGCATCACATCACTCAGGAACTTGCTGCAAATGGAAAATCTCAGTCCAGAAACTATGGGGGTGGGCCCTGAAGTCTAGCCCACAACCCGCCCCTCAAGAATAATAAGGACCTCGGATCCTGACCATTTGTCGGAGCCCCACACAGGACCAAGGACTCAGAGGGCACTATCGAGCCTCTTATGGCTGAGGCATTATTGCTACAGTGGTTGTTTATGTGAGAGCCTCTCTTTTCCCCGGCTGACTTCTTGACCTCTTATCTTATCTGCCTCAAAAGCTGGAGTCAGTCTGCCTCAGGCCTCTGGGTGGCTTTGTTCATGGGTGTGGAGCAAGGATGCTTCCTGACAGATGGGCCCAGACCTGTGTTTGCATCTCAGCTCACCTATGAGCCTGGCTGAGATGCTCAGTCTGGAAGGCTGGTTGGGTCCAGCTTCTCCACACCTCTGGGCTATTTGTTCCCCTTACATGATCATCTCTGGATGTCCTTTACCCATGGTCTTGCCCCCAGGCCTGTTCAGCCAGGTGACGATTGCAGACTCTGAAATTCACTACCCGTAGCAACCAGGTAGGACCAGTTTCTATGAAGCAACAAGGGGCAAAGGTGAGAACTCCTCTCGGCAGAGCAAAGGGCAGCTGGGTAGTCTTGACTGTGGTCCACCTTTCACAAGAAGACAGGAATTGCCCATCTTAGGGTCTTCCCAAGATAAGGCAATGGCATTCATTCTTCTCTCTGCTGCCCAAACTTGGAAATTGACAAAGGACAGACATTGTATTGCCTCCAGAGACCTGACCTGAATAGAAAGATGCAAGACTTATATACATGGTCCCAAACCCCAAGAGCACCTGGAGGAGGTCCCTCTGACCTCAGTGCCCAAGCCCACACTGAGAGTATTTCCATGTATTTAGAATAGAAGTGAAATGGGATGAGGAGGCGTGGGTGACTCAAGATTGAACCAGAGCAAAGCCCAGGGCTTCGGCTCTATGAGACCATGGGCTCATGGCTTCAACTTCCTGGGTCTGTTTTCTTATCTGCAAAGGCTGGATCAGAGTAGAGATGGCAGACAGAGTCCACCTCTCCTGGTAGTTCAGCCTGAGCCATAGTACCTGTCTGCCGTGCTGGGTGGAGAAAGACTCCTGCAGCTGAATCAAGCCCTGGCCATGTTGCTGCTACTGCTGCCAGCTAGCATTCAGGGAGCATTATGATACCCCAGACAAAGTTAAGTGCTTTGGATAAATCTCATTTTATTCTCACAGCAACTCTGTGAAGTGGTACTATTTATGTCTATTTTGCAGATAAGGAAATAGAAGCTCAGTGAGGTTACATCACTTGCCCCAGGACACACAGCTAGAAAGTGAAAGATCCTGGATTCAAAGCCAGCCAGTCTGGTTTTGGAGCAGAAGCTTCTCAACCTCTGTACCTTTCGGAGTGCTACAATCGATTAGTGAAGTCTGCCTCGGGTGCCTACATGGCAATGATGGTACATGGAGTAGGAATCCAACTCAAATTCCTCAAAAAAAAAACAAAAGGGGGGGGTCCGCAGAAATGGAGGGAGCCAACAAGTTAGTTAGTGTTGACTCAAATAGCTAAAATATCCAGTGGTTGTTGCTCTGACTTACGGTAAAGCAGTCCCAGGGTTCTTCTGCCCTCCTGCGACGTGGTCTCTCCCCATGGCTTGCCTGCACCCCCCTGAGTCATCCTCAGTTTTATTCATCCTCAGTTTTCCCCCTGTGGAGGCCAATGGCAATTCCAGGCTTAATTTGTATTATTTCTCAAATATCCATTTCCCAAACTTCCCTGTAAACAGATCTCTGATTTTATGTTTGGGTTAGCATTCCCCCAACTAAAAATACTCAGCTTCCCAGTTAGGTCACCCAGTTCTGATCAATAAGATATAGGGCACAATTATAAAGTGGAGCCAGAAGAAAGCTCTCCTCTGTTTTTTTTTTTTTTTTTTTTCGACTGTGAGGCATGTGGAACCTTAGCTGCACTGCATGCAGGATCCTAGTTCCCCAACCAGGCATCAAACCCACGTCCCTTGCTTTGGAAACACAAAGTGTTAACCACTGGACCACCAGGGACGTCCCTGAAAAGCTCTCCTCTTGACATAGATGAGACAGGACAGCACAGTGGTCAAAGTGGAAGCATGAGAACCAGATGTTATTATTGTTGTTGTTCAGTAACTAAGTCCTGTACAACTCTGCAACCCCACAGACTGCAGCACTCCAGGCTTCTCTGTCCTTCACTATCTCCTGAAGTTTGCTCAAATTCATGTCCTTTGGTTCGATGATGCTAGTGAACCATGTCATCCGCTGTCGCCCTCTTCTCCTTTTGCCTTCAATCTTTCCAGCATCAGGGTCTTTTCCAATGAGTCAGCTCTTCACATCAAAGAGCTAGGTGATCTCAGTCTTAATTCTGATGCCCTGCATGATCTTGGAAGGGTTGCCAGGTTTGGCGAACAAGAACACAGAACATCCAGTTAAATGTGACTTTCAGATAAACAATGAATGATTTTTTAATATAAGTGTGCCCCAAACAACAGGTGTCCTATATTTCACTGGGCAACCCTAGCAGCTGTCTCAGCTTCACTCAGCCTCTTTCCCTGGATCTGGAAAGGTAACCTTATTGAGGGAATTCCTAATCTGGCCAAGAGTAAGTGACAGGATGTCACGGTCCTAGGCACATAGTCAGCACCCATACATTATTTACTTTGATTATGTTGCCACACCCAGAATGAGTCTTGGGGGTTATGAGTTTAGCTCCCTTCCAGGTACAGGAAAATGTTTACTCAGCATTTATTGACTGACTCACTGAGTGATTTTTCAGAGAATGGAGACGAGACCGTAGCCTCTGCTCAACTAGACCTCAGGAGATAATAATGAAATTGTGGTTGAAGGGTTACCAGCCCATTTTTTAGCTACCAGTGTAGAAAAACCAGACCTTATCTGACCTTGCCAATGGCAACAGAACTCAGATTATTGCTTCATTGGGCAGGAGGAGGCAGGAGAGGAAGTTGTGGGAACAAGCAGAGGTGAGATACAAGTCCACTGATAATTAGCTCCCTGGCCTTGAGTAAATCATTTTAACTTCTTTAGCTTCAATTTTCTCATCTGTCAAATGGGGATAAATGAGGTTGCTCAGCATGCCACAAAGCTCAGACAAGCATCATCCCAGAGGCAGGAAGTGAAAGCATTTTGGAAAACAAACGTGCCAACAAATATCCTTTATTATTGGTCATCTCTGAGACAGGTGAGCAAAACCACGTGGCTGCACAGGGTTTATCACTCTCATCAGCTCTGTGAATCTCTGTGCTTCTACGTATAGGACGCAAGAACTTAATGAGGGTTGTGGCTATTTGTTCCCGAGCCCAGCACTGTGCCTGGCATCACTGAAAGAATCGAATGAAATATAATAGTAAGGATTCAGGGTCAAAGCAGTGAAACCACCCAGAGCCTTCAAGGTCCTCTGTTCAGATTCTCTGATTCCTCTCTGGGAGAAACTGAAGCCTGGAGCAGGTTACATGCTTACTCAGGATGATCCAACCTGATAACAGAGCTCTATTGCCAGCAGCATTCTGGCATCCAGAAGGGGTACAGTTTTAGAATCAGAATAATAGTAATGATGAGAGCAACAGCCAGCTTTGATCTAGGGTGGATCAGGTGACCAGCGTGCTGTGCAGAGTTGTAACAGTTTTCAATCCTCAAATCCCATGAAGAGACAAGAACTCTTGTCCTCACTTTACGGGGGAGGAAACTGAGGCACAGAGAGGTGAAGTCATTTGCCCAAGGTCATCCTGCTGGAAAGCAGCATCAGAGGCTGGTGACCGGATGGCCCAGAGCACACGTTCTCCACCATCCTTGGCACCTCCTTCTTTCTGGAGTGAGAGGCCACTGTGTGTCAGGGCCCTGCCCCTTTTCTCAGGGCAACCTCCTGCTAGGATGGAGCCCCTTGAGCCTCAGTGCCCTCACCTGTATAGCTGGGCAATGATGGTGCTCCTGCAGTCAGACTGGCCAGCCCTGCAGCCCAAAGCATGAGCACCAGAGCTCAAAGTGCTGGGATCCAGTCCTGGGACCACCATTTCCCTGCTATGTGATATTGGGCACAGGACTTAACCTCTCTGACCCTCTCCTTCCTCCTCCACAGAGTTGGAAGCAACGATAAGCGTGCCCACCTGAGGGTCTACTGTGAGGATTCCATAAGGTACTCGTACGTCTGGCACAGTAGCCTCGCCGCTAAACACAGACTGAGCTGTGCAATCAGTGCGTAGTAGGCTTTCAAGAGAGCAAGGTTCGGGGTAGCCCACTCTCACCTTTCCAGGCTTCTCAGCTAAAGCGCTCTCACTCTGGCGCCCTGCCCTCCTCCAAAGGGAGAAACCGCACCCACCTCGTCTATTCAGCCTGTTGACAGAGAATGTGCATTTCTGCTGATCAGAAAGACACTGGCCCACATGGCAAACTCGATAAGCATCTTCATTATAAATGCTACAGAAAAAAGCTAATGCTCAGAATATGGGAAAATTTTTGACGGGTCAATGCTATTCGATTGACTGGGTAATTTTGATTTATTTAAGAGCAAAACAAAATATTTTGCTTGAAATATAATGTCTGGGAATCAGAAGACGTTTAATCTGAATTCGTTTTTCATTCCAATGGAAACAATAAGGGCCTCGTGGGGAACTGTTTCCCATCCCAGCGCTCGGCTTTCTTCTAATTAGCACCGAATAACAAAAGTATAACAGTAGCACCTCTCCTCCCAACTTTTCTAACAGCCTGTCAGAGACAGAACAGTGTGAAAAACAGCTCGGGTTTCTGAGCGACTTTGTCATTTTTCTTTTTGTTTTTTTCTATTGAGAATAAAAGGCGCCCACCCAAGGAAGAGGCCCTGAGGATCTCGTTGCAGGAAAAGGGGCCCAGGGTGGAAGCTGGGAGGTATGGGGGTGAGAAGGGAGGCAAGAGCCTAGATGGAGCAGGTAGGGGGAGGGTTGCACTTCACAATTCAATCAGAAAACTCTGACTTGCTGTGTGATCTTGGAGGCAAGCTCCCTCTGGAGTGATGATGGATGTAGGATACTCAGACCAATAGAAACAAATATATCAATACTCTGTGCTAGCACGATTGGATACTTCTAGGTCATATGCTCAGCCTCAATTAATACTCAAAGTTGTATGGTGACTGGGATGCTGGTGTTCTCCCCACTTTACAGTCGAGTGTCTGATGCCCAGGATCACAGCATCAGGAAACAGCAGACCCAAGGCCCCAGTTCTGCCTTCTCTGGCTTCATAGTGTCTCCACCCCTCGCGTCCTGCTGGGGAAGCTGAGAGTTTGAGCCCACAGAGAGCTTTCAAGTGCCCTGGCTCCCTCATAAACTAGCATGGTATTAGAAATCCTTCATTTATTCAATACTCATGCACTCAGTTCTCATTAATGGACCCTGGGTTTCAGAATGAATAAGATATGGGACTTCCCTGGTGGGCCAGTGGTTAGGACTCTGATGCACTGCAGGGAGCATGAGATTGATCCCTTGTTGGGGAACTAAGACCCCATGTGCCGCTCCACATAATCCCCCAAACAAACAAACAAAAATAAATAAATTCAATTACATTAATAAAACAGGTTCACACTCTGCAGAGAAAGCCAGACACATAAATAGCTCATTTATTCATTCAACAGATATTTATTGAGCATCTATTATGTGTCCCATCACTTCATGGCAAGTAGATGGGGAAAAAATGGAAATAGTGGCAGATTTTATTTTCTTGGGCTCCAAAATCACTGCAGACAGTGATGGCAGCCATGAAATTAAAAGACATGTGCTCCTTGGAAGAAAAACTATGACAGACCTAGACAGTGTATTAAAAAGCAGAGACATCACTTTTCTGACAAATGTCCATAAGTCAAAGCTATAGTTTTTCCATTAGACACGTACAGATGTGAGAGCTGGACCATAAAGCTGAGAGCCAAAGAATTGATGCTTTTAAACTGTGTTACTGGAGAAGACTCTTGAGAGTCCCTTGGACAGCAAGGAGATCAAATTGGTCAATCCTAAAGGAAATCAACCCTAGATATTCATTGAAAGGACTGATGCTGCAGCTGAAGCTCCAATAGTTTGGCCATCTGATGCGAAGAACTGACTCATTAGAAAAGACTCTGATGATGGGAAAGATTCAGGGCAGGAGGAGAAGGGGTGATAGAAGATGAGATGTTTGGATGGCATCACCGACTCAATGGACATGAATTTGAGCAAACTCTGGGAGATGGTGAAGGACCGGGAAGCCTGGCGTGCAGCAGTCCATTGGGTTCCAAAGAGTCAGACACAACTGAGTGGCCAGTGGCCATGGACGAGATAAAGCTGACAGGAAGTGGGGCTGCCAGGGATGATGAGAGAAGGCCTCCCATGATGAGGAGGCAGCACTGGAGTGAAGATATTGAGTTGTAAGGAGCGAGCCACGAGAAGATATTGGAAAGGGCAATCCAGGCAGAGGGACCAGCAAGGCTAACGACCTGAGCTGCTGGGGACTGCACTTGGTGGGAACAGTGTTAATCAGCAAGCACCCAAGGGTTCAGTGCTGAGGGGCAGGGCAGGAAAGTGGAGGCAGGAAAGGGGGAACCTGAGGTGATCATCCAGTAAAAGCTTCTCTGGTGGAGTGAGGACAGTGTTTATTTCCCTTGCTTCCCACCATGAACCCTGCCTGTTCATTTATACATCTTCATCTATCTTTCACTTCTGTCCATTCTGATTCAAGGCCCCCAAGGCCTGGTACACCCACCAGAAAGCCGATGGGAATGAAGAGATGGCCTCTGAACTTGAGGACACACTATACGCTAGTTGAGGAAACCCACAGCAACAACAACAGCATTCTACTGAATGCTTAGAATGAAGGCGAGGCTGGAGAAGCTCTTCACACAGGAGTCGGCTGGTCCTCTTTTGCTGGGTTAGGCAGAAACTTCAACTCTAATTCAGGTGAAGAGGGGATTTATTTAGGTTTAAGCTCAGGTTTCCCTGATGGTTCAGCAGGTAAAGAATCCGCCTGCAGTGCAGGAGACACAGGATATGCCACTTTGATCCCTGAGTCAGGAATATCCCCTGGAGAAGGGAATGGCAACCCACTCCAGTATTCTTGCCTGGAGAACCCCATGGACAGAGGAGCCTGATGGGCTACAATCCACTGGGTCTCAAAGTATCGGACACAACTGTGCAACTAACACTTTCACTTTCTTTTCAAAGAAAAGTCCAGAGGCTTTGGGGGTGGTTCCATCAGGCATCATCTTTTTCTTCCCATCCCTCAGCTATGCCTTACTCTGCATCAGCTCTTCCTCAGGAAAGCCCCCCAGCAGTTCCCACCTTACAGCTTCCAAGACCAGGTTCACAGATAAGAGCATCTCTTGCTGAAATCCCCCAGCAAAACCACCTTATTTCCCACTGGCTCTGCTCCGGTCACATGGTGTCCCATGAGCCAATCGCTGCACCTGGATAAATATGAACATCTGATTGGTCAAGACTGGGATAGCTCAGCCCCACTCCTGGGAAACGCAGTGTTGTTCCCTGGGAAAGGAGGAGTTTCGTGACAGGACAGCACTAGGTGAGGCTTGTTTCTCATTGTGAAGTTTTGTCTCTTGAACTCTCTCAACATGAGATGGGAGCAGACATC
The DNA here is from genome assembly GCF_014754425.2 of Oryx dammah. NCBI lineage: Eukaryota > Metazoa > Chordata > Mammalia > Artiodactyla > Bovidae > Oryx > Oryx dammah. Next base: position 24,123,873 of record NW_024070194.1, on the reverse strand, counting down.
ATGACCCCTTTTTGTACCGAAGAAAGAAAGGCTCCAGGAATTTAAGTGGCTTTTCTGAGATAATATGGCCAAGAATCTCTAATTTTCTTGAAGAGATCTCTAGTCTTTTCCATTCTGTTGTTTTCCTCGATTTCTTTGCATTGATTGCTGAAGAAGGCTTTCTTAGCTCTTCTTGCTATTCTTTGGAAATCTGCATTCAGATGCTTATATCTTTCCTTTTCTCCTTTGCTTTTTGCCTCTCTCCTTTTCACAGCTATTTGTAAGGCCTCCCCAGATAGCCATTTTGCTTTTTTGCATTTCTTTTCCATGGGGATGGTCTTGATCCCTGTCTCCTGTACAATGTCAAGAACCTCATTCCATAGTTTATCAGGCACTCTATCTATCAGATCTAGGCCCTTAAATCTATTTCTCACTTCCACTGTATAATCATAAGGGATTTGATTTAGGTCATACCTGAATGGTCTAGCGATTTTCCCTACTTTCTTCAATTTGAGTCTGAATTTGGTAATAAGGAGTTCATGATCTGAGCCACAGTCAGCTCCTGTTCTTGTTTTTGTTGATTGTATACAGCTTCTCCATCTTTGGCTGCAAAGAATATAATCAATCTGATTTCGGTGTTGACCATCTGGTGATGTCCATGTGTATAGTCTTCTCTTGTGTTGTTGGAAGAGGGTGTTTGCTATGACCAGTGCGTTTTCTTGACAAAACTCTATTAGTCTTTGCCCTGCTTCATTCCGCATTCCAAGGCCAAATTTGCCTGTTACTCCAGGTGTTTCTTGACTTCCTACTTTTGCATTCCAGTCCCCTATAATGAAAAGGACATCTTTTTTGGGTGTTAGTTCTAAAAGGTCTTGTAGGTCTTCATAGAACCGTTCAACTTCAGCTTCTTCAGCATTACTGGTTGGGGCATAGACTTGGATTACTGTGATATTGAATGGTTTGCCTTGGAGATGAACAGAGATCATTCTGTCGTTTTTGAGATTGCATCCAAGTACTGCATTTCGGACTCTTTTGTTGACCATGATGGCTACTCCATTTCTTCTGAGGGATTCCTGCCCGCAGTAGTAGATATAATGGCCATCTGAGTTAAATTCACCCATTCCAGTCCATTTTAGTTCACTGATTCCTAGGATGTCAACAGTCACCCTTGCCATCTCTTGTTTGACCACTTCCAATTTGCCTTGATTCATGGACCTGACATTCCAGGTTCCTATGCAATATTGCTCTTTACAGCATCGGATCTTGCTTCTATCACCAGTCACATCCACAACTGGGTATTGTTTTTGTTTTGGCTCCATCCCTTCATTCTTTCTGGAGTTACTTCTCCACTGATCTCCAGTAGCATATTGGGCACCTAATGACCTGGGGAGTTCCTCTTTTGGTATCCTATCATTTTGCCTTTTCATACTGTTCATGAGGTTCTCAAGGCAAGAATACTGAAGTGGCTTGCCATTCCCTTCTCCAGTGGACCACGTTCTGTCAGACCTCTCCACCATGACCCACCCCTCTTGGGTTGCCCCACAGGCATAGCTTGGTTTCATTGAGTTAGACAAGGCTGTGATCCTAGTGTGATTAGATTGACTAGTTTTCTGTGAGTCTGATTTCAGTGTGTCTGCCCTCTGATGCCCTCTTGCAACACCTACCATCTTACTTGGGATATCTCTTACTTAGCGATACCAATGGAACATTTCATGCAAAGATGGGCCCAATAAAGGACAGAAATGGTATGCACCTAACAGAAACAGAAGAGGTGGCAAGAATACACAGAAGAACTATACAAAAAAGATCTTTACGACCCAGATAATCATGATGATGTGATCACTAATCTAGAGCCAGACATCTTGGAATGTGAAGTCAAGTGGGCCTTAGAAAGCATCACTACGAACAAAGCTAGTGGAGGTGATGGAATTCCAGTTGAGCTGTTTCAAGTCCTGAGGGATGATGCTGTGAAAGTGCTACACTCAATATGCCAGCAAATTTGGAAAACTCAGCAGTGGCCACAGGACTGGAAAAGGTCAGTTTTCATTCCAATCCCAAAGAAAGGCAATGCCAAAGAATGCTCAAACTACCGCACAATTGCACTCATCTCACATGCTAGTAAAGTAATGCTCAAAATTCTCCAAGCCAGGCTTCAGCAATACGTGAACCGTGAACTCCCTGATGTTCAAGCTGGTTTTAGAAAAGGCAGAGGAACCGGAGAGCAAATTGCCAACATCCACTGGATCATGGAAAAAGCAAGAGAGTTCCAGAAAAACATCTGTTTCTGCTTTATTGACTATGCCAAAGCCTTTGACTGTGTGGATCACAATAAACTGTGGAAAATTCTGAAAGACATAGGAATACCAGACCACCTGACCTGCCTCTTGAGAAATCTGTATGCAGGTCAGGAAGCAGCAGTTAGAACTGGACATGGAACAACAGACTGGTTCCAAATAGGAAAAGGAATACGTCAAGGCTGTATATTGTCACCCTGCTTATTTAACATCTATGTAGAGTACATCATGAGAAACACTGGGCTGGAAGAAACACAAGCTGGAATCAAGATTGCTGGGAGAAATATCAATAACCTCAGATATGCAGATGACACCACCCTTATGGCAGAAAGTGAAGAGGAACTAAAAAGCCTCTTGATGAAAGTGAAAGAGGAGAGCGAAAAATTTGGCTTAAAGCTCAACATTCAGAAAACTAAGATCATGGCATCCAGTCCCATCACTTCATGGGAAATAGATGGGGAAACAGTGGAAATAGTGTCAGACTTTATTTTGGGGGGCTCCAAAATCACTGCAGATGGTGATTGCAACCATGAAATTAAAAGACGCTTACTCCTCGGAAGAAAAGTTATGACCAACCTAGATAGCATATTCAAAAGCAGAGACATTACTTTGCCAACAAAGGTCCGTCTAGTCAAGGCTATGGTTTTTCCTGTGGTCATTTATGGATGTGAGAGTTGGACTGTGAAGAAAGCTGAGGGCCGAAGAATTGATGCTTTTGAACTGTGGTGTTGGAGAAGACTCTTGAGAGTCCCTTGGACTGCAAGGAGATCCAACCAGTCCATTCTGAAGGAGATCAACCCTGGGATTTCTTTGGAAGGAATGATGCTAAAGCTGAAACTCTAGTACTTTGGCCACCTCATTCGAAGAGTTGACTCATTGGAAAAGACTCTGATGCTGGGAGGGATTGGGGGCAGGAGGAGAAGGGGACGACAGAGGATGAGATGGCTGGATGGCATCACGGACTCGATGGACGTGAGTCTGAGTGAACTCTGGGAGATGGTGATGGACAGGGAGGCCTGGTGTGCTGCGATTCATGGGGTCGCAAAGAGTCGGACACGACTGAGCGACTGAACTGAACTGAACTGAACTGATGGCCAAGAATGGGGCAAACCAGGGACTAGAAGCAGTTATTCTCACTTGCTTTTTTCCCCTCAGTCAGTGGGTCTCAAAATAGGGTAGAGGGCAGGGACTGGTGGAGAACATATTGCCTTCCAGGTAGGATGGCCATATTTAGCAAACAAAACTATAGGCTGCTCAGTTGACTTTGAATTTCAGGTAAACAAAAAATAATTCCTAAGCACATTCCAAATACTGCTTAAGATATGCTGTAGATAAAAGCATTCATTGTTTATCTGAAATTCAAATTTAATCCTGCATTTTATGGAACAACTCAACCCCTAGGGGATATTTGGCAGTGTCTGGAAATACTTTCTATTGTCCTGCCTTAGGAGGAGGGATTCTGTGCTCTGACATCTGCTGGATAGAAGCCAGAGATGCGGGCAACTCATCCTGCAATGCCCAGGACGGCCCTCACAGCAAAGATTTATCCTGCCCGCATTGCTGATGATGCTGAGGCTGAGACCCGGCACTCTATGTGGCTGCCCTCCATCTCCAGTGATGGAGATATCAGGGAAGCAGACAAAGCAGCCATTCTTGGACCACCTCCGCGGATCCACATGGGCATTAGTGTGAACACTCTGCCTACAGTCAGTAATTAACGAGGCTGAGGAATGAAGGAGTCACCGCCACAGCCATTAGCCTCCTCCTAAATGGAGACCTTCAGTTTCACTATTTGGGATCCAGTTTGGAAATGAACAGAGGAAATTAAGAGAATCTTGGAACTGGGTTTTGGCATCCATACCCAGGCAGGCTGAGATAAATATGATCTGCTGATACTCACTGGAGAAAGGACAACATGAAGAGGAAGTGAAAAAGTTGTGCTTTTCTATTTGTTGTCAGAATCTCCAAGAGACGGCTCTGAAAATGAATCACCGTTTGCTAAGAAACGTGCCCCGGCCGCTCCCTCCTGAGTTCATTACAAGCCCCTGTTGTCAGGATGGATGTGCTGTGCCTTGTTCCAGGGCTGGGCTGGTTGGGGGTGGGGGGGGGTGAGGACAGTCGGTCCTCCCTTTCTACCCAACCCACCTGGCCAGCTCTGTTTGGGGAGGAACAAGGGAGCCGACCTTTTAGGTTGGATTGGCGTCACACTCTCTCAGGGACTGGAGAAATATTTATCACGCCTCCAATCAGACCTACTAATTTTGCCCCATGTTTCACAACAGCACAAAAGACTGGTGTTGTAACTCTGCCTGCGACATCGATGGATTGTGGCCATGATGTTTCAAATCTGTGTCCAGAGCCATCCCAGGGTTGCTAAATGAACTTGTATCAGTTGGGTTTTGTTCTGTTTCCTGTTGTGTGTTGTGTTGTGTTTGAGGAAGGAGGAGATGGAGGGACATATTGGTTTTGTATGTGTATGTGCTGGATGGATGTAGCTTTTGTCTTTGAAGTTTAAGACCAGTTGTAAATTCCTTGAAGTTCGTCCTATTTCCTTTTATATTAGCATGTTAACAAGCTTTGGAAAACTGACAGAGCTTACAGGAAAGCACAGCTGGGTTGATCCTTCAGCCTGGGCTTTAATTCAAACCAGAACCCTGCCATAGCGCCGTGGTCGGGCTGGTGTTTACAAATGCAGCAGGAAGAGCCCTGTGCACGGTGATGAAGCCATCAACCGCGGATGCTTGCTCTAGACGAAGCCCCAGTTGGGATTAATTAAGAAAGGAAATGCCACGATGCTCTAAATTACTTCTCTAGAGGAAACCTTAGCACCAGATGAAGTTCAACAATAAAAATGGAATAAGAAAGAAAAAAGAAACACCTCCCAGAATCCTGTTTAATATGAATTTCAGTCTTCATCAGTGAGGGCGACCAAGGGGGTAAGCTTCCGATTCCTTGTGTGGAATCACAGGACACACATCCCCAGAAAGGAGAAGGCGCTAAATACGTGGCAAAGCTTTTCACTAGGAGTTTGAAGTTGACCTCTTTGTCCATGAATATTATACATATTGAGGTCTACTCCTCAAAGGCACTTTGGTGGGAGGGAATCAAGGTAAGACATCTTCTCACTTGGTAACAAGAACGAAGGATCTTCTTCCCTAAAGACCACAGTGCCCTCTGAAGTAGCAGGGGGAGTCTCAAGAAAAACATGGCCCTATTTGCTATTTGTTTATCTGTATATGACAGGTCTGATGGGGTTTGAGGAGAGATGTGTAAAAATGAAGTAGGTCCCATGGCCGCAGAAGTTAAAGGTCAAAATTTAAGTGATACCGGAAACACATTTTTCAAAAGAGTTAGTCCAGCTCTGTTTGACGTTAAGTTGGCAAATATCAGCCATCCTGTACAGACGCTCTCCTTTCCAAAGGGCATGCATGCCTGCTCAGTCGCTCAGCCGCGTCCAGCTCTTTGTGACCCCAAGGACTGCAGCCCGCCAGGCTCCCCTGTCCATGGAATTCTCCAGGCAAGAATACTGGAGTGGGTTGCCACGTACTCCTCCAGGGAATCTTCCAGACCCAGGAATTGAACCCATATCTCCTGTGTCTCCTGCACTGGCAGAAGGATTCTTTACCACTCAGCCATCTGGGAGGCCCTCTTCAAAGGGCATCTGAGTTAAGAGAAAAGATCTCTCTTCCTCCCAGCACTGGCCTGTGCACACCATCCACCCTGCTTCATATCCCCATTTTGCTGCTTTCTGTCCCCCTAACAGAAAATTATGTTCAGGGCACCTCCCACACATCAGAAAGGGCTTCAGAGCAACATGGTTGAATTTTATTTTGATGAGATATCAGGAAAAATAAATAAGTAAAACGTAAACATTGAAGACAAACATACACTTTCCATACGGCCCAAGCTTAGTAAACATGTGCTGGGTTTTCATGCACCCTTGGACTTTCTGATTGTTACCAAACTCCATGTGTACCTGGTTATGGGACCAAAATATTCCGCCAGAAAGATAAACAATGGCTTTGGAGACTCAAGCTCATTGGAACCATCTTGCTGAAGAGGCACCTCCTCATACAAGGGGACCAAGAGGGGAATTCATATTTAGGCAAGTAGCCTCCTTTCTCACAGCCTCTGCCTTCAAGGAATTGGGGGTGAGTGGTTAAGCTGGGGGTCCCCAATCAGAGAGCTCTGAAATAGACTTACACCTTCTTTTACTGGTTGGGTGACAAGTGACTTTCTCTGTCCCAGTCTCATATTTATTTATTTATTTTATTTTATTTTTTTCCAGCCTCATATTTAAAAGGGTGACATCATTGACCTCGAAGGGTTCTTTTCAGGACCAAATGAGGGCATGTGTGGAAGTCCTTCCCAGGGCCAGCTCCAGGGGCAGAGTCCATGGGCCCTGGAGATAAGATCAGACTCTCTGGGAACAAGGCCATTTCAGTATGCCCAGAAACCTAGAAGGAGTTCTAATTTTTCCATACTGTTGAGTCTAAATTATGAATCAAGGGGGGTTGATTTGGAGTCTATTTGTGTGAAATGAGATCGGAGCAGGCTATTCACACTTCCCTTGCCTTTTTCTGCCCATCATGGAGTTATTTTTCACTGTGTGTATGTGTTTCAAGTATCCTTACTCGACTTTGCTTATGAAAGTCTCACGTGTGCATAATAATTTCAAAGCATTGTAGAAATGTAAAAGATTCTCTCCCACTAAGCAGTTTAACCCTAAAGCCTCAAGATAACTGCTCAGACTCTATCGGTACTTCCAATAAACACACACACGTGACTGTGCTTTTTAAAAATGGAATCACTGTTTTCACTCAGTCATACGTCTTAAACAACTTTCATATCCATCTATAACGTCCTGTTTTTCAATATTTGGCTGCACTGGGTCTTAGTTGCAGCACATGGGCTCTTCCACCTTCATTGCAGCACGCAAACTCTTAATTGCAGCATGTGGGATCTAGTTCCCTGATTGGGATCGAACCTAGGCCCTCTTCATTGGGAACACGGAGTCTTACCTCCTGAACCACCAGGGAAATCCCTACCCATAAATTTCTGCCTCTCTCTCTCTCTCTTTTTTTTTTTTTTGCAGTAGATTTTGTTTTTTAGAACAGATTTAGATTTACAGGAAAATTGTAGGGATAGTACAAATTGTCCCCACATACCCCACACTGTATTAATAATAGTTTCTCCTATTATTAGTAACTTAGTATTGTACATTTGCCATAATTAATGGACCAACATTCATAACGTTACTATTGACTAAAGTCATACCTGATTCAGATTTCCCTAGTTATTCCCTAATATCCATTTCCTGGTCCAGGATCCCAGCCAGGACACCATATGTCATTTACTTGTCATGTTTCCTTAGGTTCTCCTTGGCTATGGCCATTTCTCAGACTTTTCTTATTTTTGGTGACCTGGGCAGTTTGGAGGAATGTTGGTCAGGTATTTTGTAAAATGCCCTGGTGTTAGAGTTTGGTGTTTTTCTTGTTGTTAGACTGGCATGATGGGTTTGGGGACGATGAACCACAGAGATGATGTGCTCTTTTCATCACATCCTATCAAGGATGCAAGTTATCAACATGACCTATCACCATCACTGTTGACCTTGATCACTTAGCTGAGGCTGACTTCATTTTTCAGTTCAGTTCAGTCGCTCAGTCATGTCCGACTCTTTGCAACCCCATGAATCACAGCACGCCAGGCCTCCCTGTCCATCACCAACTCCCGGAGTTCACTCAAACTCATGTCCATCGAGTCAGTGATGCCATCCAGCCATCGCATCCTCTGTCATCCCCTTCTCCTCCTGCCCCCAATTCCTCCCAGCATCATTTTTAGGCAGCTGTAAAATGTTCTGTTGTTGGGAAGTATAATCATGATTTTAAACCAGTTGGGGGTTAATGATAATGTGTGTGTATCTCACACATACACCTATGTGAAACCATGCCACAGGGCCAATCCTTGTTACCATCATCTTGGCTAGTATTTCAGATGTTTCCAAGATATGCTTCCTGGAAATCAGTTGCTTGGTTCTGAAAGATAAGCTACTTTAAAATTTTTGTTATCCTGCCAAATTGCCAACAGAAAACACGGTTCCCGTGTATCCACCCACCGACAGGTGTGAGTTCCCATCATCTTCCCCAGGAACAATCCTTTCATCTCTTTTATCTTCGCTAGTGTCACAGGGCAGCTGGGGGTAAATACCTGACATGCTGAGGCTGCTGGCTTCCCAGGAATCTGACTACGTAGGTTGGTACCCAAAAATCTAATTTCAGAAACGAATTGAGTTGTTGGAGCCTATCCCCAAAGAAAATCCCCTTAATGCTAAATATCTGAAAACATAGGAGAAACATAAGAAATAATATCAAATTGTAGGGGCTTCCCTGGTGACTCAGTGGTAAAGAATTTGCCTGCCAGTGCAGGAGATACGGGTTCGACCCCTAATCCCAGAAGATCCCACACCACGTGGAGCAACTAATCCCATGCACCACAACTATTGAGCCTGTGCTCTAGAGCCCGAGAGCCACAGCTACTGAACCCTGAGTGCCCAAGAGCCCCATGCTCCACAATAAGAGAAGCCACCACAAAGAGAAGCCTGCACACCACAACTGGAGAAAAGCCACGCAGCAACGAAGACCCAGCATAACCAAAAATAAATAAAATTATTTTTAAAAAATCAAATTGTATTTATAAGCTGAAAATCATCACATTTCTAAGCATTTCTAAATGGAAGCTGTGCCTGTCGGATGCGGGACACATTTGAATCTTTGTTATCCTCCTTCTTAACTCTAGCCCATCTCCGTCTCTAAAATGAGTTCATATCTGAAAGGTTTGCATCTTTGAAACTCAGGACGTGTCCCTGGTGTAGTGAGACCTGGTTTTCTGTGTGTGCGGCCTCTACTCTAGTCCAAAATTTATACAAATCTCAGGGAAGCAGTCCTTTCAAAACTGAAGATTTGACAACTATTTACATGCTGAATGAGAGCCAAGCTACATCCACTTTTAAGTGTTTATATCGGCTCGACAGCTGCTCCAAAGCAAAGGCAATGTGGGCACCCTGGAGGTGGGGGGAGCCCAGAGATGGCCAGCCCGACACCCCCCATCTGCTGTGTGACACGTGCCGCACAGGGCACACAGCATGAAGGTCCCTATGCGCCCCCCACCCCCATCCCAGGCCTCCCTCGTCTCTCTCCTGGATTATGACTTAGGCTAAAAAAAGCACTCTGTTTATAGGGCATATATTAACTTTAAAAATGTATTCCAACATACAGTGTGTGCTAAATTGCTCCAGTCACGTCCAACTCTTGGCGATCCTGTGTCCATGGGATTCTCCAGGCAAGAATACTGGAGTGGGTTGCCATTTCCTTCTCCAGGGGATCTTCCTGCCCCAGGGGTTAAACCTGCGACTCCTGCATCCCCTGCATTAGCAGGCGGGTTCTTTACCAGCAGCACCACCTGAGAAGCTGCTAATATACAGCAGCACAGACAAGTACTATTTGAGTCCATTTCTACAAGGTACCTAGAATGGTCAAATTCATAGAGTCAGAAAGACTCATTGAGAGATACCAGGGGCCAGGTAGTTGGGGGACACGGTGTTGGGGAGAGGAAATGGGGAGTTAGTGGTTAATGGGGACAGAGTTTCAGTTTAGGAAGGTGAGAAATTCGGGAGATGGATGATGGTGAGAGTTGCACAACAAGGTGAATGTACTTAGTGCTGCTGAACCTTACAGTTAAATATGGTTAAAATAGTATGTTTTATATGATGTGACTTTCACCACAATTAAGACAAAAAATTTTTTTTAAGAAAGAAAGAAAAAACACCCATCACCATCAGCCTCTCCGACCCCCAGGACATTTTTCTTTATAGCCCTAACTGAATGAGGAGCATTATGCTGAGCATATTTACCTGTTGATTTGATTTCTGTCTATGTCCTTACTGGACTCTTGGGGCAACTGGGACTTCATCTTGTGCACTTTTGATTCCCCCTCGCCTGGCACACTGTCGGTGCTCGCTAGACACACACCCACCTGCAAACCATTCCACACTCGGCCGCCAGCAACATCTTCCTGAAATGCAAGTGGACCCAGAAGCTCTCCCATTCAGCTCACATCCTCCGTGTCCCTCTCTTGCTTGAAGGGTTAAATCCTGGCCCCTGAGAGTCTCTGGGTCCCCAGGGGTCTGACCCTCACTACATCATTCCTCCTTCCTGTGTCATCTTCTTCCTTAAAATAGGCAATAATGTTAAATTCTAAATGTGATTCTGCAAAGGTTCCTAGACAGGTTCTGGGAATACACCGTACCCTGTCTACATGGGTTCATTTAAAACTGGTATTAATTTATTATTTTTTATGATGAGATTTTTTTTTTTTAATGCTGCTGCTGCTAAAAGTCACTTCAGTTGTGTCCGACTCTGTGCGACCCCATAGACGGCAGCCCACCAGGCTCCCCCGTCCCTGGGATTCTCCAGGCAAGAACACTGGAGTGGGTTGCCATTTCCTTCTCCAATGCATGAAAGTGAAGTCGCTCAGTCTTCTCTGACTCTTAGTGACCCCATTGGACTACAGCCCACCAGGCTCCGCCATCCATGGGATTTTCCAGGCAAGAGTACTGGGGTGGGTTGCCATTGCCTTCAATGATGAGATCTTAAAAAGCCTAGAGTGTGATTTTCAAGACCTGTTTTGTTGAATCAAGAGGGAACAAAAGACAGTCATATTTTTCTTCCTCACGAACAATTTAATGGCACTGGGATGCTTTGGAAACCTCTGTTTCTTAAGTTCAACTGAAACATGGGCTGTCTTCATTTGTACCCCAAAATACCTTCCACTGGAAGTCCTTAAGAAGATAAGAGCTCCCTCATGGCTGCCACCTGATGGAGGAATAATTTACTGAAAGTCGGGGAAAAGTCAGGGGACACTTGGCTAGCTTCACCCACAGCCACATCCCAACTCCTTAACACAGTGAGTTTTTAATTACATCGAACAGTGCTTCTCAATCAGGACAATTTTGTCCCCCAGGAGACATCCCACAATGTCTGGAAACATTTTTGGTTGTCATACCAGGAGCACGCTACTAGCATCTAGCTGATGGAGGCCAGGGATGCTGCTAAACATGATCCAGCACACAGGACTGCCCCCACCGCAAAGAATTATGCAGTCCCAACTATCAGCAGTGTCATGATTGAGAAACCCGAGTGTAGTCTAGTTATCCTGGCAGCCAAATGTTCTACTTAGCCTTAAGACACTGGCCGTCAGTCAATGAATCACAACAGAAAGGATCAAAATAATTCCTGTAGGTGTAGTGGTAAGTGGGGGAAAGTTCTTGTCCTAAGACATCCTTGGATCTGAAAGCAAGTATAAGCTACAGGCAGAAAAATCAAGCCAAACAAAGAATGAAGTCTTGGGCACCAGACATTTCCAATATGGCAGATTTTCTCATTCAGCAAAGCTCCCTTACTAAGTAAGTTTAATGGTACCAGCAAAGACTAGACCTTGAGGGACTCCCCTGGTGGTCCAGCGGTTAAGACTCTGCCATTCCAGTGCAGAGGGTGCAGGTTCCATCCCTGGTTGGGGAGATAAGATCATACATGCCTCATGCCCCAAAAACAAAAAAACAGAAGCAATATTGCAACAAATTTAATAAAGACTTCAAAAAAAATGGTCTACATCAAAAGACTAGACTTTCAAAACTTGGGGTTCATTTCAACAGATATAAATGAGAACCCGCTGTGAGCCAAGCTCAGTTTCAGGAATTGAGAGTCTTGCAGTGAAAATACCAAGAAACGTTTCCCAGCCCTCATTCTTGTTGGTGGTAGGCATTTGGGGGAGGGGGTCATTGGAAGAGTGAAATGAATAGTGGGGGTGGAGGGGGTGGTCTGCAAAGTCTTCTCTGGGGAGGTAACAGGAACAGAGACCTGAACACGGACCAGATGCAAGCCATGAAGATGTTTGGAGGAAGAGTTTTTCCAGGCAACTAGGGCCTCCAGTGCAAAGGCCCTGAGCCAGGGCTATGACTGAAGACTCACAAGAGACAGTGAGCCTGCCCTGAAGAGGGCAATGGGTGGAAAAGAAGGTGGCAGAGGATGAGATGGTTAGATAGCATCACCAACTGAATGGACATGAATTCGAGCAAACTTCAGGAGACAGTGGAGGACAGAGGAATCTGGCATGCCGCAGTCCATGAGGTCTCAAAGAGTCAGACACGACTTAGTGACTGAACAACCAAAGGAGAGAGAGTGCCGGTGCTGGGAGTGGAGAGGTGCTGCAGGAGGAGCGGGGCTGCTCGGAGGTTTCGGCTTTTCCTCCCAGGAGATGGGAGACGTGGGAGGGCTGTAGAAACAACATGCCAGAGGTAATGCGCTGTTTTTAAAAGGCCTCTCTGGGGACTTCCCTGGTGGTCCAGTGGCTAAGACTCAGCTTCCCAAGGCAGGGGGCCCAGGTTTGATCCCTGGTCAGGGAACCAGATCCCACACAGCACAACTAAGATTCTACATGCCACAACGAAAGACCCCACGTGTGTGCGTGCTAAATCGCTTCAGTTATGTCAGACTCCTTGCGACCTCTTGGTCTGTAGCCCATCATGCTCCTCTGTCCAGGGGATTCTCCAGGCAAGAATACTAGGGTAGGTTGCCATGCCCTCCTTCAGGGGATCTTCCCAACCCAGGGATTGAACCTGCATCTCTTCACATCTCCTGCACTGGTAGGTGGGTTCTTAACCACTAGCATCACCTGGGAAACCCCTAGAGCCCCCCCAGGCCACAACAAAGATCCAAAGAAATAAATAAAAAGACCTCTCTGGCTGCTGTGTGGAAAACAGCCCAGGGCATGGCCGGGTGAGGGTGCAGCTGGGAGACTAGCTGGAAGTACTGTGGTGGCCCCGCTGAGGGGAGGGTGGCTTTGACCAGGCATGGGAGGTGGTGACAAGGAGTGGGGGTCTGGAATGGATCTCAGTAGAGCTGGCAGGATTTGCCAGATGATCAGAAGAGGGATAGGGAGAAACTGAAAGGCAGAAAGACTTCTGCCAAAACTGAAGACTAGAAAGACTTGGAGAAGGGCATGGCAACCCACTCCAGTGTTCTTGCCTGGAGAATCCCAGGGACGGGGGAGCCTGGTGGGCTGCCGTCTATGGGGTCGCATAGAGTCGGACACAACTGAAGCGACTTAGCAGCAGCAGCAGCGGAAAGACTTTATGTTATTGACGACTAAAGGAACAAGTAGTGTCTATTTTGTTCACTCTTGTACTCCTAACTCCTAGCATATTTGACACATTGAAATGAATAAAATGTTTTATGAAAGCCCCTTTACTGCATCTTCTCTCTTCTCTCTGTTTCCTGGAATGTGGATGTGATGGCTGGAGCTCCAGCATCTACATTGGATCATCAGGTGATATAGTGCAGTTGTCACAACTGAGGATTAGGGCAGTGCTGCTGGCATCTGGTGGGTAAAAGTCAGGAATACCTCTAAACATCTATAACGTGCAAGATAGCCCTCACGACAAGGAAGTACCCAGAGTCAGAAGTCAATAGTGCCAAGGTTGAAAAACCCCGAGGCAGACAAGTGAAAGCATAAACACAATAAAGTGATATGTCTATAATCAGAAAACCCCAGAATACTTGGGGAGCACAGAGGAGAGGCTCTTAGCCCAGGGATCTCTATGTTGAAACCAAAAGAATCCACAGTATTGGTGGGCAAAAACGGAACAAAAAGCATTCATCAGGCAGATGGGATACCGCATGCAAGACCGAGAGACCGGAGAGGGTTGGTCTCCTTGAAGGAGCCAGAAATGATTCAGTGCTGCCAGAGCAGAGAGTGCAAGGGCAATGGTGAGCCATCGAAGGTTCTGAAGCAAGGAGGTGGGGCAGTCAGATTTCCCTTCTAGAGAAACAGGCAAGGAGACCCTTGGGGAGACAGCTGTGGCCATTTGGCAGTATTTAAAGATCTCAAAGTAAGCTGTGGGGATCACAAACCCACAGTCTCTGACCCAATTCTGTCTGTTCCGCTGCTGCTCTTGTTTTGGGTCTAGGCACCGTTTTGTCTTTTGATGTCTATTTGATACATCTGACAAGGCATTAGGCCTCACTTCCCCAAGCCGCCTAGCATCTGATCATGGCCCCTGAGCCTTCTTGGTTGGCCTCAGGAAGCAGGTTTGCCTCCTGGACGCAGGAACCCAGCCTGCCCCCTGCCCTCTGTGCCCCTCTGCAGTCTGGCTGGGCTTGCCACTAAGCCCATCCCTCACGAGGCCCCAGCCTCAAGAACAAAAGCCCCAAACCATTTCCAGTAATGCAATTTCATGCTCAGAAGTCTTTCACCACCCTCAGAGCCTTTTGATTCCAAAAAGAGCATGTTCTTGGGAAAGACAAAACAAAGTTCAGCATTTCTGTTTAGTTCCAGTAAGCACTTTGAAAAGTCCCAGCCCTCCTTCTGACAACTGTGCTTCCTTTCTAAGTCCTGCCACCAGACCTAATTGGGTTTTTTTTCCTCTTAAAAATGAGTTTCCGTTGCTGAAAAACTTAAGAAAAAAAAAAACTATTAATTCTCTCTCCCTCTCTTTTTCTTTATCACTTCTATTCTTATGTGACCCTGCTCTTGCTACTTTCTGAAGCCAAATAACTGGGGTTGGGAAGGACAGGAGGGGACAAACAGAATAGCAGCTTGGGTGTCACATTGCCTATAAAACTGAAAGTGGGCACACTCTTGGCTTAAAGGGCATTTCCCCTGAAAACAAGCCAAGTGTCCATCAAAAGATGCCTAAGCAAAATATGGTATATATGTAACAAAGGAATATTATTCAGGCTTTGTTGTTGTTCAGTTGCTAAGTCATGTCTGACTCTTTGCAACCCCATGAACTACAGCATGCCAGTCTTCCCCGTCCTTTACAATCTCGCATAGTTTGCTCAAACTCATGTCCATTGAGTCAGCGATGCCATCTAACCATCTCATCCTCTGTTGCCCACTTCTCCTCCTGCCCTCAGTCTTTCCCAGAATCAGGGTCTTTTCCAGTGAGCTGACTCTTCACATCAGGTGGCCGAAGTATTCAGCCTTAAAAGGAACGAAATTCCTTTTAAATGAAATTTGGACTTCCCTGGTGGTGCCAGTGCAGAGGACACAGGTTTGATCCCTGGTCCGGGAAGATCTCAAGTGCCGTGGAGCAACAAAAGCCCACGTACCACAACAGCTGTAGCCCACGCGCCAGAGCCTGTGCTCCTCAACAAGAGAAGCCTTCACAGTGAGAAGCCTGTGCTCCACAATGAAGAGTAGCCCCCACCCACTGCAACTAGAGAGAATCTGAGCAAAACAGTGAAGAACCACCACAGCCACACACACACACACACACACACACACACACACATTAAATGAATAATAGATTTTTTAAAAAGAATGAAATTTTGACACATGTTGCAACATAGATAGAACTTGAGGACATTAAGGGAAATAAGCCGGACACAAGAAAGACCAATACTGTATGGTTCCACCTGTATGAGGGACATGGGATAGACAGGTTCATAGAGGAAAGAAAGCAGAAGAGTGTTTGCCCAGGGCTGGGGGAAGGGGGGTGGCAAGATATTGTTCAATGAGGGCACAGTTTCAGCGTGGGAAGATGAACAAATTCTGGCAATGGATGGTGGTGATGGTTGTACAACAGTGTGAAAGTACTTAATGCCAGGGAAATGTACCCTTAAAAGGGGGTTAAGTGGTAAATTTAATGTTATGTGTATTTTACTGAAAATCACATTATTTAAAAAGTCATTTGCCCTTGACACACTCTCACCGGGGAGTCAAGTGTGTCTCAGGGCTTGTCTTCTGTGTAATCGCTTCTCCTAGGGGTAAGCACAGGGCAGTGAAGGTGAGGGCTGTCCAAGTCCTTATTGTAGACACTGCTGCGTAGTCTGCCCAGTAGTCACCCTCTTTCCTTCCAGTGGCTGCTGCTGCTAAGTCGCTTCAGTCGTGTCCGACTCTGTGCGACCCCATCGACGGCAGCCCACCAGGCTCCCCTGTCCCTGGGATTCTCCAGGCAAGAACACTAGAGTGGGTTGCCATTTCCTTCTCCAACGCATGAAAGTGAAAAGTGAAAAGTGAAGGGAAGTTGCTCAGTTGTGTCCTACTCTTAGTGACCCCGTGGACTGCAGCCCACCAGGCTCCTCTGTCCATGGGATTTTCCAGGCAAGAGTAAAACTGGCAGAGCCCCAATGTAACTCGCAGCTGCCCCCACTCGACCCCACCCCACACACATGCCCTACGCCAGCCCACCGAGGGGAGTAGAGCTGGCCCTGTCTCCATGTCCAGAGTTGATGACACCTGACTCAGGGCTGGCCAACTAGCATAATCCATCTCCTTGGTTATACAAGAGGTGCAGAAATAGGTACAGCAGACCCACCAGGCCGGCTGATCAGACCAGCAACAAAGTACTGACTCCTTCGAGCCTGCATAGAAAATGCAGACATAAAGAGAAAACTTAGTTGAACGCAATGCCAATGGGAGAGAAAGAGACAGAAGATATATACAGATCAAATCCTGATGATGTCATTTGAGCCCCTGGATCAAGCCATGCCTGAAGCCTATTACTTCTTCATCTATGAGGGACAGGTGCCAAAGGAATCATGCTTCTGCTTAAGCTAGTCTGAATTGAGCTTCTGAACTGACAACTAGTACAGTCCTGTCTAAATTCCTTTTAGCAACCCTTTGAGGTGGGTTTTATTATCATATTTATTCTACAAATTAGGAAACAGTTTCAATTTGCTTGGGCTTCCCTGGTAGCTCAGCTGGTGAAGAATCCACCTGCAATGCAGGAGACCTGGGTTCAATCCCCGGGTTGGGAAGATCCCCTGGAGAAGGAAATGGATACCCACTCCAGTATTCTGGCCTGGAGAATTCCATGGACTGTATAGCCCATGGGGTTGCAAAGAGTCAGACACAACTGAGCAAATTTCACTTTCACTTTTTGATTTGCTTAAGTAATTTGCCCAATATCACCCACTAGAGAGCAGTCGGTCAGAATTCTCAGTCCAGAGCTTGTGTGTTTAATCCCTGTTCTTTGTGGCTTTGTAGGATGATGTGAGGAAGATGGTTCTAGAATCAAAGAGAGGTACAGAAGTAGTCTTGTAGCCTTGAACTCTTACCACTTCCTCCCAGGTCTTCTTTGCCCTGTTTCTTTTTTCCTAGTTCCCTTGTTCTTATGGCATAATCTTTATTTCTTCCTTTTCTGGTCTTTCCTTTTGATTTGTTTTCTTCCTTTCTTGACTTCTTTCCTCCATCATCAGATTCCTTGGGAGTTCTCATTCCGAGTCCCTCTTTCTCTGGGTTTAGAGGATAAACTGGCAAAAATCCTTCTCTGTGTCTCAGAGCTCCTTAAGCTTTCTCTGCTCCAAACTCAGAGATGAACTAGCACAGGCGAAAGGAGCGTTGTGAAGGGAAAGAAGGCATATCACTTAGAAAGTGACAGTCATACACAAAATGCTTCAAACAATAGCGGGGCTACTATTTCACAAAGATAGGGTGGGGTTAAGACTGGATAAGCAGCATCTCATAACTTACAGACCGAGGATCTGTCTCTCTTTCCATTCTGCCGTCATTGGACCACTCCCCCATAGTCACAAAATGGCTGCAGTTACCCATTTCCTCACAAAGCTGCATCAGGAGGTAGGAAAAAAACCTGCATCTTCTTGATAATTTTCTTTCAAAATCAGGAAACCTTCTCCAGAAATTCCCTCAGTAGACATCTTTTCTCATCACATTAGCCAGGGCTGGATCCCAAACCAATCCCTGGAGAAAGGAATGAGCTATAAGACATGACTTACCATAGAAACCAGACCCCAAAATTTGGTGGTACAAAGATATTTATCATAATCTAATAGATTTTGTGTCAAGAATTTGGACAGAGTACAGGAGACTGAACGTCTCAAAAGCTGGGGGCTGGAATCAGCTGAAGTCTCATTTACTCTCGTGTGTGGTGGAGATGCTGGCTGTTGGCTCAAGGCCTCAGTTTTTCTCCATGTGTAACCTACCCTCACAGGCTTGGTTGGGCTTCCTCACAGGATGGTAGCTGGGTTCCAAGGGTAAGTGCCCTACATGAGAGAGGCTGCTCACCAGCCATGTCACCTTTTCTGACCCAGCCTCAGAAATCATACGGCATCACTTTCACTCTATAGTCTTCATTGCAGCAAAATCACCCAGATTCAAAGGACTGAGAAATAGACTCTCCCTCTTCACGGATCAGTGGGGCAAGATTCTGGATGAGCATGTAGGATATAGTCACAGCCATTCTGAGAGAGTATCAGAGTTGGAGCCTGCTTCGCGTGAAGCACAGCCTCACCTGGGGTGCTGCTGGTCAGGTGGACGCCGGATGGATGATTGTCCAGGAAGTAACCGCATCTGCTGTAAGAAGAAAGCTGACTTGTGTGCTGCGCTCCAACCGTAGGGACCTTCTTGCACTCCTCCAGCCCACCACGTCCCTGCTGCCTCAGAGCTTTGGCACCCGCAGTTCCCTCTTCCTAGAACATACTGCTTCCCATTCTTTGCATGTCTAATACCTCACCATCTTCCCAAGTGCAGCATCAAGGGCATAGACAGTTTTCTTTGGTTGGTTGTTCGTTTTTTTTAACTAGGACTTCCCTGGTGGTCTAGTGGTCAAAACTCCACACTTTCACTGCAGGGGGCACAGTTTCCATCCTGATCAGGGAACTAAGATCCCACATGCTCTACGGTGTGGCCCAAGGTAAATTAATTTTTTGAAATATATTTGATTTGCAATGTTAATTTCTTCTGTACAGCAAAGTCACTCAGTTATATATATAGATGAAAGTGTTATATATATGAAACTGAGTTATATATATGAAAGTGAATCGCTCAGTCGTGTCCAACTCTGTGACCCCATAGATTATAGTCCACCAGGCTTCTCTCTCCATGGGATTCTTCAGGCAAGGATACTGGAGTTTGTATTCATTCCCTTCTCCAGGGGATCTTCCCGACCCAGGGATCGAACCCAGGTCTCCTGCAAAGCAGGCAGATCCTTTACCATCTAAGCCACCAGGGAAGCTCAGTTATATATGTATATATATATATTCTTTTTCGTATTCTTTTCCATTATGGCTTGTCACAGAATATTGACTATAGTTCTCTGTACTATACAGTATTGCCCTTGTTGTATCCTATATATAATAGTTTGCCTCTGCTAAATTCCTTCCCTCCCCTAACCTCCTTCCCCTTGGCAACCACAAGTCTGTTTTCCTTAGACACTCTGGTGACTTCCAGACTTAATCAGGTCCCTTTCTAGAATTACCCAGAATGACCTAGATTACCCAGCCCTTCTCATGGTGAGTAAGACCTTATCTTTGGGGTGTACAAGGTCATGGTTACAGGTGTGGCTTCTGGAATTGGGAAACCTGGGTTCAAATCCAGGTCCTGCCACTCACTAGCCATGTGATCTCAGGCAAGTCCCTCTACCCCTCCAAGCCTCAGTTTCCTAAATGGGGATGAGAGTAACCAAGCTACCAACTGGGTCTCTATGAAGATTGAAGGTGGAACCAGAGGTAAAACACTCGATGCCTGGCAGGCAGTGGGTGCCCCATTCATTCCTGCCCTGTGTCGTGTAAAACTGCTCGTCTATAAGCTGAGTGAATGTCTGACCTATTCACTTCCTTCTTCTTGATCTTAGGCTTGACCCAGTGGCCCACACACTATGGGCAGTAAATCAATATTCATGGAATGAATTAATAAGTGATTCTACAGCAAGAGTGTATCTTCTTCTCCAGAAATCACCTTGGACTTGACTTTAAGGAGCAGCCCAGGTGAATGTATATGGTCAGACCATGCATTTTTGCCCATGAACACACGAGAATGTGTGAAGCTGGTGGGGAGGGACAGGTATATGTAGGTGAGCAGGGACTGGAGCAGGGGTACCCCGCTTTTCTTGCAGAAGGGACAGTGGTGGGTGGAGCCCAGTCTGAAAGGTGACCTCACTTCAAAAGGCAGAAGCCGACAGTGGCAGGTGGAGATACATCCTGCTTCTTCACCTAGTGGCCCTCCCAGCTCCCAGCTCCCAACTCTCATCTCAGACTTATTAAAGTGGGGGACGGTGGAGGCGGCTGGGGACCCCAGGGTGAGGGGATCCTGGTAACCCACCCCTGCCACGGATCAGCACTCAGAAGCAATTGTCTGATGACACCTCCCAGTCATAAAATTAGGAAAGGAAGCCTTTTTCACCAAACAAGTTATTCCACAGAAGGAAGGTTTGTGAAATGGGCAGATAAGCATCTGAAGAGAACCACAGAACTCTTACTCACACCGGGTTCTCGCCTCCCATCCTCCCCACACCCCTCCTCGTGCCAGCCTGTGATACGTGCAGATCCCAGGAGATAAAGGTCCCAAGAAGAAGCTCCAAGAATACTAGGGGGTCCTGGGAGGCTGCAGTCCCCAACAATGGGGTGGGGACCGCACGTTCCTTCTCTGATTCAGTGACTATGTGCCGGTACCAGGGACAGACAGGACCGGTACACAACGTGGGAGAGAATGAAAGGTCCCACTCCCACGGCCTGTGAAATCTCAGCAGGTGGGCAGGTAAGAATTAGGAGAGATAAACACCAGCCTGTTATCAGCATCCCAAGAGCCCGGCCAGGAAGAGCTGTCCTCACCTTCACCCCAGCCCCTGCCCGCCCCAGACGCCTCTCCCACTGTCCTGGACAAAACCACTTGGGGATTTGAACCCTTCATGCTGAACCTTCCCTCCTCCTCAGTCACCCCTCTGAACGATATGATAATCCTTTCCCAAGCATGCGTGCGTGCTAAGTTGCTTCAGTCACATCCAACTGTTTGTGACCCTATGGACTATAGCCTGCCAGGTTCCTCCCTCCATGGGATTCCCCAGGCAAGAATACTGGAGTGGGTTGCCATGCCCTCCTCCAGGGGATCTTCCTGACCCAGGGATTGAACCCATGTCTCTTAAGTCTCCTGCATTGGCAGGTGGGTTATTATTATTTTTTTTTTTCTAATCAGTACCACTTCCTGGGAAGTCAATACTTTCCAAAGAAGTACAGAGAAACTTAAGAGCACAGTTTTGTTTTTGCTTTTTAGAAGTGACTGAAAAAAGAAACAGAAGCCCAGAAAGGCTGCTGCAGACAAATCAGTGCCACCTTGGCCACCCCTTTTCCACCCCCATCCCCCCAAGGAGGATCCCACCCATTAGCACAGGTCAGGGGAGGTATCCTGTGGGCAGATGAATCAGTGGAGGCTCAGCCAGGTTAGGAAGGGGTTGGCCTAAAGGTGCAGGAAAGTTTTGTGACCAGAGGTGGTAGAAGAGGTAGCTGCCAGGCAGAAGTTGGTCCAGAGGGGTTTGTGAGTCCCTAGGGGCATTGGCATGGTGCTGGAGAGAGTCTTGAGAGTCCTTGGACTGCAAGGAGATTCAACCAGTCCATCCTAGAGGAAATCAGTCTTGAATATTCATTGGAAGGACTGATGCTGAAGCTGAAACTCCAATACTTTGGCCACCTGACGTGAAGAACTGACTCATTTGAAAATACCCTGATGCTGGGAAAGATTGAAGGCAGGACGAGAAGGGGAAGACAAAGGATGAGATGGTTGGATGGCATCACCAACTCAATGGATGTGAGTCTCAGCAAGCTCCAGGAGATAGTGGAGGACAGGGAAGCCTGGCGTGCTTCAGTCCTGGGTTTGCAAAGAGGCAGACACGATTGAGTGAACAACGAGGGAATTGGCAAGTGAGCAAGAGGGATGGAGGAGAGTCAGGGCTCCTGAGGGCCAGTCCAGCCAAAGGGAGTTCATAATTCCTTCAGAGGAGCGGCTCAGGGAGAAATCAGATGGAAGCAGGGCTGGATTGTCTTGGCATCACAAAATGGAAAGAAGTGAAGGGATGGTGTCATTACAAATGCGGAAACAGAGGCTCAGAGAACACGGGGAGATGTGGGTCCTGGCCCGCCTGTCAGTCTGTGTCCCCTTGCCTCACAGGCTGCTCCTCTCCTGCTTTGGTCCCCTCAGGGCCCCATGCAGAGCCTAGTACCTGGTAGCAGCTTCCGGACAACTTCAGCTGGACTCAGGTGAGCCAAGGACTGACTGCTGCTGAAACACACCCCCGCTCCACCTGCAGTCCCTCGAGGGTTTCCTCGGCTTTGACCCTGAGTTCCAAGTGCACATATGTGGTCACCACTTTGAGTGCATCTGTGTGAGTCCATGAGTGTCTGCGTGCATGGGTGGCTGAGTGTGTCAAAGATCACAAGTGAGTGTAAGAGTGGGTGTCCATGTTGTGCCCATGTGCATGAGGGTGTTGTGAGAAAGAGGGTAAATGTGTGTGTGATGTGAGAACATGTGTGAGGATTGTGTGTATGTGTGTGTTACACAGCCTGTTTTCCAGGGCTACTACACAGGTCTTCGTTGTGATTGGGCCAATTGCCGATTCCAAAGGAAGAGGAGGCTTCCCCGGTGGCTCAGATGGTAAAGAATCCGCCTGCAATGCAGGAGACCCAGATTCAATCCCTGGGTTGGGAAGATCCCCTGGAGAAGGAAATGGCAACCCACTCCAGTATTTTTGCCTAGAGAATTCCATGGACAGAGGAATCTGGTGGGCTACACTCCACGGAGTGACAAAGAGTTGGACGTGACAGAGTGAATCACACACACACACACACACACACAAAGGAAGAGGAAGAGAAGAGCCTTCTGTCCTGTAGAGAGTCTGAGCGCTGGGACCTGAGACACTAAGCGTTTGGACTGAAGGGACTCCGTCTCTCACTGCACATGCCTTGTCTGAGGTTTCATACCTTCGTGAGAGTGTGGTGGCTTTAGAATGGACCCCACAGAAGGTAAAGTGTTGGTTTCTCAACCACGATTGATCAAACTATCTGTATTTTACCTCCATCATTATTTCCAAAATGTAGAAAAGCAGGCTTTTCTGGAAGAGGGACCGTGAGCTTGGCTCTAGTGTAGAAACCAGTACAGCTTTGATGAGCAGGGTTTAAATAAGCAAAATCATAGAACAGGTCCAAGAAAAGGGACTGAGAAAACACAAGAGTCATGAGTTGACAGGGTGATTAATCAACCGGTGTCCTCTAAGCACCTCCAGGGATGATATTTCTGGGAGAAAGAAGCAGGGCTTATTATCACTGGGTTACAAAAATCAACCACTGGGCTGAGGACAGTTGAGTAACAGGTTTAAGCTCTTTGGGACTGGTTTCCTCATCTGTAACGTGGGGATGCTGATATACTTTCACAGGGCTCTTTCAAGCCTTAAAAGGAATATATAGAGATAGATGTGTGAGTGTGTGTTGTTTAAGTCTCTCATGTCTGACTCTTTTGTGACCCCGTGACTGTAGCCCACCAGGCTCCACTGTCCATGGGATTTCCCATGCAAGAATATTGCACCTGGTTGCCATTCCCTTCTCCAGAGGA
Source organism: Oryx dammah (assembly GCF_014754425.2). Classification (NCBI taxonomy): domain Eukaryota; kingdom Metazoa; phylum Chordata; class Mammalia; order Artiodactyla; family Bovidae; genus Oryx; species Oryx dammah. The sequence continues at coordinate 24,100,204 of NW_024070194.1, read as the reverse complement.
TCTCCTCGACCCAGGGATGAAACCCACATCTCCTGCATCGGCAGGCAGATTCTTTACCACTGAGCTACTGTGTGGACATAAATCCGTACAAGCATACATGCCAACAATCACTTAGCAACATGCCTGCCTTGCGGCAAAGCCTTCACAATTAGAGATCATGATTTTCTTTTAAAATTCTTTATTGCAGTAAAAGTCACATGAAACATACTGTTTTAACCATTTTAACTATAGCTCAGTGGCACTACGTACGTACACTCACACTGTCATGCAACTTTCACCATCATCCATCCCTGAATTTTTCAGCTTCCTAAACTGAAACTCTAATCCCGTTAAACGCTAAGTCCCCATCTCTCCTCCCATACCCTACCCCCACACCAGCCCCTGACATCTCCCTAGGTACTTTCTGAATCAATGAAAACATATCACCAGCGCCTGAAATCATGAGCTCAGAGTGTTAGCGGTGTTTTCACTAATATGCATTTTTCTAAATGAAAAATGTTCAGGGGAGGACCACCCAGATTATACTGCGGTTACCAGCCTCAGTTGAAAGCCCACCCCTCACTCGTGGGGTCGTGCCTCTCTTAGGACCAGGGAACCTGGGGAGGCAGGTGCTGGCTCCCAGGAGGATGCATCACCCTCTCCGGGCTCACCTGAACCCACCTGACGTGCGCTCATCAGACCCTGTCCTGTTCCATGCTCCCCGATCCTGTGCAGCAGCCCCAGCCTGAGCTGTCTGCTCCCATTAGCTTTCCTGCTTTCCCGCTATGACTCCAGCGTGGGCTGAAAGCCCTGTCAGGCCCTTTCCCGTTACACTGAGCAAGCGGATGGATCATTTCTGATCTCTCCCCACCTCGATGGCAAATCAGAGCTGTCAGCACTCAACTTGGAAAGCTGCCAAGGGGACCGTCCATGGGGAGGCAGACTCTGTCAGGGCAAAGGGCACCCCAGTCCCCAAACTCACCTACCGATGGGGTCCAGCCCCGGCCCCCAGCAAAAGGTCTGGCCAATGGGGTCTTTTCCTGTGGGGAAAAAAATGATGGAGATATGAAGTTTTCACGCAAAACGTGTTGCAGGTGGATGAGCCTCATCCTGGCAGAAAATTCTTCCCCATCGTTGGAGCTGAGTTTTCTAAATCACTCCTCCTTCGTCAAACAAATCTCTTCATGTGCCTTTATGTCTAAAAATCACATTTAAATATTTGATCCGCTGCCATGAGCTGAGGAGAAAACTCCTACTGATGGATCCTATTCTGATGAGCTATTCGGAGAATGTGTCCTCGCTATTCACCCGGCACAATTACGGACCTGCCTCTCCCCACTCATGCACTTTCAAGAAAGCAAAACAAATAAATGCCAAAGAGCTCAGAGTGCACGGCCTGCTGGCAGGGATTAAGGGGCACAGTTCGCAAGGAAGTCGCTGAATGATCTATTTTATCCAGATTGTGTCTGTTGATTTTACTCGGGGATTTTTTTCTCAGTAAACATCATTATGTGGCACTGGGTGTTTTCATTGCTTTCAGGAGAAATGAAAGACGTTTGTAACCAAAGAGATAAAATGACCAGGCTTTTTTAAAAAAAAAAAAAAATGGTTTTGGTGCCAGGAACACAAGCAGAAAGAAAGAAAACCCACAGCTCCTAACCTCTCCCTACCCCCAGACCCCCAGTGTCCCATCCACCATGGCAAAAAGAAAACTCTCAAGTGGCAGCCACGTAATCAACTTGACCACACTAAGACCACGGGATGAGATTCCACACTGGGACATCCATTGGCTTCTCTTCATTTAATGCTGGTAGCCAAATGTGAACTTTTCTTCCTGCTCCTAAAGGGTCAGCCCAAAGTATGCGGCAATACTAAAATTCACAGCTGACCAGAACATCAAAAGAGAAAGCAAATGTTTATTTTTCCTATATTTGATGTGGCTGAAAGTATTTGTCCTTTTCCTTTTTTTTTTTTTCTAATTTGATCCTTTGGATGTTGAATAAACTTAGAACTCACCCTTCCTGGGAATCTGTTGGCCTGCTCCTGATTGGAAGAGCCGCAGGGTGCATCAGTTAAGTTCTTTGCCCACGGTCAACACCCGAGGTATCCAGAAGACTGAGTTGTCTGCCTAGAAACAGCTTTAAGTCTGGAAAAGGGCAGCCTTCCTCATTGTCATCAGTCAGGTACACCCACCTCTTCTGACCATTTGAGTAAAGTTATGGATAGAAGGAATATTTTGCTCATTTGGGGGACCCCTGTGCACAGCACCAGGGTAGGGGCATAGTAGGTTCCCCAAACACAATGAGCAAGTGAGCCCATGTATTTATGTGTCTGCTGGTGTCCAACCCTGGATGTTTACTGTAAAGGGCAACCCATATGTATGTCTCTGGCTGATTCATGTTCATGTTTGACAGAAAACAACAAAATTCCATAAAGTAATGATCCTTCAATTAAAAAAAAGAAAAGAAAGAAAGAAACAACCACTCAGCCTGCTGTGTTGCCCCTCAGGGCTGTTGCCGTGAGCTCCCACAGCCCGGAACACATCCTCCCAGCCCCCTCCCCTGCTGGAGTCCTGTTGTTCTTCCTCCCGGAACTTGGTCGTCAGAACTTCAGAGAGAAGCCTCTTCTAACCTTCCTGGGGGATTTTCTGCTAGTGCTCCAGCACCATTGCCTGTCTCTAGCAGGACTTGCGGTAACTGTGGTTTTACATTTATGTAAGTCTTTGACTAATGCCTGTCTGTCTCCCAAACCAGACTGCAGCTCCCACAGGAGCAAGGACTGTCTCCATTTTTTGTCTCCCCACCCACCCGTATTTGCAGCATCACAGGTTACCAGGCACTCAACACAGATGCACAGTGTGAATATATGATGCTACTTTGTCTTATAGAAAAAACTATAAAACCCATGGTAAAGCAACCAGATCCAATAAAAAGAGCAACGTAAGGAATCCCAGGAGTCCCACCTGGCAGGTAGGCACAAGGGGATGAGGAGGTGGGGCCCAGCCCTCCATCCCAGGAAACCCAGAACCTCGGTCCTCCCAGAGCCCAGGGGCTGCCCCACCAGGAGCAGCCTCGTGGTATCTAAGAACTGATCTGCATACAAGCATCCTCTGCTGATCAGCAGTGGCCGACAGAGGTGCAACTGAAACTCAGGGGGACCCATTCCAAAAACTGAGGCTGATAGAAAATGTGCCAAAACAGAGGTTGGCCACTGCTGGGAAGGCAAATGACTAAAGAAGGCTATTCCCCACTCAGAGGCAAGAAAAGTCCTGGGCCGGACAGGGTCATGAATTATTTGGCAGTAAGAAGTCAAGAAATAGTCACTGAAGCTCTACTGTGTACCAGCCACTGTGCTTGGGCTGGAGAAACAGGAATGAACTCCACTAAACTCACAGCCCAAGGGGAAAAAAAACCAGATATCCATTAATCAAATATACAAGTAAATGAATAAATTATAGTTGTGATTAGGTATGAGGAGAGGTACAGGGTGCTAGGAGAGCATCTAATAGGAGTAGCTGAACGTGTTTGGGCAATCAGGAGAGGCTTCTAGGAGAAAGTGACATTTAAGCCAACACTTGGATAATGGATAGTTTTAGTTGCTCAGTCACGTCCAACTCTTTGCGACCCCATGGACTATAGCCCACCAGGCTCCTCTGTCCATGGGATTTCCCAGACAAGAGTACTGGAGTGGGTTGCCATTCCCCTTCTCCAGGGGGTCTTCCCGACCCAGCGATTGAACATGCCATTTCCTGCATTTCAGGCAGATTCTTTACCACGCGAGCCACCAGGGAAGCCCTCTGTTTAAATGTTGGTATTTAAGAAAAAAGCTGGACCTATGCTGGAAAGGTGGGAGACCAGAGAGAAAAGACCCAGGACCAGGCCTGGGGGTGCTTTAATCCTGGTAAGAACCCACACGAGGCTGAAACCCAGGGCTGAGGTCACAAGGACTGAATTGCTCTCCTGGAGACTGAGAATTCAGATGTCCAACTAGAAGGCACCCAAGGCTGGGATTGCAGAGAATGGGACATAGCTTGGAATATTCTAGGTCATGCTGGAGCATATATCTAGCCCCTGAACCTCACAGAGGGACCCCTACCACCATATTTGTAGTCTGTGACCTTGCCCCTGGCCAGAGCTGACTCAGGAGGAGGGGTCAAGTCACTCCAAGTGTGGCCTCTGGTTTTACTTCAGGGAACTTCCAGTCTAGTCAGGCAGCCAATTAAGCTGACCCAAACTCAGTCAGACCCTCTCCTAGAAACGTGAATTTTGAGCAGCCTTAAGCAAGGATGGGAAATGCTCATTTTATCCCAGTTCAGGTGCCTGAGGGACCATCCTTTAGATTTGCGTCTAAAATCCTAGAATTCTTTCTCACAACGGTCTGTCCTGAGTTTCTGTTCTCAGTTGCAGTTGTTGTCGTTCAGTCGCTAAGTCACGTCCGACTCTGTGACCCCATGGACTGCAGCACACCAGGCTCCTCTATCTTCTTACTGTCTCCCAGAGTTTGTTCAAATTCATGTCCATTGAGTCAGTGATGCTATCTAACCACCTCACCCTCTGCCACCCGCTTTTATTCCTGGCCTCAGTCTCCCAGCAGCAGCATCTTTTCCAGTGAGTTGGCTCTTCATATCAGGTGGCCAAAGTATTGGAGATTCAGCTTCAGCATCAGTCCTTCCAGGGCTTCCCGCGTGGCTCAGTGGTAGAGAATCCACCTGTCAATGCAGGAGACATGAGTTCGATCCCTGGGTCAGGAATATCCCCTAGACAAAGAAATGGCAACCAGCTCCAGTCTTCTTGCCTGGCACATCCCATGGACAGAAGAGCCTGGTGGGCAGGGTCCCAAAGAGTCGGACACAACTGAGCATAGCACCTTGGAGTTGGAGTTGGAGGCTACGAAAAGCCCTTTCAATAAATTCTGTTTTTTTTTTTTAAATAGTGGATGAGTTTCCTGTAGCTGCTGTAATAAATTACTATTGACTCCACTTACTTAAAAGAACCCACGTTTATGATCTTTCAGTTCTGAAGCTCTGAAACCCAAAATCAGTCACTGAACTAAAATCAAATGATGGCAGGGCTGCATTTCTGTCTGAAAGTGGTGAGAAGAATCTTTTTCCTAGCCTTTTCCAGCTTCTAGAGGTCGTCCTCATTCCTTGGTTGATGGCTGCTTCCCTGCATCACCCAGCCTCTGCTTCCATCTTTAGGTTTCTGACTACTGACTCTGACCTCCCTGCCTCCCTTACGATGACCTGAGCCTCATCTGGGTAATTCAGAATAATCATCCTATCTCAAAATTCTTAATCACATCTGTAAAGTCCCCTTTACCATGTCCATATTCTCAAACTCTGGGAATTAGGGCATGGACATCTTCAGAGACCATTATTCAGCCTACTAGAAGAGTCAGTTTCTGTTGCTTACAACCAAAGAATTCTGGCTGAAACAGCAAAAGCCACAAATCCAAGGTCTAAAGATATTCTGTTTTGTTTTTAATTTGAATGAGAATGCTTTAGGAATGGGTAGAACCCCACAGTTCACTGAAGCCCTGGGACATTTTTTTTGCTTTTAATTATTTAAGTTACTTGCCTAACCCTTGAAGGCACCAAGTTTGCCACCCCTGTAGTAGATTTAAGGCTATGGGTTCCAAAGACTTAACTCCATCTCATTATTTGAATACATTTGGAGTTGGAAGATGGATACGATGGGATTAGTCCCTCTTGGAAACACCAGCCAAGGACAGAAGGATGTATCAAGACAAAAGAATGGGTGAATGGGTGGATGATTGGGTGGATGGATGAATGGATAGTGGGATGGATGAATGATAGAGGGATGGGGGGATGGATGGATAGATCAATGGATAGATAGTGGGATGGATGAATGGACAGATTAGTAGAAAAATTAAGATTATCAGACAGTTACCAGGATGAAGCCCCAGAAGTAGGAAAGATGTAGAAGAAAACACAAATAGAATACACTTATGGTATACACACAAAGAAAAGGAGATGGCAACTTTGCTGTTTTGGTTCATGGTGGAAATAAAAATCCTCTTGAACATAAACCTCCAGTCGGTTTTGTTTCTGCAAAACAAACGACAGGCCGCTGCTTACAAGCTCATTACAGAGAGAATCCACACCACCCACTCTCAGCCTCTCCAGCCCATTTGGAAGATTCGGTCCAATGAACCAAGAACCCAGAAAGGAGATGGGGAGTGGGAAGAGGACAGAATCAGATGCTCTCAAATAGCTATAAAAAGAACTCGAGGTTCAGAGGAAAAGAAGTAATCATTCTATAATTGACTGCTTACTAATGGAATCTATTAATTTATGGCCACAAAAGAATCAGCTAATTTGTGGTTAATGGTGTTTAAAAGATAAACAACATAGATTAACTCTAGGGAGCACCACCCCAGTTCTCAGGGATCTGCCTGCACAGATAGCTTTCAATGTGGGAGAGGGAAGACAGAGGGGTTGGCGGTCAGCTGGGAGCGAGCAGTAAGTCGTCTTCACCCTCTAGAGTTTCCTCTCAAATGTCCTTCTCTCTGGACACAACATCACCCTGGCTGTTCTTACACAAGATCCCACCTGCACAGCAGCCCCCAACCTGCCATGCCCATGCCCACCTCTGGGCCTTTGCTGCCATGCCTGCTACCTAGCTGCCTTCCCTCCCCACTTCCGGTGAAAAATAACACAGATGATTAACAGCTAACTGAATGACTCTTCACTTGCATCGGACACCACGCTAAGCGTTGCACACACATTATCTAGATGAAGGATTCCTTGAAACCCCCCATGAAGCTGGTCCCAGTCTCAGCCCCATCTTACAGGTAAGAAGACTGAGGGCTGGAAAGGCAAACCCATGTGCCCAAAACTTTGGCACAGATGCACACAGGTCTGAAGCTGAAATCCAAGTCTGGTCCCAGAATCCATGCTCTACAGCAGCATTTCCCAAACCTGACTCATTCTTATACAATATATATCACCATTTCTGCAAACCATGTAGCATCTCATGTCCTTTCTTTTTATATTTATTTATTTACTTGGCTGTACCAGGTTTTTAGCTGTGGCATGTGGAATCTAGTTCCCTAACAAGGGATCAAACCTGGACCCTCTGCATTGGGAGTGCAGAGTGTTAGCCACTGGACCACCAGGGAAGTCCCTAGGATCTTTCTTTATATCAACTCCTCCCTCTTCTTTTTCCTATTTTCTTCTTCTTCTTTTTAAATTTTCACTTCATCCTTGGCCGTATCATCCAGGACTGATAATTTAATAACATATTTGTTTTAAAGACAAATTTGGAATAAATATCTGACTACTAAAATACACATTTGCCTGGTTCCCATCTTATAATCTTGTAAACTACCAGTGGTACAAGAACTACACAAATTCTAACCATATATCCTGACAAACCATAATCAAGTGGCTATGTGTGCAGTTGACCATAGCTAGCATCCTGCATGCACTATCGAATTTTACCCTCTGCCTGTCCTTGCCCAATGCAACCCATCCTTTGAAATGCACTGGAAGCCTCCCTTGCCCGCCTTGACTCCTCCAGCCCACAGACATCCTTCCCTTTGTGGACAGAAAATTCATGTCATTAGCAAACCACAAAAAGACAGGATGAAATCAAGGATATAGGATTTGTTTCCTCAAGTAAATTGTAAGATCCTGGAGGAGGATTGGGAAAAAAAAAAAAAAAAGTGTCTCCTATATCTTGAGGGCTGAGCTCTGGGAAACAGAAATGGAAGGACACAGCCAGCATCTGATACAGCCTGGGGAAGTGGCTGGAAAGGATGCAGGAGGATAATATCACTGTCATGGCTGGGTTTGGGCTGGCCTGAATCCATCCTCCTCCATTTGCCAACAGTGCTCAGAATTCACCTGGGAACACATCCTCCCTTTTCTCACCTCGGTGCTCCAGGGTGGGCCTGTGATCCAGGCATGGACAATTGGTGCTAAATGTCCCCTAAGCCACTGCAAGTGGTTCCGAAACGGGGCTGTGACCCAAACTGGGTGGAGGGAGTCAGGCCCAGGACTTTCGTTCAAATGGCTGGGGAAGGAGAAACAACCTGTCCAGCTGAGGCTGACTCTCAAGATGCTGGAGTCATCTTGCTCCCACAAAGAGCCTCCTGGGAGTTAAAACCCCCATGGAACGGACTTCCCTAGTGGTCCAGTGGTTAGTGCCTTGCAATGCAGGGAACAACGATTTGATTCTCCGTTGGGGAACTAAAATCTCACGTACAGTGGAACAACTAAGCCCATGTGCTTCCACTAGAGAGTGTGTGCGCCACATTGAAAGATTCCACATAACACAACAAAGATCTGACACAGCCAAATAAATAAATTAGGGGAAAAAAAAAAAAAAAAAACATGGAAGATGCAGACGTATGGAGAGAGCACAGAGCTTGGGACATCGTTCGAGAACCTGGATCAAGACATGCCTGAAACCAAGATCTACCCCCAGATTTTTCAGTCAACCAATGTCCTCTGGGCATGAGCATTCTTTGAGTTGAGTTTTCTGTCACTTGCAACCAAAACACCCTGGAGAGGCTAGAGGAGCCATTGACTAAGACTCAGGAAGCCAGACTCTGACTGCATCTCCTTGTGACCCTGGTGAGTCACCTTGCGTCACCGTGACCACTCCTTTAAGGATGCTTTCCACCCCTCCTCCCCATTCCTTCCTGTCCCAGTCCAGCCCATCACTCCCCAGTGTTAATTCTGTGTTCCTGTCCTCGTTTGCCAGTCATCTGTCTCACTCACTGCTATACCCCGAGTGCTCAAAACAGTCCCAGCATGCGGAGGTCCTTGGTAAATGTTTATTGCATGGTCCTGGCTTGGTTTCTCCACCTGTGAAATGGGAAGGAGGTACTGCATTTTTTCTCAGGATCCTCCAGCAGGGCTGTGCTTTGTCTCCATTGCTGCTTTCCAGAGTTCTGGGAACATGGGGAGAGGGTCTCACCCACAGGTACTGCCTCTGAGCCTCCTATTCACGAGGAAAAAAGTGGTGACTTCCCTCCTTCGCTCCTTCCTTGACCTACATACCTCATCGACAAGGAAGTCCCTCTTGACATCTGACCCAATCTTTCATGCTGCAACTCAAGTCCTTTCTCAGGCCTAGAGTTCACAGACTTTCCAGGCCACACAAGAGCATTAAAGAACCAGTTGAAAATAAACCTTGTGAAAAAAATAAAAGCTCCTTTGCCTCAAGGATGCCCCCATTTTCTTCCCACAACCAGTTTCTGACTTTGCAGAAAGTTCCCTTCTTGTCTACACCTGTGAACAAAGCCTTTCTGGAGATGTGGGTGCAAAAGATGAGAATAAAATAAATAAACTATCTGTTTAATCGTTCCTATTGTCAAAACAATGACTGAGCCAAAATACCTTCGCTCTGATTCATCCAACTGACATCCCTTGGGAGGGAGGAGGCTGGACTGAGACAGTAAACAGTTCTAAACCCATTTTCCAGATGAGCTCAGAGGTTCTGCAGTGAACCCTGCAGTAAACAATAGAAGAGAAACCACTTCCTTCCCCAGCTCAGGCAGTCCATCTCCCTTTAATTTAAAGGAAGGCACACACTCCACCAAGGATGCTGGCTTCACCATTGATTCAATCATTCCTTCGGGAGAATAAAAGGCCTGCGCTGAGCCCTTCCTCTGTGCTGGGTTCCTTCACCCTCCCCCACCCTGCGAAGGAGGAGCAGGAATTATCTGTCCATTACAAGTCTAACGACTTAATGGTTGAAAATATTTTTCGAAGCTTGTTCTTTGTCTTTTCACTGTATTTGTGGTCTTTCTTGACATCCAGGAATTTTGAATGTTTATATGATGGGATCTTTCTGCCTTTCTTTGGGTGGTCTGGCTTTCTGTGCCTAGAACAGGCTTCACTGGGGAGTGGCTTTTAGGACCCTGTTTAAGGTCACCCTGTGATCAGTTAGGAGGAGGAAAGGAAAAGATCCTGATTATTGCTTCTTTCTACAAATGAGGGGATGGAGGCTCCATAATGAGTAGGCAGCATGGCCCAAGGTTCTTGGCCTTGACTCTCTCTGCTCAGGGCTTTTTCTGCTATGTAATTGTATGGATGTGAGAATTGGACTGTGAAGAAGGCTGAGCGCCGAAGAATTGATGCTTTTGAACTGTGGTGTTGGAGAAGACTCTTGAGAGTCCCTTGGACTGCAAGGAGATCCAACCAGTCCATTCTGAAGGAGATCAACCCTGGGATTTCTTTGGAAGGAATGATGCTAAAGCTGAAATTCCAGTACTTTGGCCACCTGATGAGAAGAGTTGACTCATTGGAAGAGACTTTGATGCTGGGAGGGATTGGGGGCAGGAGAAGAAGGGGACGACAGAAGATGAGATGGCTGGATGGCATCACTGACTCGATGGACGCAAGTCTGAGTGAACTCTGGGAGTTAGTGATGGACAGGGAGGCTTGGCGTGCTGCGATACATGGGGTCGCAAAGAGTTGGACACGACTGAGCGACTGAACTGAACTGAACTGAACTGAATTAGTTAGGAACAAATTCTTAATAAAAAATTAAGAATAGACAGAGGGTTCTTGACTACCTGGGCTTCATTGCCAAGCGATCATATCAGCTCCTTCAAAGTCAAAGGCCATTTTATTCACACATGTGACATCACATAGTTCAGTCTGGGTATCTGTCCAGTGGTCCCCTGTGGCAATGAGCCCTACACATCATTCCCCTGGCAGACTTTTCCAGTCTCCTGACGGCAGACACCACAAAGGAAAAGACAAAATGATGCAACACAAACATTAAAAATTCCAGGACATCAAACGCCACCACTAATAAAATTTTAAAAACACATCTAAGAAGAATAGTTACAACATGTATGCCAAAGTATTAAGCCTCTCAAAATATACAAAGCTCTGACAGATCAATCAAAATGGCTAAAGACAAATCAGAGACAAATCTCAAAAGTAGAAATGTACACGGAGGACACATTTATGAAAAATGTTTAAATTCATTAGCAACCAAAGCAACGGAAATGAAAACTATAATGAGATAAATGTGCATGCTATTCAGATAGCAATATTAAAAAAGAAAGTAAAAACACACAATGAGGAAAGCCTCAGACTACTGGAGGGAAGATGTCCTTGGTCTTTCCGAGTTTTGTTATGCATATTAAAATCTTTACAATGTGCATTCTTTTTTCTATTTTTTTCTTTCCTTGGATGGGCCATCCACCACGTCAGATCTTAGTTCCCTGACCAGGGGTCAAACCTGGCTTCCCTGCATTGGAAACACAGTTTTAATCACTGGACCACCAGAGAAGTCTCTGTTCTAGCATTTTCTGTTTGTAAGGAATTATTTAGAAACCACAGATAGGAAAGGAAATTTATTTCCATACCATATAAAGGGAAAAGTCAATAGCAGCCTGCCTATATGACCAGCATTAAGAGACTGGTGACATGTGCTGCAACAGTACAGATGCCCAGTGTAATCCAGTGGAATCAAGGAAAAGAAGGATGCTTCCGAAAAGATAAAGACGGTACACTGGATTCGAAAATCAGAGGACAAATGGGACTTCTCTAGTAGTCCAATGGCTAAGGCTCCACTCTTCCAATGCAGAGAGGCCAAGTTCGGTCCCTGGTCAGGGAACTAGATCCCACATGCCACAATTAAAAGGTCCCACACGCCTCTACAATGTGGTAGATCCTGCATGCTGCAACTAAGGCGGTGCAGCCAAATAAATAAATAATTCTAAAACCAAAAATAGAACAAAAATCGGGGTATAAAACACTACGCACACATCATTCCAGATCTGAAAAATACACATGTGTATGCACAGAAAATAGTCTGGAAAAAGTACTCCCCAAATTGTTAACACTGGTTTTCTCAAGAAGGCAGAATTACTTCTTTATATTTTTTTATCTGTTTCAATTGGTATCATATCCACCAGGACAAGCAAGGGTGAAGAAAGAGCATGACAGAAATACTCTATTGCTACTGGAAATGTGATTTATCATAAGCTTTCTCGACTAACATGACAGTACTTAACAAAAAGTCTTACCAAGTATAAACCATTTCACCAGTAATTCTACTTCTAGGAATTTACCCTAAGGAAATAATCAGAGATGTGTGCAAAGATTTATGTACAAGGATGTGCACTGTAGAGTTATTTACAATAGCAAAAAGTTGGAATCCGCCTAAATATCCAACAATAGGGAACTGTTTAAGTCAGTATTACTTTCCTTTCATAGTAAAGAGCTGTGCAGTCACTCAGATTGATGTCAACTATTGCATGAGATGACGAAATGTTCTTGATACGAAGCAAAAAAAAAGTTTAAACTGGCACAAGATGTATAATAGCAATATTATAACATACTATACACAATCAATTATAAATATTTATGTACAAGTGAAAGTCGCTCAGTTGTGTCCAACTCTTTGCAACCCCTGTTCTATACAGTCCATGGGATTCTCCAGGTTAGAATACTGGAGTGAGTAGCCATTCCCTTTTCCAGGGGATCATCCCAACCCAGGGATCAAATCCAGGTCTTGCACATTGCAGGCGGATTCTTTACCAGCTGAGCCACCAGGGAAACTCAAGAATACTGGAATAGGTAGCCTATCCCTTCTCCAGTGGATCTTCCTGGCCCAGGAATTGAACTGGGGTCTTCTACATTGCAGGCGGATTCTTTACCAGCTGAGCTAATAAGAGAAGGCTGAAAGATATCATGTTTCAGTGATAATTACTGGGTGCTAGAGTTTTGGGTAAGTTTTATTTTTTCTTTTTCCTACATTTTGCCATTTCATGTGCATGTTATCTCTCACAGTCAGATTTTTTAAGAGTAATATATGTATAATACATATTATATTTTTATATATTGCACATACATGTATATTTATATCTATAACCTATAATTTTATTATATTTATAATTATGTAATATATTATAATATTTATATACATATTTTTTAACATATACACGTATCCATTCTCCCCCAAACTCACCTCTCATCCAGGCTGCCACATAGCATTAAGCAGAGGTCCCTGTGATACATAGTAGATCCTTGTTGGTTATCTATTCTAAATATAGCAGTGTATACATGTCCATTCCAAACTCCCTAACTATCCCTTCCCCCCACCCTTTCTCCCTGGAACCATAAGTTCGTTCTCTAAGTCTGTGAGTCTCTTTCTGTTTTATAAGTTCATTTGTATCATTTCTTTTTAGATTCTGCATATAAGGGATGTCATATGATATTTCCCTTTATCTGACTTACATTCCTCAATATGACAATCTCTAGGTCCATCTGTTGCTGCAGATGGCATTATTTCATTCTTCTTAATGACTGAGTAATAATCCATTGTATATATGTACCACATCTTCCTTATCCATTCTTTCACTGATGGACATTTAGGTTGCTTCCATGTCTTGGTTACTGTAAAACAGTGCTGCAATGAACTTTGAGGTGCATATACCATTTCAGACAGACTTTTTTTTTAAGGGGAAAAAAATCCTAGGAACATTTAGATGAAAATAGATGTCACTTTAGTCTGTAAATTCCAATTTCCAGGTCAGGCTACTACGTGTTGAGAATGGCAAAGCTTCTTAGGAAATCAAAAGGTCAGGTTCATGATTAAAAGAGCTCCCTTCTAGACATCCTCTCTTTATGTCACTTAAGAGTCAGTCCTCTCCTCCAAGCCATGCCCAGCCCATCTGTAAATCTTTAGAGCTCTGAGAAGAAAATGGACCTGTTTTTAATATTCAGGGACAGAATCTGGTCAAGTCCAGCTGTGGTTCACTGTGGCTGACACTTGCTCAATCACCTCTGTGTTGTGAAATGATGAAGAATTAGCCATATTCTCAGAGAGCCCATTGTCAGGACAGGGCAGACATTTCCAGATACATGTTGTGGGGTTCATCCCTTCTTCCTGTAGGGACAATCAACCCGTTTGCTAAAGACAAAGTCACAGAAAGCCTGCAACGGCACCCCCATTGTCTGGATGTCTAACCCAGATGATCCATGCTGAGACAGATCTAAAAATATAAGTGAACCTCACGCTGATGGGGACCAGAAGAAGGGCAGGTTACAAGCTCTAGCATGCTGCAACTAAGTCCTGGTGAAATCAAATAAACAAAAATAAATATTCTTTAGAATAAAATTTTTAAAAAGTAACAGAGCAAAAGAAAGCCCCTGGGAGGTTCTCCTGCCCTTGGTGTCTCTCCCAAAGCAGGCAGAGCCTTTGATTTCCAGACGTGTGCAAGCTGGTGGTGGATGAGGCTGGCATTCCAGACCCTCCCTCCATACTTCCCTGCACCTGAGCTGGCTGCCTGGCAGAGGTCACACCCAAGTGACTGCACAGCACCACACCCTCAAGGCCGACAGAATGAAGACAAAAAGAAAGAATCTGTGTCTGCAACCAGGCTTGAGAACCCAGGATCTTCAGCCTCTGTATTCTAAAAGGCAAGTGCGTTGGAGTCAGCGAGCTGGGTCCTGTCCCCAGAACAGAAAATCAGGGCCAAGAAAACCAACAAGACTTCTGACCTGGCCTTTGAAGGCCTGAGTCCTAGGGGATTCCCTGGTGGTCCAGTGGTTAAGAATCCACCTTGCAGTGCAGGATTCAATGAGACAAAATGAGACAAAATGCCTGGACCCTGGTCTTAGCCTTGCTGCTCTCTAGCTGTGTGATCTTGGCCAAGTTAAACAACCTCTCCTGACTTTCTCCGAAAAGTGGAGCGAATCCCAATACATCCCTCAAAAGTTGTCATAGAATTGTTGATGTTGTTGTTGTTGTTGTTCAGTTGCTCAGTCGTGGTCAACTCTTTTGCAGCCCCATTGACTGTAGCCTGCCAGGCTCCTCTGGCCATGCAATTTCCCAGGCAAGGATACTGGAATGGTTGCCATGCCTTCCTCCAAGGGATCTTCCTGGACCAGGGATCAAACTCGCGTCCTTGCATTGGCAGGCAGATTCTTTACTACTGACTCACCATGGGAAAAAAAAGAAGCTAAACCAAGGAGAACAGCAGCAATGGTTCCTGGTTGTAGTAACTGCTCAATAAAAGATCCTGCTAGATCAGTACCAGCATGAGTCCACAT
Organism: Oryx dammah; assembly: GCF_014754425.2. NCBI lineage: Eukaryota > Metazoa > Chordata > Mammalia > Artiodactyla > Bovidae > Oryx > Oryx dammah. The sequence goes on along the minus strand of NW_024070194.1, from coordinate 24,085,179 downwards.
TTCAGCCCTAGGTCCAGGGGTCCCCAGAGGTGTCCTTACTTAAGGAACAAATGGGTAACTTGGCTCATTAATCAATGTTTTCTGAATGAAGGAACTTCTTCAATCTATTCAAAAGCACGTTCAATGCCAGTGCTTGGTTAGATACAAGAAATCTTCCTTTCCAAGATCTGAATCTTTGGGAACATCTTAAGTTTCTCTAGTTTGCCCTCAAACTAAAACTCAGGGTTTCAGAAAGATTTTAGGATTACTAATTGTGATCGGCAGAATTCTAAGCTGGCCCCGAGGTTTGCTTCCCTTGAGGTAAGTGTTGTGCAAACACCTTGTCTTGAGTGTGGGCAGGACCTGTGAATATGATGGGATATCACCTCCTCCTCCCCCCTCCCCCAGATTATGTTATAAGGCAAAGATGAGGGAATTTTGCAGATGTAATTAAGGTCCTGGGACACTGGACTTTGAGTTCATCAAAAGGAGATTATCCTGAGTAGTAGCAGTTGCTCAGTTGCAAAGTCGTGTCCAACTCTTTGTGACCCCATGGACTGCAGCACACCAGGCTTCCCTGTCCTTCATCATCTCCTGGAGTTTGATCACACTCATGTCCATTGAGTCAGTGATGCCATCCAACCATCTCATCTTCTGTCGCCCCCTTCTCCTCCTGCCCTCAATCTTTCCCAGCATCAGGGTCTTTATTGAGTCTTATCCTGATGGGCCTGACCTAATTAGGTGAGCCTTCTAAAAGAGGGTCAAGAGTTGAGAGATGAAGAAGACAGACTCTTAGTAGCCCCGGGGTACTCCTACTGCCCAGGAAAAAGCCAGACACCATGAGTTCGATGGCTGCCAGGAAATGAATTTTGCCAACAACCACATGACCTTAGGACAGGACCCCAGGTGCTGAAAGAAACCCTGGCCCCGGGCAACATGTTGACAGCAGCCTTGAGAGACTCTGGGCTATACTGTGCCTAGAATCCTGATCCTCAAAAAACAGTGAGATAATAAGTGGGTGTTAAGTCACCAGGTCTGTGGGGTAATCTGTCCTGCACTGGAGATGCACACATTAATCATTGTTGCCATTTTTCAGGGCGTGATTGCTAAGAGCCTTCTGCAGTGGATCTCCTGGGATGTTCTCAACTGGAGTAAGTTCCAACGATCTCCCCATTTTGTAAATAGTGAAACTGAGGACCAGAGTAGTTCTACAAATTGGCCACAGCTAGTTGGCAGTGGAGGCAAAGTTTAAATTTAAAAATTTAAACCCAGGTCTGCCCCCAGTACCTGCTATCAGTTACTAAGTCTTGCACTATTTTAACATATGTTTGAAAATATAAGTGTTTAAAGTTCTGAAAGGGTGGACATTCACGTTGGTAATCTGGATGGTGAGATGAGAAGGGATGGTTTACTCTTGTATTCTTTCTACAATTTCTAGTTTCTTTTATGGTGAATATTATTTTTTAACAGAAAATGTCAATAAGAATTTTTTTAACAGAAAAAGAAAGATAAAAGTGCTCAGCCTCCACAGTGACCTCCACAGTGATCTCTTGAGTAGTGGGGTTAGAGATCACTTTTTAAATGTCCTTTTTTTTATTATCTCGATTCTATACAACAGTTTCAACCATCCACAAGAAATGTGTGACTGGTGCAGCTTTGAAAAGGCACCAACCAGAAAGGACAAGTGAACACACCACAGGATGTGGGGAAAAAAAAAAGGCAGAAAAGGGGACAGACACTGCCAGTGCCTGGCCCCAGACACTCGGCGAGGAGAGGGCCAGGGTCTGAAGCCTGAGCGAAAACAGGGTCTTGTTCTAACAAGAGCAAATTCTCCAGCCAACTGGAAACGAGGCTTCAGGTCTTCCGAAAGAGTTAGCTGTCTTGCTCTCCCAGCAACTGGGTTTTTATTAAACATTTGCAGCTTTTTCTGCAAATGCTGTCACCCGAAACTTTGTTATTTTAATTGGTAGCTATTCCTGTGGACTCCTGCAGGGAGAACAAAAGCTGCTAAGAAATCAGGGCTCCTGGCAACTTTTTTTCAACATGGGGAAAGGTAAGGAAGGTGTGTTCACCAGCCTTCAGCACACAGGCTTTGGATGGAGCTAACATTTTGGTTTGACACTAACCATTTATTCATTACTAGCTCTGTGCCGAACCTTCTCAGTGCAGTCTGTCATTTTACCCTTCCACATCTGTGTGAGGTGAGTGATAGAATTGTTCCCACTTTATAGATGGGGAAGTAGAGATTTAGGAAATCAAGTAATAATACAAATACCACATTTCCTAAAATCGAAGACGTTCTGTAATTTCATGTTCCACTAATCTGCTGTCTATGGGGTCGCACAGAGTCCGACACAACTGAAGCAACTTGGCGGCAGCAGCAGCAAGAAAACAAACACCCAGCTATCATTGTCGGACAATATCGATGAAAAGGTGAATCTTGATTCTAGAGACATCAAAACATGCTTCTAGAAAACCCGCGGCTGGGTCTTCCCTGGCAGTCCTGTGGTTATGACTCAGGCTTCCTGGAGGGCGAGGGTTCAATCCTGGTCAGGGAACTGAGATGCTGCAAGTCACGTGGTATGGCGAAAAAAAGAAAACCCATGGCTATATGCAGTGTTGGTACCCTGGGTTGGATCCCAGAACAGGAAGAAAGAAAATTAATGGAAAAACTGGTGAGATCCAAGTCATTTAGTTAATAGTATTGTACCAACGTTAATGTGTTCATTTTGACAAATGTACAAACGGGGGTGTGTAAGATGTTTGTATTAGGAGAAGCTGGGTGAAAGGTAGAGGGGGATTCCCTCTGCTGTCTTTGTAACTACAGTGTAAATCTAAAATTATTCTAAAATAAATTTTATTTTTTAAAAATTAATAAAATATGGTAAATGCTAACTCTGATGCAGGACTCTTGCCTGGGCACTAGTGTGGCATTGATAAAATGACAACACACAGACCAATGGAACAGAATACAGACTCCAGAAAGAGGTCCACACATACAGAGTCAACTGACTTTCAACAACACTGTCAAAGCAATTCAAAGAGGGGAAAGTCTTTCAATAAATGATGCTGGAACAATCACATATTCATGTGCAGAAAATGAACCTCATACCTCACACTATACAAAAAAAAAAGTTGAACGGATCCTAGGAATCCCACTACTGGGCATATGCCCTGAGAAAACCATAACTGAAAAAGACACATGTACCCAAACATTTATTGCAGCACTGTTTACAATAGCCAGGACATGGAAGCAACCTAGATACCCATTGATAGATGAATGGATAAAGAAGTTCGGTACATATATGCAATGGAATATGACTCAGCCATAAAAGGGAATGAATCTGAGTCACTTCTAATGAGGTAGATGAATCTAGAGCCTGTTACACAGTGAAGTAAGTCAGAAAGAGAAAAACAAATATTGTATCTTAACGCATATGTATGGAATCGAGAAAAATGGTACTGATGAACCTATTTTTAGGGCAGGAATAGAGACTCAGACATAGAAACAGATTTATTGACAGAGTGGGGGCAGGAGAGAGTGGGACAAACTGCGAGAGTCCACTGAAATATATACATTATCATATTTAAAATAGATAGCTAGTGGGAAGCTGTTGTATAGCATAGGGAGTGCAGCCTAATGCTCTGTGATGACCTAGAGGGGTGGGGTGGAGGGGGGAGATTCTAGAGGGAGGGGACATATGTATACCTATGGCTGATTCATGGTGATGTATGGCAGAAACCAATACAATATTGTAAAGCAATTATCCTCCAATTAAAAGTAAACAAATTTAAAAATTAAAAAAAAAGTCCCAGAACTTCTTGCCTGGTACATAAGCTTTAATAAATATAATTCAAGTTTGAAATAAATAAATGGATCATATATCTAAATGTAAAACCTAAAACTATAAATCCTCTAGAAGAAAACCTCTGTGACTTTGGAGTATGCACAGGTATTTTTAGATAGAACACAAAAGCCATAAACCTTAAATGATAAAATTGATAAACTGGATTTTAATCAAAATTTAAAGCTTCTGATCCTCAAAAGGCACTGTGACAAAAATAAAAAAGACAAGCCACAGGCTGGGTCACTATAGTTGCAAAAGATACATCTTATAAAGGACTGGCATCCAGAATATATAAATAAGTCTCACAATAGAACAGTGAGAAAACAAGTGACTCTATTAAAAATGGGCAACACATGTGAACTGACACTTCACCAAAGGATATATGTGAACATTAAAATTAGCAAATGAAAAGATGCTTCATATCACTAGGTGGCTAAACAAAATGAAACAACCCACTTGACAATACCAAGTGTTGGTGAGGCTGAGCAACAACCAGGACCCATTCACAATGTTGGAGGGAGGGCAAAACTACACAGCCACCTTAGAAACCATCCCGGGACTTCTCTGGTGGCCCATTGGATAGGAATCCACCTGTCAGTGCAGGAGACGCAGGTTCAATCCCTGGTCCAGGAAGATCCCACTTGCCGCCGAGCAACTTAGCCCATGAGCCACAACCACTGAGCTCGAACGCTGGAGCCTGGGAGCTGCAACCACTGAGCCCATGAGTTGCAGCTACTAAAGCCCTGGTAGCCTAGAGCCTGTGTTACCACAGCAGAAATCAAAGAGATGAGAAGCCTGTGCGCTGCAACGAAGAGCCGCCCCTGCTCACCGCAACTAGAGAAAACCCGTGCACAGCAGCCAAGACCCAGAGCAGCCAGAAAGAAAAATAAGTAAATAAATAAAATGTTAAAAAAGAAACCATCCTAGATCTATCTCTATCTAAACAAAAACATACATTTACACAAAACTCTGTACATGAATGCTTATAATGGCTTAACTCATAATCACCCCAAACTGGGAAAAAACCAAATGTCCATCAAAAGGTGAAAGCATAAACTAACTTGTAGATCTATACAATGGGAAACTGACCACTGTACACACAGCAGCATGGACGAATTTCAGCTGCATTGCACTAAGTAAAAGAAGCCAGACTCAGAAGCTAGGTACCATATGATTCCATTTCTATGACCTGCTGGAGAAGGCAAAACTGTGGAAGAGATTTCTCTAAGATTAGTAGCTGCCACAGGCTGAGGGTAGGGGTGTGTTAGTGGTAGTCACTCAGTCGTGTCCAACTCTCTGAGACCCTATAGACAGTAGTCTGCCAGGCTCCTCTGTCCATGGAATTCTCTAGGCAAGAATACTGGAGTGGGTTGCCATTCCCTTCTCCAGGGGATCTTCCTGACCCAGGGATTCAATCCAGGTCTCCTGCACTGAGAGCAGATTCTTTACCATCTGAGCCACCAGGGACGGATAGAGGCAATGGTTGACTAAAAAGTGACACAAGAAAATTTTAGGGACAATGGAAATGTTGTATAGTTGGGTTGTGATGATGGTTACATGTCTGCAATATGCTGCAAATTAATTCGTAGGCCTGTATACCTGAAAAGGGTGGGTGTTATTGTATCTAAATTATGCCTCAATAAACCTGACTTTAAAAAAAAAAGTAAGATCCAGCTCATAACTGTGTGTTATTTAACCCATGTAACTGGGGGGCAGAGGGGAACCAGGGAGGGAGAGGGCAAATTTGAATTTATTATTATAATTTAAGAACCAGCAGATTTCGACTTCCTTGCTGGTCCAGGAGGTTAAGACTTCACACTTCCAATGTAGGGGGTGAAGGTTTGATCCCTGGTCAAGGAACTAAGATCCTAAGATCCCACATGCCTCGTGATAAGGTATAGCCCAAAAACTAAAAAAAAAAAAAAAAAAACTCACAAAAATCAGCAGATTTCATCTAAAACTGTGTAGATCCAATTTTTCTTTGATAAAGTTGAGGCTCTAGCAACACTGAGCCCCTCTTTCTCATACAACAAGTGCCAGCTAGATCCACTGGAGACAGAACATGAGTTCTTCCATTTGCCCCAATCCCCACCACCCCCTATTACCTCTCTGCCTCTGAAGCCTACCTCATTCATTTAAGGACACTTGCTCATGGGCATGTCACTGTGTGACTCTTGCTGTAAACCCCATATGCATGATGGCTTCAGAAAAAGAAAAACAAGGGACTTCCCTGGTGGTTCAGCCAGGATTCGGTGCTTTCACTGCCAGGGCCTGGGTTCAATCCCTGGTTGGGGAACTAAGATTTGCAAGTCTCATAGCACAGCCCTTAAAAAAAAAAAAAAAAAGGCAAAACAAAAACTCTCTAGCATAGACTACTGGATGTCTTCCCATTATCCAGTCTCCTTCCTCCTCTCTAAGAGAAATCCTGAATCATCAAAGCCCGAGATGAGTTTGGCTAAAGGACCACATTTTGATGCCTCCTTTGCAAAGTGTGTGGCCAGTGTTATATAAGCAGAAGTCAGTAGGTGTGGCATCCATGAGAGTTCTTTAAGGGGCTGACTCAGTTGGAAGAGAGCCCTTTTGCCACTCCTCATTCCTCATTATTCCTGACTGGAAAATGGATATGATGGTTGGAGCACCAGCAGCCATCTTGGGACTAAAGGGAGAAGCCAAAGGAAGCACAGCCACCTCGGCTCTGGCACCAGAGAGCCTGTAACTGAATGCCAGCAACTACCCATCCCTGGGCGTTAAGTGGGAAAATAAGCCCTAGCCACAGTTGACTCTAATTGCTACTTGATACAATAGTAAACATTAATGATATTTTCTGTGTCCTCAGGGTAATTCTAAGACTATTCATATAGCAACTCACTTAAGCTCTACCACAGTCTTACTAGGTAGGTGCCATTGCTTATCCATTTTACACATGAGGCAACCCAAGGTGCAGAACTCAAGTTCAAACGACTAATAAGTGGCTTGAGCCAGTAGCCCTCTGACTCTAGAACTCACGTTCAGGACACCTAAGTCCGTGGTGAAATAGAAAAGCTGGTACAGTTAATGGTCAGGAGACCAGGTGCCCGTTTGGGCATCCTAATAACTTACACGGTCACCATGCTGTACACTCACTCAGTGTCTGCCCATGACAATGGGGCTGATTGCCCAGGCTTTTCTGGGGCTGTTACGTGGTTATTCTGAGTTCCCAGATTTCAACAGTTTCAGAAATACCATGTGCTGTGCAACTAGGAAGCATTATTTTCTTTAAAGATCATTCATCACAGCAGAAATGCAAAGCCCTTTTCCCGCCACACCTGTGCCAGGGTCCTTAGAGGGACAGTCCACACTCCCTTTCAAAAAATTTGCTCCTAGAAATCCCAGTTCCACCAAATCCACCAGAAGACTGGTCATGCAGAATTTTCTGCCTAAGGCAGAATCCTACTGGACACTTGATGACTGTGGCTGACAGTGTAAGGGTCCTGACTGCCAACCTGCATTCCCCTAACCCCAGCTGTCAGGCACATCACAGCTTCCCCGGCTCCTAAAGGAAAGATCAGGGCCTGGCCAGTTGTGTGCTCCCCTCCCTTGAGCGACGTCTATGGTCTCAGGTGATCGGCGTCCCCCCTCTTCATGCCCCGCAGCACATCTACCCAGGTGGGAATCACCCCTTGCTCCCGGGCTGGCCAATCAGCTTAGCTCCCAGCAAACCACAGAATTGATCAGAGAGGCGCATAGGACACAATTCAGTCCAATGAGCAGCAGCCCTGTTATTTTATTTATTTATTTATTTATTTTGCTATTTAGGAAAAGATAGGTTTCTTTCCACAGAGGTTGCTAAACCATTCATTGTAAATCTGGAGTTGCTGAAGAACACCATGAAAGAAAGCCTGCCTGAGATGTCCCTGGTGGGTCAGTGGTTTAGAATTCTCCTTCCAATGCAGGGGACATGGGTTCCATCCCTGGTTGGGGAACTAAGACTCCACGTGCTGTGGAGCAACTAAATCAGCTACAGAAGCCTGTGAGCCCCAACTACTGAGCCCAGGTGCCCTAGAACCCATGCTCCACCAGAGAAGTCCGTGCTGCAACTAGAGAAAGCCACACGTACAGCAACTAGAGCCCGAGCACCTCAACTAGAGCCCGAGCACCTCCACTAGGGCCCAAGCACCCCAACTAGAGCCCGAGCACCTCAACAAAGACCAAGAGCAGCCAAAAGGAAAGAAAAGAAAAGAGCCTGCCTGAGAAAGAAACCAGCCAATGGAAAGCATAGAGGAGAAATGAAGAGTCCGGGGAAAACCAAGTGCTACTAACATTTTCTTTTTTTTTGCCTCCCTAGATCCATCCATTCCTGAACCCCTAAATTAAAAACATGGGTCCCAAATTAGACCTAGACTCAAAACCAGTACCTGCTACTTATCAGCCGTGTTCTGAGGTGTGATGGTCTTTTGCTTTTTCCTGCCCAACAGCCATTCCCCTTTTTTGTAATAATAGTGTCTGACTTGCTTTGAAAAACTTATTCTTCTTCTATATTTGGTCCTCGTGGACTACAGATTTGACCTTATCCCCTGGAACCAGGGCAGACCAATGAGTTACAACGGTTGGGTCACAGATGGATACTTGACCAAGGTGGACCAATAGGAGTCAGCCCTAGGTTCTGCTGTCACAGTCTGTCCGCTGAACTTGCCAGGCTAGAAACTGCATCAAGAGCTGCAGGTGGCTAAGAGGGGAGCATCCTGGAAGTCAGGGTCAAGGGACAGAGAGATTCTTTCCATGTCCCAGGGGCTGACGTTTCAGTGTCATAAGCCAATTTATTTCTTCTTTTTTTTTCCCTTTCTGTTTAATTGAAATACAATTGACATACCATTGAATAAGTTTAAGGTGTACAACATAATGACTTGACATATGTAAACATTGCAAAATGATTACCACAATAAGTTTATAAGTTTAGTTAAGGTCCATCCCCTCATTAGTTACAATTTTTTTTTCCCTTTGTGATAAGAACTTTTAGGATCTACTCTCTTCGTGCTTGTAATTGTCACGCTCAGTCACTAAGTTGTGTCCAACTCTTTTGTGATCCCATGGACTGTAGCCTGCCAGGCTCCTCTGTCTATGGGATTTCCCAGGCAAAAATACTGGAGTGGGTTGCAATTTCCTCCTCCAGGGGATCTTCCCAACCCAGGGATCAAATCCATGTCTCCTGTGTCACCTGCATTGGCAGGCGAGTCCCTTTTACCACTGTGCCTCTTTTGCTCCCTTAGCAACTTTGAAATACACCATCCAGCAGTGTTAACTAAAGTCAACCCACTGAACATGACATCCCCAGGGTTTATTTATCTTATAGCTGGAATTTTGTACCTTTTGTCCACCTGCATCCATTTTATCCACCTACTACCCCACCCCTCCCCATCTCTGGCAACTACCAATCTGATCTCTTCTATGAGCTTGGGTTTTTTGGGTTTTGGTGTTTTTTTGTTTTTTTTTTTTTTTGATTCATATACAGGTGAGAGCATATAATATTTGTCTTCTTCTGTCTGACTTATTTCATTTAGCACAATGCTCTCCAGGTCCACCAAGTTGTCACCTTCTTTTGTTTATTTAACCCAGTGAGAGTTCACTTTCTGTCACTTAAACTTGGGTGAGTTTCCAAGTTTGTTTAACCCAGTGAGAGTACACTTTCTGTCACCTAGACTTGGGTGACTTTCTACAACTCTGCCAGACACCAACCACCTCCTCAGTGCCATGTGACTTCACAAGCTCACTGACACATTGGCTGCAGACTCTCCTTGGGGGCTGAGTGCCAGCTCTCCTCAGTGGAGGCAAAGATGACCCAACTGTGCCCAGGAGGCCCCTTCTCATAATCCCCAGAAGAAGGTTAAGGACCTAGGTCTCCAGCATCAAAGCGGAGACTGCAGGTAAATGTGTTGGATGTTGCCCGAGGAGATTCCTCCATGGGCAGAGACACCGAAGTTTCATGAAGCAAACCTCCTTTCTGGAAGAGGTCACAGCGCACACAGACCTGCCTGAACAGGCTGCCACTCACTGAAAACATGGGTCTTTTCAGGTGCTGAATAGGAGTCCTTTATTCAAGGCCTTTTAAGGAAGACACACCCTTTTCCTCCTGGCTGTGCCCCCACTTGGATTAAGTCCCTCGGCCAGCTGCATAGACAGCGAAGCAAAGGACTGTTCCTGTGACCTGGGGACAGACCAAGAGGTAACAATGGGTGTGCCCCAGAATAGTCCATGATGACCAAATCCAGCACTGGAACCGGTGGCCCCAGCCCACATTCCCTGTTCAGTCTGCAAATTCTTCAGTCTCTACATTTGAAGCCAGCATCATTCACACCACAATCTGTATTCCGGCTCTCTCTCGTAAAGTGAAGACCTGGCATTATCAAGCCCGCGTGCGCATGTGGCTGCCAGCCTTCCAGTGAGTGGATATACCCCAGATGGCCACGTCCCCCCTCAGCCTGCCTCGTCTTCCTGCTGGGCACCCACAGGAATTTGGACCTGTGGTCTGGATATTGCCAATGGCAAACTCATCTCATCCTTTTCATTCAGACCCAAACCCACCAGGCTCAGTCATGGCTCTCTTGTCTGTTCCTTAAACAGCTCCAGGGCCTTTGCACATGCTCCCTGACTGCACAACTCAGCCCCTGAAGCCTCCTGTGGCCCAAAAAAGTTTCTGCTTAAATGTCACCTCCTTAGAGAACTCTGGGGCGCCCTGTTCTTTTCTTCTTTCTTTTCTTTTTCTCATTATCTTTTGGTCTTTTTTATTCCTCCCTTCTTTCTCTCCCTCTTTTTTCTCCCTCCTTCCTACCCTTCCATCCTTCCTTCTTCTGTTTTTTCCCCTCCTTATCATTATTGGAGGCACTAAAAAGTATACATTCCCATTCATGTCAGCCCACTAAGGGAACACTCAATTCTCCCTACACACATTCATCTAATAAAACAACAAATTCCACATTTGTAAGGAAAATTGAATTTCAAAGAAATCCCCGGCTTTTCTATGAATCCCCCTCCAGCTTCCAAGGGCACCCAGAGCCTCTGTGCTCTTCAGATCCTAGGGTCAGGACCCCAATGGAGGGGAGACGTCCCAAAGATTCCCAGCTCCACAAACAAGATGAAGAACATCAGTACGTACAGTCACCCTCATGCCACCCCCTCCTACCAAACACACCCCAAACAGCCCCTTCCTGAATCAAACACACTTGAGATAAATGGCCTCAAATACCACCACCCCCACCCCCGCACCTGGGTGTTGCTTTCTCTCTCAAAAAAAAAAAAGAGGGGTTCTCAGGTGTTTTCTTGCCAACTCAGGGATGTAGGCATGGTTGAAGGGCACCCCGAATTGATATGGTGGGGAACAGGGGCCCCCTTCCAATAGAGCTCTGTTTATATCACTCTTAAGAAAGACAAGCTGTGTCCTCATGATCTAACCTCTCTCCCCCTTCTCTCTCGGCCACATTGTCCCCTCCTGACACAGAATAAACTTTAGAGGCTGCATCCACCTCAGAGCAGCCTTGCTGGTCCAGGGGACATCACTGCACCCGGCTGAATCCTCCCGGCACTGTCAGGGAGCCCACATACCACCCGAGCTGCCTCCACGGGTTGCAGCCTGCCCACAAGGGTAGCAAGCTGCAATTTCCTTTACCAATATTTTATTTGAAAAAAGGAAAGCCAGGTAAATGTGGCCAGAGCCCAGGCCGGCCCTCAACATGCAGCCTCCAAGGTCACATGTCCCCCAGAGACGGGTTGCTGGGCCTCACTGGGAGCTCCCTTTCCTTGGGGGCTGCTGGATCTCCAGGGTCGGGTGCACCCTTGAGCTCCCTGGGCCAGCACACACCAAGATGACTCCTGGGTGAGTCATCGTCCTTGAGGTTCAAAGAGGTGCCCTGGACAAATCCACCGGAATTTCCACAGCACTAACAACAGCCGCTGTGACAGCTGCCTGGTGAGCAGTACCTGGGGGCATGACAGGTCCCCCTCAGTTCCTTGGAACCCTACTGACCTACCCCGGTGAACGGCTTACATTGCGTGCCCACCCCCAACTTATATTCACCTGGGGCCTCACAATGAGACATTATTTGGAAATAGAGTCTTTGCAGATTTAATTCAGATAAGGATAAAAATAGGGCTTTCCAGGTGGCTTTAATGATAAAGAACCGATCTGCCAATGCAGGAGACACAAGAGATGAGGGTTCAATCCCTAGATTGGGAAGATCCCCTGGAGAACATGGCAACCAACTCCAGTATTCTTGCCTGGAGAAGCCCCATGGACAGAGGAGCCTGGCGGGCTGCAATCCATGGAGTAGCAAACAGTCGGACATGACCAAAGCAACTTAGCATGCACACACACAAGGATAGAAATAAGATCACCTTCGATTAAGATAGACCCTAAATCAAACAAGAGTGCCTTTATAAGAGATAGAAAAGGACACACAGAAACACCAAGAGGGGAAAGGCCAAGAGAAGATGAGGCTGAGACTGGAGAGGTGAGGCTACAAGCCAAGGAACTCCAGGGATCGTCTGCAGCTGCCACAAGCTAGGAGAGAGGCATGGGCAGATTTGCCCTCAGAGTTTCCAAGAAGAATCAGTATTGGAATCATTTTGGACTTCTGACCTCCAGAACTATGAGAAAATACATTTCTGTTGCTTTAAGCCACCCATGAGTGATAACTTACTATGGTACCCACAGGAAATACACTCAGGGAGCAAAAGCACCTTACTCCACATTTTTTCTATGGGACAAATTACCCTTTTAGTGGGGTGGATAAGGGGTCAGCAAAGCTAGAGCTAGAAACAGTACAGGATTTGGTGTCATCTCATTACCACTACCATTACCATCATCACCACCACCGTCACCATCATCACCACCACCACCATCACCGCTTGTTACCTAGTGACCATGTACTTCATGCTGTGTGCTAGACACTATCTATATCCCTTCTCCAATCTTCCCAATGATGCTCCAAATTAGCTTTATTGGCTTCCATTTTTCCAGACTTGGAAACTGAGAGATTAAATAACATATCCAGGAGTTCTGAGCTCAGACGGCCAAATCCCCACTCTCCATGCTTACTAGCTCTGTGACCTCTGGCGAATTCCTTACCTGGCTGATTCTCACATCCCACACAGGGGTACCCACTTCAGAGTTCTCTTGGGGGTGCATGAGATTCACATGCTCAGTCACATCTGATTCTGTAACTCCATGGACTGTAGCCCGCCAGGCTCCTCTGTCCATGGGATTTTTCCAGGCAAGAATACTGGAGGAGGTCCCCATTTCCTCCTCCAGTGGATCTTCCCAACCCAGGGATTGAACCCCCATCTCCTGCCATTGGCAGATAGATTCCTTACCACTGAACCACCAGGGAAGCCACTGATGTCCCTGTAAACAATGCAGTTTTTGTCTTGCTCTTGCCCCATCAGCTACCAGAGAAGGAAGGGGGGTCCTTTTGGTTTCCAACCCCATATTATTAATTCTCTTCCTACCCTCCTCTGCCTTCCTCTCAGAATTGACTGGAGTGCAGAACCAGGAGCTCTAAGGCCCAGTAGGAAACCTGATTACTTTTAATTCCCACTGCAACCCCTCCAAAATTGAAACCTAAGCAAGCCCATACCCCCAAGGTCAGGATTGGCTACAAAATCTGCAGGGCCCATTGCAAAATGCACATGTTAAACATTATTAAGAATTTCAAAGGACTCCCCTGGCATTCCAGCGGTTAAGACTCCATGCTTCCAGTACACAGGGCTCGGGTTCAATCCCTGGTCAAGGAACCGGATATCACATGCCAAGTGATGTGACCAAAAACTAAAAGTTTAAAAAAAAAAAGGAATTTCAAGACTCTGACAAAAAGCATTAACAGAGCAGGGCCTTTCTGAGCATGGGGACCTGTATAACCACCCAGGTCACACACCCATGGAGCAGGCGCTGCCCTGGGACTCTGCTGACCTCCGTGGTTACCCACAAGACTCTTTGCTGTTGCTCCATACTCTTGGGCAACACCTGCTTTCTCCCTGTGACCCCACCCAGGCCGAAGGTCTGTGCTGATGCTGCTGGGGTGAAGACAGAAGTCTCTGGCACGTAGTCGGGCTGGTGCAAGGGTAGAATCATTGATGAGACCGTAAAACCTCAGCAAGTCTGCCACACACCCCATCGAAAAATGTAAGCTAACACTGATCCGGCCTTTTCTATGTGGGGTTTCAAGCTGTGGCCTGCCTAATCCTGTGTTTGATTTGGTCTGATTAACTTGATTCGACACACAGAAAGGGACAGTGGGTGAACGGCAACCCTGCCCCTACTAGGGCCACGTTAAACTTTCCATGAAATCTATACGAAGAAGTAGCCAGTATGGATTCAGCAGTTTACCTGAATAAGGAGCACAGATGCTGAACAAACGAACAGAAGGGTCAATGGGGAGGGAGACTAGTTAGCAATTAAGGCCTCCCGGCCTTGAAGGATCAGCAAGTGAGGCAGGGAGGGGACCGTTACTAATAAAAAATTGCAATTGATGGAGTTCTTTCTATTTATCCAGGCTTTGGGCTAAGGCAGGAGCTGGCAAACTTTTTCTTTAAAGGCCCAGATGATAAATATTTTAGGCTTCATGGGTCTTATGATCTGTGCTGCAATACTTAACTTTGAGGCTGTACGCAGACAGCTGTAGAGCTACACACAGTAGGTAAGTGAATGGGTGTGACTGTGGACTAAGACTTTATTTACAATAGCAGATGTCACGGGCTGTAGTTTGCCAACCCCTGGACTAAGTGATATAGACATTGTATGTCATTTTGTCACCTCCTCAAAGTGCGCTTCCCACCTCCTTGACTCACTAATACCTACTCTCACCTGCCCCCACCATGTCTACTTGTTCAGAGCACTCAACAAAACAGATGTTCAGTAAGGATTGATTAAATGTAGCATTTCATCCCCAACTTCCAGATCTAAAAACTAAGATTTAGAGAGAAGTAATTTGCTTAAAGAAATCAACCCTGAATATTCATTGGAAGGACTGATGCTGAAGCTTAAGCTCTAATACTCTGGCCACCTGATGCAAAGCCAATTCATTGGAAAAGACTACTGCTGGGCAAGATTGAGGACAAGAGGAGAAGGGGGTGACAGAGGATGAGATGGTTGGATGGCATCACTGACTCAGTGGACATGAGTTTCAGCAAACTCCAGGAGATAGTGAAGGACAGAGGAGCCTGGCCGGCTGCAGTCCATGGGGTCACAAAGAGCTGGTCACGACTTAGCAACTGAACAACAACAACTTGCCTAAGGTCACAAAGCTAGAAAAAGAAAGACCTAGTTTTTCAGAGATTTTGCTTGGGGAATTTGTTATTGTAAAACATAGGACATGCAAAAGCAAATGCTTACAGAGGCCAAACAGGAAATGAGAATGAACAAAACAGGAAATGAGAATGAACAAATGAAGTAAGCGATAGGGAGTGGTGGAGACTGTAGCAAGCTAGAGATTTACATTCTGTTAAAAGGGGTCACTGTTCTCAGCACCAGTAGGTAAGTGAATGGGTGTGACTGTGGACTGTAGCCCAAAGCCTGGATAAATAGAAAGAACTCCATCAATTGCAATTTTTTATTAGTAACGGTCCCCTCCCTGCCTCACTTGCTGATCCTTCAAGGCTGGGAGGCCTTAATTGCTAACTAGTCTCCCTCCCCATTGACCCTTCTGTTCGTTTGTTCAGCATCTGTGCTTCTTATTCACGTAAACTGCTAAGTGAATGTGTATGACTGTGTGCAACTCTGGGCCTAGCAAGACCAGATCTTATGGTTTTCCTAGAGAAGCCGGAAATCCATGTTTTCATGTGAAATGTTCCAATTCTTAAATGTTGGCAAGAATTTGTCTTTCTTTTTTCCTAAACTCTGTGCTGGCCAAAGAAAGCATGCCATTGCTTTGTGGCCTCTGGCTTAAAACTATTAAATATTTCACAAGTTTTGTCCATGAATCTTCCGTCGAGCTACACAGGCAGCTTGTGGATTGCTGGATGCACAGAATTAGAAACTAGCAGCACGACTGAGCCATTGGCTCCAGAATATTCTCCCACCCTCTTAACATGTAGAGAAATGAAAACCAAAGTCATGTTCTGGTCATGAAAATAAGTGTCTTTTTCTAATTTTTAATGTTCTCCTGAGAAGGCAGATAAGGTCTCTGAAAATGTGGAGTGAGTAAAGTCGCTCAGTCATGTTCGACTCTTTGCGACCCAATGGACTGTAGCCTACCAAGCTCCTCTGTCCATGGGATTTTCCAGGCAATAGTCCTGGAGTGGATTGCCATTTCCTTCTCCAGGGGATCTTCCCGACCCAGGGATCGAACCCAGGTCTCCCGCATTGTAGACAGACGCTTTACCGTCTGAGCCACCAGGAAAGTCCATGTGGAACCTGTCTTTAAATGAAGTCCATGCTTACCTGGAGCTAACTTCACAAGAAGATGTTAGGTGCCTTCCTGTTCCTCCAAACGTGAACATCTTCTCCTAGGTGATATATATCTGTGTTTATTTCTGCCCCATACTCCCCATTCCTCTCCAACTCTGGTAAATGACTCCCTTCTACCTTTGGGGAGCATGTGGTTCTGGTTGGGCTGTCCAGTTATCTACTGCCTCATCACCTTCCTTAAAGAAAAACATAATCCAGGTCAAGCCAATCACAGTGTGTCATTTCCCTGGCCATTATGATTGGCCTAGGCACATGCACATGAGCCAGGCTGGACCAATCAGACCCCTGCCCTGGGATTTTATGGGCAGACCCTGAGAAATCTGAGCCCTCTAGTGTCTCTGGGCTGGCCATGGGACAAGGTTGCCTTGTGTGTAAATTTGGCTGTGGTCAGTGTCTATGACCCTCCCACTTTTGCACAGCTGCATAAAGGAAGTCCCTCTGTAGAAAAATATCAAGAGGCCAGATAGAGAAAGAGAGAGAAGAGCTTTAAAGAGGGAGAGAATGTACACTTTGATGACCACATATGAATCCATGAATCCATCCTTGTGTTTCCAAATTCTGCGAGCCAAACAGTGTCCTTTTTTGGCTTTAACCAGTTTTGATTGGGTTTTGTCCCAGAAACCAAAAAACTCTCCTTCTAAATGCCCCATCAGTGCTAATAATAGCTTAACTCTAGCCTGCTTCTCTGAGGGAGTTCAAGATCAAAGACGTCAACTCCTTCCAGAAATCAGTCTCACAGGAAGAATTAAGGGGAGATGGCCAATTGGCTAGGTCCCATTTCAGGGTTTTAAGAATACCAGTATTTCATAAATGTGTCCGCCAGAATATTTCTAATTGCTGAGAGAAAAGCAAACAAGTTCTCTGAGAATCTGGATGATCTGACTGGAACGGACTTAACATTTTTTTTGAAGTCCTGTGTTTTAACTTAAAAATCTATGAAACAGTTGATCATCCTACTTCATTGATACTTGTATTAAATTGTCTTAAAAGGGTTTCTAACCAGCTTTGAACTACATGCCATGTTTAAGCTACAGCTGTACACACTGACACATCACTACCTGCCCCAGACATGACCACTTTGGGAAGCAGAATAAAAGTTCTACTGGCTTTCAAGCACAGAAGCAATGCTATAAGGACTCCAAGGTTTATTCTGTAGAGCAATTCAGGTCTGGCCCATCTCAGCAGCCCCACAGTTCACTGGCACGCCCTTCTACGGAGGCAGTCTGGTGACAATCAATAATTCCTTGAGGGATGGTCTCACACTGCCAGCCTAAGTCAGTATCCTAGGAATGCTCTGTGGTTCCTTAGCTGGCTCATCTTCTCATCTCGCTCTGCCCCTCAGTAGCCTGTATGCCCTAGCCTGTGTGTACCCCTTTATTCTCCCCTTCAGTCAGATGTGTGAACACAAAGCTCCATCAAAATGGAATAATTGGTGTCATCTACATGCATCGGTACTATTTCATCCACCTTCCCTGGGAAGGCCCTAGAGATGCAAATGAACTGACCATGAGTCTCCAATGAGATTCCAGGCTCCCGAGCCAGGGGTGACCCTGCTGGGAGATGCATGGTGGAGACAGAGTTCCTATTTAGCACTGTGAGTACATAGGGAACCAAGGAGCCCTTGCTTCCCATTGCTGAGTGCTCTGTATATTTGGGGCAAGAGATGTGAACGTGAAAGTCACCTACTTGGAGGCAGGGGAGAGGGGACTCCATTCTAGACTTATCACTGTTCTTAGCATATAGAGGGGCTCAGGATCTTTCCATCTGCAGAGAAACACAGAAATGATTCTTTTCCTTCCATCTCATTTATTCAACAAATTTGGTGAAATTTTACTTAGCACCTACTGTGTGCTCAGCACTGTTGCAGACACTGGGGATATAGTGGAGAATAGGACCAAGTCCCTGCTCTCAGAAAGAATACTCTCTAGCACTGGAACAATACACTATTCATAATAATATAACAGTATCCATGGATGGAGGAGCCTGGTAGGCTGCAGTCCATGGGGTCGCTAAGAGTTGGACACGACTGAGCGACTTCACTTTCACTTTTCACTTCCATGCTTTGGAGAAGGAAATGGCAACCCACTCCAGTGTTCTTGCCTGGAGAATCCCAGGGACGGCGGAGCCTGGTGGGCTGCTGTCTATGGGGTCGCACAGAGTCGGACACGACTGAAGCAACTTAGCAGCAGCAGCAGCAGCAGCATTCACATACTGCTCACCCTGCATCTAGTTCAATTCTAAGTTCTTAGTCATGTCATCCTCATAACCATGTTTTACTATCATCTCCATTTTGTAGTCAAGAAAACTGAGGCTCAGAGAAGTCAACTAACTTGACTAGAGCCACAAAGCTGGTAAGTAGCAGAGCCAGGTAACTCAGATAGTCTGACTCTAGTATCTACCCCTCATTAGCATGACTACTACACTAATTATTATTGTTATACCAATGCTTAAATTTCATGAGCTGCTGTCGTGCCCCAGCACAACCCCAAACACCTTATGTATATTCAAGCAGACACTGTCCATCTATTATTTGCCAGGTACGACAATTCTAAGAGAAAGATTTATTATTTCCATTTTTTAAACTAAAAATTATACATGTATATTGACATTCAAATGCATTTGTATGAATGAATACCTAGAAATTGATTTTATTTCCTTTTTTAAAATTTATTTATGTTTTTAATTTTTTCAACCATGCCTCACGGCACAAGGGATCTTAATTTCCTGACCAAGGATCAAACTCGAACTCTCTGCACAGGAAGTGCAGTCTTAACCACTGGACTACCAGTGAATGAAAGTCGCTCAGGCGCATCGACTCTTTGCAACCCCACGGACTATACAGTCCATGGAATTCTCCAGGCCAGAATACTGGAGTGGGTAGCCTTTCCCTTCTCCAGGGGATCTTCCCAGCCCAAGGATCAAACCCAGGTCTCCCACACTGCAGACGGATTCTTTACCAACTGAGCTATCAGGGACCACCAGGGAGGTCCCTTATTTCCATTTTGTAACACAAGTAAACCAAGACTTATGAAGATGAGTGTGTGCTAGTCACTCAATCGTGTCTCACTTTTTGCAACCTCATGGGATGTAGCCTGCCAGGCTCCTCTGTCCGTGGAATTCTCCAGGCAAGGATACTGGAGTGGGTTGCCATTTCCTCCTCCAGGGGATCTTCCCAATCCAGGGATCGAACCCAGGTCTCTTATATTGCAGGAAGATTCTTTACTGTGTGAGCCCCCAGGAAAGCCATATAAAGATAAAGAACTTGCCCGAATTCTTAGGGCTAGTAAAAGGCAAAAGGAAGACTAAAACTCAAGTGTTCATGACCCGTGCACTTGACCTATGCACCCTACAGCCTCCCCAGGATATAATTTTGGTTATTTGGAAAGTTTAAACAGATCCAGTGAATATTTAAACAAATCATCCATATTAAATTTTGGGTTGCTGCCCCCTCAATTATGGCATCTCTCAGTTCTCCCATCCCAGAAACTGATATTTTCTTATTTGCTTGCCTGGAGGGCCACTAAAATGAAAATCAACACAGCTCAGAGAGCAAATATCAGTTTTCACTTTTGAAAAACAACCTGATGTTGCCTCCAGGATAAGGCGGTGCCTTCTGCTCTGAACTGGAAAGAGGAAAAGCAAGAGAAAAAAAAACCAGAAAGCATTTTCATAAGTGACTACTCATGCTTTCTCAGCAAAGCCTGCTCTTCTTTCCTCCTGGCATTCTGAGCCTGGCAGCAAGGCAGGCTGCACCCCTCCGGGCTGTTGGCCTCACAGGCTGCTGAGCCCGAGTGAAGCAGCTAGTTAGTAAGCAGCTCCAGGGTCCCCATGGGGGGCTCTCTGTGCCTGCCACACACGGTGGATTGTCGCTCTGGTCCCTTTGATCCGAATCTGAGTGGGATGGAGTCAACTCTCTCTCCCAACCTGCAACTTCCATTCCCCAAGTAGAGCAGGGTGCACCCACAGTGCCTCCCCCTTCACCGCCCTTTAGGGCCCCAAAGACCATGTTCTTTCGCCACCGAGTGGACCCCTATGTTACCAGGTTGGGGAGACTAATGGGCATAGACTCAGATGATGTCATAGCTGACAACAGCAGAAACTTTCAAGGGCTTAGAGACATTCCACGGAGAAGGCAATGGCACCCCACTCCGGTACTCTTGCCTGGAAAATCCCATGGATGGAGGAGCCTGGTAGGCTGCAGTCCATGGGGTCGCTAAGAGTTGGGCACAACTGAGCGACTTCCCTTTCACTTTTCACTGTCATGCATTGGAGAAGGAAATGGCAACCCACTCCAGTGTTCTTGCCTGGAGAATCCCAGGGATGGGGGAGCCTGGTGGGCTGCCATCTATGGGGTCGCACAGAGTCAGACGCGACTGAAGTGACGTAGCAGGCCAGAGACATTCCAGGTCATACAGTTCCTTCTTCCAGGGGGGCCTTTCCTCCCACGTCCCCTGCCCCTCTCATCTGGCTAGCTTGTGTTCACCCTCCAAATCTTAACACCTGCTGTTCCACCTGCCTGCAAGATTCTCTCCCCAGACTCTCCCATGGCTGGTTCCTCCCCTCAATTCAGGACTCTGCTTAGAGAGGGACCTCCTCAGAGAGGTCCTGCCTAATCCCATCTGAAGCCGTCCCCCTCGACCACTTCATCTTGCTTTCTTGACTTTTTAGCACTTATCTCTCCATGAGATTATCTTGACCCTTTCTAGTCCGCCTCTTCCCACAAAGTCAGGATGAAAATGCACTCTCATTGCTCCCCAAGTCCAGGGATCTTGCCCATTGGAAGGGTTAACAGTACACTGCTTCCCTCTCATCTAAAATACACCCTAAAGTGGTCCAGTGGCTAAGACTTTCATCTCCCAATGCAAGGGACCCACATTTGACCCCTGGTCAGGGAACTAGATCCCACATGCTGCAACTAAAAATCCCATATGCCACAATTATTAAAAAAAAAAAAATCCTGTGTGCCACAACTAAGATCTAGCACAGCCAAATAAATAAATACATATTTTTAGAATAACAAATAAATAAAATACGCCAAAAGTTAGATGACTCCAGGTTTGTTGGAGCCGACTTATTTGTGGAGGAATTCAGGAGCAGGGGGCTTCCCAAGTGGCTCAAGTGGTAAAGAATCCACCAGCCGATGCAGAAGACCTGTGTTCAACTCCTGGGTTGGGAAGATCCCCTGGAGAAGGGAGTGGCAACCCATTCCAGTACTCTTGCCTAGGAAATCTCATGGACAGAGGAGCCTGCTGGGCTACAGTCCATGGGGTGGCAAACATGACTGAATGACTGAGCAACTGCAACTCAGGGAACAGGAAGTAAAAAAAGAATAAGACCCCTTCTCCAGCCAGCTTGAAACAGACCTGCGGGAACCAAACCAAAACCCAACAGATTACAGACACCAGAAAGGGAGGCTCCATCTGCCTCAGGCCCCAGCTCACTCCAGAAAACACAGCCGGCAAACTTTCTCAAGTCCCAGATCTGAAGGGAGGCAGGGAATAACAGTGGTTAGAAAGCTCTGGAGAAAGAATCACGGACTTGGGTGCCAGCCCTACGACTGCAAACCACAGGCCCTGAGGCAAGCCCCTGACCTCTGAGCCTCAGGTGCCTGATGTGTGCTAGGAGGCCTTAGGGAGGATGATAGATAGCATGAATAGGTAACCGTTCACACAGTAAGCCCTCAGGAAACCATGGGCATTGGCAGCAATTACTATAATCGCAGCCTCAGAAGCCTGGAGGGTCTTTTCCCTTGAGAATCTCCCTGCTTGCATCCTTCCTTTGGTGCTGCCTTTGTGAGAAACAATTCCTGTGCATCTGGATGGCTCCTGTAGAACTGTTTCAAGCCTAGTTTGTTAAGAGCTATTTGAAATACAATTTGCTACTAAAGTTGGGATTTGTGCTTTTATTTTTACAAGTCCCCTCCCTCCCAGCTTTCTTCTAATTAAAAAAAAAAAAAAAGTTTCATTTTCTTATTAGACAACATTCATGTTTTGCCAAGGAGAAAACAAAACCGTCTAGCCTCCAAACTGTCACAGTTAGGACTGTCCCTGAGTTCAGGAGAAGTCGTGGGCTCAGAATGTGGTAGAATCCTGGTTTCGGGATGCTGTTAGGGAGCACGGAGATGTAGTAGATGGGTGATGCGGCAGAGGACATGGCGTCCAGGAAAACAGAGCCCCAGACCACAAGCGAGGAAGCCAATATGACCCAATGGCCATTTCCGCCACCCCTAAGGACTACACTGTCCTGCACAGTGAGGTGGTACAGCCTGACTGCTGGGACCCGGCCCTGGGCTCGGTGACCTCATAGGCCAGCAGGATGTTCACACCTCCACCCTCTGATTGCAGCCACCGCCATCTGCCTAAGCCAATCAGAATGCTCCCTCCCAGCCTTCCACCATGATTGGTTCAAGTGACTCAGACCTAAGCCAATAAGCACACTGCATTTCCCTGGCCACTGGGCATGGGTCAGACAGAGGTGGTCCAATTAGCAAGGAGCATCAGGCTTTCAGTTCAAGTATGGAGAGAATTCTTTCTCTCCCTCTTCCCTTCCTTCTTATTTAAGGCCACACACTTTACAAGAATAAAAACAGCAGAATTCAGACCCAAGTCCATCGGCTCCAAAACGCATATAAATTATGCTGCCCACCACACCACCACCACAATTATACAGAAATACTTTGGAACCAAGTGAAGAAGACACACTCCCAAATGATAGGTAATTGTAATAACTTTGTAGGCAAGGGGCGACTGGTTTGTGTCTGTTTTTCTACATAGTTTCAAAGAAACAATCCATTAAGAAGGCAAAAGGTTGAAAGTAATTGGAAACTTTACCAAAGTTTCTTGAAACACCCAAGGGAAGGATATTGTCAGAACCATGAGCAAAGTTCTTTGAAGTTCCTCACCATCTTTGTGCCTCTCAGAACTGTTCTCTCGGTATTTTCATAGATCTATTGGGAAGAAGTCATAGGTTGCAAAAAACCTCTGTGGGCCCCTGAAGGCGGCTTCATAGTAGAAAGCAGAAAAGAGAGAGAATACCTGAGGAAGAGAGAGAGCGAGCTCTGGTGACATCACTTAAACCCATGGAACCAGACGTGCCTGAAGGCAGATCTGCCTCCTAGATGTTCTTGCTTACTGAAGCCAACAAACTGCCATTTTTGTTTAAGCTAGTTTTTGAGTAGGGCTTCAGTTAAAAATCAAGGAAGAAGAGAATAACTCAGTGGTGATATCAGGATTTTCCTTAGCCAGTTGTAATATAAAAAGGGCTCATGAATTTCAAGTGCTTATATGTTGTTGTTGTTGTTGTTTTTCCAGTCCTATGTAAAATGGGATTTAACCAGTTTTATAACAAAAAGTTGTTTTGTTTTAGAGTAGAAACTCTTCCTTTTCTCTGGAACAGCTGTTGAGTTCTTTCCTGAAAGCCTGAGCTTTAGCATGCTCAGAAACCAGCTCTCTGACACAGGACCTGTCCCAAAGCTCCAGGGTCTCTATGGCCTCAGTTTCCCTGCAACAGAAGGACTGATCTCCCAGGGAGATGGTACAACCAGAGGCTTGGGAAACCTCCTGAATCCAAATTAATTAAAGCATGGAGCAAGCCACAGATGAAAGAAGCTTGTAGAACTCTCCAACAATCCTAAGAAAGAATTTCCCCTTCAATTATAGGATAATTTTCTTCTCACGGCATTTGCAGCCATCACCAAGCAGTTTTCTGGGCCGCTTTCCATGTGGCTGGACCAGTCTTACTGGAATTCCTGCTTTTTTTTTTTTTTTTCCTATAAGAGGCTCAGTGGAAGGCGGTAGGGATGAAAAGAAAGGAAGACAGTGGGTACATTTTAGAAATGGCTATTTCATGGGATTTGAGAGGCCGCTGGAAACAGAAACAGATGGAGACAGTGTGAATCACCCCAGCTGATACATTTCCTGCACATCCCAGGAGAGGATTTCCTTCATTTCTGTGCTGCCCTGCTTCCCTCTCCCTTCATTCTTACAAAGCACACACAGGCCATTGGTCACTTCTAGATGAAATCAAGATCTTCCCCTCTTGTGGTCTTCATCCTTATTCCCTATGCCTGAAAGGCTCCTCCTCTCAACACACTCACACACACTCACACACCCCACCGGGCTAACCAGGTTAACTAACTCCTTCTTCTTCAGATTTCAGATAAGCAGTCCTTTCTGGCCTGCTCCAAGTAGATTAGGTGGCCTCATCCTATGCATTCATAGCACCCCATACTGCTTCACAGTACAAAGTACAATTGTAATCAATTATATTTCACTAGCTATTGCTTATCTCTGTCCCCTACCAGCCCTAGAGTCCTGTGAGGGTAGCTTGCTGCTACATCTTCAGGGCTTGGCACATAGCAAACGACTAGGACATACTTGAAAAGGTAAATATTTAAAAGAATGTATTATTATTAAGCATCTAATACAGGAGGTCAGCAAAAGTTTTCCTAGAGGGCCAGATATTAATAGTAAATATTTTAGGCTTTACTGGCTAAAAAGTGACATGGAGGCTGTTATGTAAGTTCTCTTGTAACTACCTAAAATGCAATCACTGAAAAATCTAAGAACTGTTCTTAGCTCATGGACTGTAAACAAACAGGCAGCTAGCCAGATCTGGCCCATGGGATGGAGTTTGCTGACTTTTGATTAAGTATATGTCAGCTCCTCTGCTGGTTTAGGGGTGTGGCAGAGACTTCTATTTGTCCCTTGGTGTCACCATTCTCCTCTTCAGCCGGAACACAATCCCTGTACTTCAGGTGGGCACGTGGTCTCTTAGAATAAAGACTACATTTCTCAGCCTCCCTTCCTGCTAGCCATCGCCATGCAACTAAATTTATCAAATGTGATACAAATGGCAGGATCATGTGAAAGCTTCTGGGACTCTCCAAAAAGTCAGGTAGCACATAACCTTTCTTCACATTTTTCTTTGTCCTTTTCTGTTTCCTGGTGGTTGGAATGTGGATGTGATGGCTGGAGCTCCAGAAGTCATCTTGGGCCATGAGTTGTCCTTAGGAACTCCTTTACAGTAGGGCAAAAATACAGAGCAGTTCTCTCCATGGAGTGCTTTCACAAAGTTAAAAGTTTCAAAGAGGTGAAGCTAGGGGGAGTGTCAGGACATTGCTGGTGAGGAAAGTGGAGGTGAGGCCCATGGTTCTCAGCGAGGGCTCATCATGGGACTCTGCATGCTGGCCACTCAAGACATGAATCCCCTGACCCACTGATCTTTTAAGCATATGAGAGACATAAATGCTTCTCTTGTCCAAATTTCTGTCATTTGGGGGCTTTCAAACCCAACAGTTCATTCTAGTCCTAATAATAGAGGGAAAAGTGGAGACGAATACCAAAGTAAGGAAGAAATGTTCCCTTCTCTATTCACAGCCTAATCGAGAGAAGAAAAAAAGGCACCTAGGTCTAACCAGTGGCCCAAATTGTTATTAAGTGCCCAGTACAAGTTACTGGGTTAACTCTGAGGGGTTGGAGAGGTTTCATAGACTTAAAATCCAGGCAGAAAGTTCCCTGTGTGTCAGATAATTTAACATAAATGTCATGAACTAGGACTAGAAGGCTCACAAAGCGTATATGTATATGTATGTGTGTATATATATGTCTACTAAGGACATTCCCTTATATTACCACAATACAGTTCTAGCACTGTTCTGCATGAAATATTATATAAACATTGCACATATTAGCATGATAATAGCACACAATTATATTATCATGGGCTTCCCAGGTGAGGCTAGTGGTAAAGAACCCGCCTGCCAATGCAGGAGACAATATGAGATGCAGGTTGGGCCTCTGGGTTGGAAAGATCCCTTGGAGGAGGGCATGGCAACCCATTCCAGTATTCTTGCCTGGAGAAGCCCATGGACAGAGGAGCCTGGTGGGTTGCAGTCCATGGGGTCACAAAGAATTGGACAAGACTGAGGCAACTTAGCACACAGGCACCCATACTCTTACCATACAAACATAGTAGAACACGTTCTATTACCTAATACACAGTCCTTGTCCCCAAGCTGTCCCCATAATGTCCATTGTCGTCCCTTGCCTGGCACCTAGCTGTCGTATCTCCTCCATCTCCTTTCATCTAGGACTACTCTGCTGTCATTTTCGGTTTTTGTCTTTTAAGACATGGGTGTCTTTGAAGAGTCCAGGTTAGTTTTTTGTAGAAAGTCTCTTACTTTGGATTTGTGTTTTCTTTTTAAAAAACGTTAATTGCTGTCAACCTTTAAAAGTCTGATATCTTTCTTCAAATCTGAAAGTCTGCTATCGATGAGAAGTCAAGGGGGTGTGGCTGGATCTGAGAGGCTTTTTGAGACAGAGTTTGGCCTTTCTTGGGAACCCTAGTTCATCCCTGTGCAGCATGCTAAGTCACTTCAGTCGTGTCTAACTCATTGTGACCCCATGGACTGTGTAGCCTGCCCGGCTTCTCTGTCCATGGGATTCTCCAGGCAAGAATACTGGAGTGGGTTGCCATGCCCTCCTCCAGGGGATCTTCTCGACCCAGGGATCAAACCTACATCTCTTATGTCTCCTGCATTAGCAAGCAGGTTCTTTACCACTGAGCCAGCAGGGAAGCCCTAGGGCAGGGCCCAGTGCAAAACAAAACTGGCGGGGGGGCCACGGGCCGCCGGGGGTGTCCCTGGTTTAGAGCTGCTAAGGAGACATCCCTAGTGGTCCAGTAGCTAAGACTCCTAGCTCCTAGTGGAGGAGGCCCAAGTTCAATCTCTGGTCAGGGAACTAAATCCCACATGTCACAACTAAGAATTTATATGCCACAACTAAGGATACCATGTGCTGCAACAAAGACCAGTGCAGCCGAATAAATAAACAAATATATATATATATATTTTAAGTCTCCTAATCAGCTAAAATTTCAAGACCGCAGCCATGAAATTAAAAGATGCTTGCTCCTTGGAAGGAAAGCAATGACAAACCTAAACACTATATTAAAAAGCAAAGACATTACTTTGCTGACAAAGATCCATCTAGTCAAACCTATGGTTTTTCCAGTAGTCATGTATGGATGTGAGAGCTAGACAATAAAAAGGCTGAGCACCGAAGAACTGATTCCTTCGAACTGTCTTGCTAGGGAAGACTCTTGAGAGTCCCTTAGACTGCAAAGAGTTCAAACCAGTCAATCCTAAAAGAAATCAACACTGAATATTCATTGGAAGGACTGATGCTGAAGTTGAAGCTCCAATACTTTGGCCACCCAATGCAAAGAGCTGACTCACTGGAAAAGACCCTGATGCTAGGAAAGATTGACGGCAGGAGGAGAAGGGAGCAGCAGAGGATGAGATGGTTGGATGGTATCAGTGACTCAATGGACATGAGTTTGAGTAAACTCCAGGAGATGGTAAAGCACAGCGAAGCCTGCTGTGCTGCAATCTATGGGGTCACAAAGAGTCAGATACGACTGACAGACTGAACAACAATAAGCTTAAAAAAAAAAAAGCTAAAAAAAAAAAAAGAGCTGCTAAGAATTGCCACCACTCCAGTCCTCACAAGATACATAATGAGCTGCTTAATCACATAGCTACCAGAGTCCTGATCTCTCCTCTCCTGCCAAGCAGGTATCCTAAATGACTTAGCTGAATATTCGACTTCTGAATATTCTATCTTTCGCTTAAGTTCATTGACTGTACATGTAGGTACATGTTAGAACTCTTCGTTGACTAAGTCATGGTGTGTTATTTTCAAATCCAGTGGTTTTCAAAAATTTACTTTGGGTGTGGAGACATGCATAATGCGACCTAACCAATAAAAAGCTAGCAAAGATATATAAGGAATGATGTGAAAATAAATAAATAAGAACTTCCAGACAGCAACAGCAGACCCTTCAGTCCAGCACTGGGCCCTTCTGAGTACTGAGCCCGGTGTGAATATCTATCCATGAAGCCAGCTTGAGTAGACAGATGATAAATGGCCTTAAAATCAGGCCAAAAAGTCTGAATTTTCTCCATCACCCATTTTGGGAGAGAGTGCTTCTGCTGAAGAATTTTATAGTCAGGAGAGTGCCAAGCTCAGGAGAGCAGGGCAGGAGTTGATGAAGAAGAAAACTTCAGGACTTCCCTGGTAGCCCAGGGGTTAAGACTCTGCCTTCCAGTGCAGGAGATGTCGGTTCAATCCCTAGTCGGGGAACAAAAATCCCACATGCCGTGTAACATGGCCACCAACAAACAAGAAGCAAAGCTTCATCTCTGCACGCCAAAGGCGAGCACCAAAGGCACAGCACATCAGGAAGTGAGCCCAGCCTGGCCAAGGCCACAAAAAACAGGCCAGCTGCTGATGGGGAGTCCAGAAGGACTCAAGGAATGTGTCTCAGTGCTCAGAGGCAAAACAGAGGGAAGAGGCCCTGCTGCGTGTCCCATACCTGGAGCCTGATGCCAGCCAATCACAGTGAGATTTGGACCATCCCGGTCCTCCAGGCCTCGGAGAAGATGTAGCGGCCGGCAGACTGGCCCCCAGAGATAGGAAGGAACTTTCCTGGGTGCCAGGGTCACACTGCCGTCAGCTGGGGTGGGAATCAGAAACGTGTAATTAGTACATCAAACGTTCCCCAGATTTCAGTCATTCCAGTGCCCTCCGCAAAGCGTTTCCCCCATACCTTGCCACCTACACTTTATTTACTTGTTTTTCTTTTTAAATGACTTATTTTAGGGACTTAATTTTGAAAGAAAAGTTCATATCACTGCTGTTAACCAATATCACTTGCCCTTCCTGATGACTATTAACTAAACAAATACAGCAAAACTAAATAATACCATTAAATCCTTGCTAGACAAGCAGTGTCAGTGAAGTCTCTAAGTTTGAAGCCTTTTTTCTTTTTATTAAAAATAATAAGTAAGCAAGGAGAAAGACTTGCAAATGTTAGAGAAGCATGAAGACAGACAAACCTCAAACTGAATCTGGCTCTTTGATATAAGCAGAAAATTTAGAAAAGAATTTGAAAACAAGAATAACTCTTTTGATGGAATGAAATATCACTTAATACCATGCCTGTAAATCATCTAAAATGACCTCGTATAGATTCAGTAGTGACTGACACACAGGTTTTGAGAAATATGGATCAAAGTTAGTGGTTCTCAGTGTATTCCCCAGATCACCATGGAACATACTCAAAATGCAGATTGTCAGTCTCAGAAACAGGGAGTGAGTCTGTGTTTGAAAAAGCATGATTCTGATACACACTCAGGTATGAGACCCACTGCTCAAAGCCCTAAAAGAAAACAGTGACATATGTGTTGTTGGTGTGTGTGTGTGTGTGTGTGTGTGTGTGTGTGTGTGTATGCCATGTGTTTGTTTGCATAGAAAAATCTCTGTAAATATATACATTTAAATGCAAACATGGTGATACTGGAATTTCTAGATAGTTCAGTTCAGTTCAGTCGCTCAGTCGTATCCGACTGCTTGTGACCCCATGAATCGCAGCACGCCAGGCCTCCGTGTCCATCACCAACTCCCGGAGTTCACTCAAACTCATATCCATCCAGTCGGTGATGCCATCCAGCCATCTCATCCTCTGTCATCCCCTTCTCCTCCTGTCCCCAATCCCTCCCAGCATCAGAGTCTTTTCCAATGAGTCAACTCTTCTCATGAGGTGGCCAAAGTACTGGAGTTTCAGTTTTAGCATCATTCCTTCCAAAGAACACCCAGGACTGATCTCCTTTAGAATGGACTGGTTGGCTCTCCTTGCAGTCCAAGGGACACTCAAGAGTCTTCTCCAACACCACAGTTCAAAAGCATCAATTCTTTGGCCCTCAGCTTTCTTCACAGTCCAACTCTCATATCCATACATGACCACAGGAAAAACCATAGCCTTGACTAGACAGACCTTTGTTGGCAAAGTAATGTTTCTGCTTTTCAACATGCTATCTAGGTTGGTCATAACTTTCCTTCCAAGGAGTAAGCGTCTTTTAATTTCATGGCTGCAGTCACCATCTGCAGTGATTTTGGAGCCCCCCAAAATAAAGTCTGACACTGTTTCCACTGTTTCCCCATCTATTTCCCGTGAAGTGATGGGACCGGATGCCATGACCTTCGTTTTCTGAATGTTGAGCTTTAAGCCAACTTTTTCACTCTCCTCTTTCTTCTTTACATTCTTCTATATTGGTCTATAACAGTTTTTAGTCTCAGTTTTGTTTAAAATATGTGTGTGTGTGCTCAGTCATGTCCAGCTCTTTGCAACTCCATGGACTGTGGTCTGTCAGGCTCCTCTGTCCATGGAATTTTCCAGATAAAAATACTGGAGCAGGTTGCTATTTCCTACTCCAGGGGATCTTCCTGGCCCAGGGATCAAACTTCCATCTCTTGTGTCTCCTGCATTGACAGATGGATTCTTTACCAATGCACCACCTGGGAGCCTATTAGTTTGCAATAGGCATGCATTTTAGTTATATAACTTGGTTATATGAAGGGTGGATTTTGCCCCTCCCCCACGGGACACTTGGCAATGACTGGAGACATTTTTGGCTGTCCCTACTGGGGGTCAGGGGGAGGTGCTACTGGCTTCTAGTACATAGAAGCCAGGGATGATGCTAAACACTCGACAGTGCACAAGACAGCCCACAGTGGAGAAGGATCTGGATCAAGCTGTCAAAATAGGGTCAAGGTTTAGAAACCCCGGTTATAACCAGAAAACAGCAATGATGCATATTCCATTCTGAAGTCCTACTACTGCTCTTCACTGCGCATGTTTTACCCCCATTAGCTTGTCTCACCTTCACAGGAACATTATAAGCTGAAAGTCACCCTCCAATTACAGAGGGAGAAACCGAGGCTCAGAGAGTTATATGCTTTGTCCCAAGTCCCACCATCATGCCCCCACCACATCCTGACCATCAGGAAGTCTCCCCTGCAGAGGGACCCCCTCACACATCCATGGGCTCAAGCCCCTTCTCTGACCCCATCAGCGACCAGAGCCTAGCCTCAGCCTGGGTGTAGAATCCTGAAGACCCACCTCCAGAGGTTCCCCAGCTCATCACAGGGGCTCCTGTTATCCTTGCTCCCTTGTAAAGAACAAACCTTTGATGCTGGCTTTCAGGTCAGGCATTAACCCCACCCTGCCCCATTCATAAATATTCTCCAGTTCCTTGTGACACCCTCCTGGGTTACCAGTTGAAAGGCTGGGGATGCAGCCACCTCTGACATGGTTGGGGTTTAAGTCTTTTAAAGATCACAAGTATCTCTTGCCCCAATTCTTATTAAAGTTATCTCATTCTTTTTCTTCTTCACTCCATTGTTCTTCGAAACCAAGACTAAGTTGTTGGCATCAAAAATTGAACACTGAGAAGATCCCCCAAGAAATCTAGTTCCACACTGCCCCCACATCCCCACCCCAGGTGGTCTTCTTCTTCTTAATCTATCTTATAAAACATTACTGTGACGACTTCCCGGGTGGCTCAGTGGATAGGAAACCACCCACCAATGCAGGGGACAAGGGTTCAATCCCTGGTCTGGGAAGATTCTACAAGCCGTGGAACAACTGAGCCGTGTTCTAGGGCCCGGGAGCCACAGCTGCTGAGGCTGCACACTCAAGGGCCCATGAGCCACAACTAATAAAACCCAAGTACTGAAGCCTAAGCATCTAGAGGCTGTGCTCTGAAACAAGAGAAACCAAACAATGAGAAGCCAGTGCCCCACAACTAGAGCGTAGCCCCCGGGGGCCGCAACTAGAGAAAGCCCACGTGCAGCAATGAAGACCCAGTGCAACCATAAATAAGTAATACAGCAGTGTGGCCATGTCAAAAAAAAAAAAAAAATTACTGTGGCTTTTAGCAAGGAATACTACAGGTTGGATTTCTTCTAAATGACACCCCTTACCCAGCTGCAGAGAATTCCCTAAAGATATATACCTCTTTCCCAAGGGACGGGGTGGACCCAAGTGTTGTTGGGTGGACTCTATGTGTTGCTTTTTGGGGGCAATTGTTGGTTCCAAGAGCATGGTTTGTGCAAAGCCCACCTGATTGGCAGCAGTAAACAGCCGCCGCCCAGGGAGTTTTAGGAACAATAAAAGGAGGGAAGACAGGATGAGACTGGAGTGTCTCTGGGCTCATGTGGAAATAATCATTTCTAAGAAAAACAACAAATTAAACATTTAAAGGAGCTTCCTGCTGCATGTTTTAAGATCTGGTTTGACTGGAATTACATCAAAAGGCATAAAATATAAACATTTCTCAGAGTGTCTTTCCCGGCCTCCATCCCACCCACCCTCACTCCTCATAAACACACACACACAGAGAGTCACTGGCAATCAAATTTTAAAACTGAAACAGAACTTTAAAGTCACGTGTGCCAGCCCCTCTTCCTTCCCTGGAGTGACAGGGAAACAGGCCAGGGTGAGGTGGTCACAGGTGGGCAAGGGACTTGTCCCCAAAGGACCAGCAAGTATAGGCAGAGATGAGTACTGAGGCAGCGCGGCTGGACCGTGAATGCTTTCTCCATACCAGGTGAGTGGTCAGCACTTTGCAACTCTCAGCTGTTTTATTCTCCATCTGCCCCACAAAACAGATACCATCCTCACTCCCATTATACAGATGAGGAAGCTGAGGCACAGTGCCTGCATGGTTAGTCACTCAGTCCTGCCTGACTCTTTGTGACCCATTGGACTGTAGCCCTCCAGGCTCCTCTGTCCATGGGATTCCAAAGTAGGTTCCCAATCGATCGATTTGACTGAATATGAAGTCAAGAATCCAAGAACTGATTTTGAGGGAAATCAGTACAGAGCTGCAGGTACCTAAAATTTACCACAAGCCGTTTAGTTTGACCCTCATCATAACTCTTGAGGCTTCCCAAGTGGCACAGTGGCGAAGAATCTGCCTGTCAATGCACGAGACACAGGAGATCTGGGTTTGATCCCTGGGTCGCAAAGATCCCTTGGCAAAGGGAGTGGCAACTCACTCCAGTATTCTTGCCGGGGAAATCCCATTAACAGAGGAGCCTGACGGGCTACAAAGTTGGACACTACTGAGCTCGCATGCACTGCGCACTGCCATGCACCGAGTACTCTTCTAGGATCTGGGGCTACAGCCGGACTTGCCAGATTGAAATACAAAATGCCCAGTGAACTTTGAATTTCAGGCAAACAATGAATGCCATAACTCTAAGTCAAGTGCGATGACCTTTCCAAGGATGGGATAAGCAAGAAAGCATTTCCAACCACATCCTGCAGAGCGGAGCAATCAGGGGATGGAAAGGACAGGCCTGCGCTTCTCATGCTTGCTCTGCCCTCTTGCCTCTGCCCCTCTGTCCTTGCCGCTCTTTCCACCTGGGGTACCTCTCCCCAACCCCAGCCCCTTTGCCTGCAGCACACCTGCTTCCTGGAGAGGGATGGAAAGCTTTCCCACAGGTGGAGACACCTCTGCAGCACCCCTAATCATCTTCTCCATGCCCCAATCCCCGTCCCCTGGGCACCGTCTTATGAGGATTCACAGGTTCCCTGAAACCCAGGTGTGAGCCTCTGGGAACAAAAGTGGGAGAGGATAGGAGGGGAGGGGGCTTGCTTATGAAGCATACCTCTATCTTTGGGCACAGGGCCAAACATCTTGCACGTGGGGTCATGGAATCGTCTTTCATCCTCCCAACCTACCTTGCAGTCAATCTGACGGTTGCCAGTGAGAAAATGGGATCAGCAGGTGGTGATCACTCAGCTAATAATAGTAAGTGGTGGCCGGGGACTTGGACCCAGCCTCCTTGATCCCAGGCGTGGGTTCTGTTCCTCAAGGCCACACTGCAGGACAGGTTTGCTGGGTGGGATTTAGGACATCCCTCACTCAGCACAAGGAAGTGATAGGAGTAGAGGGCAGAAAGAGGGGGCTGAGGGACAGGAAGGCAGAGGAGACCAGAGAGGAAGGATCCAACTGGGGTGTGTGTGTGTGTGAACATCATTGACTCCACTCGGCACCATTATATACCATGGAAACAACATATGATACACACAATCCTGAGGTCTACTTCATTCTTCCATCTGTTTATTCTTTGCATCTTTAGTAATGCTTATTATTTGTGTGCTCCTGTTGCCTGGCTGAGCACAGGGCCCGCTTATCTCATCCCATCCTCACATCCTATGAGGCTAGAACTTTGGGATCCTCACTTTACTGCTGAAGAAACAGAGGCTCAGAGTAACTGAAGACTCCCTCAAGGACACCCAGCTAGAAAGTGCCCAAACCACATGGTGAAGTGACCTGTGCTGGTCATCACCAGGCCCTGTAGCCTCCCACACTGGCTTACATCACACTGGGCCCCGTGCTTGCGTGGAGTCCAGGGACTGCCCCCCAGGGACTCACACCTTAGAAGGGACAACATTCAAGAAGGAGGCGGCAATGCTGTCGGTGACAAGATTCCCCGGAATGGTGATCAATTCTTAATCAGGTTCCAAACAGAACAAAATATATTCCCCCTCCGTTTACACAGTAGATCTATTCCTGGAAAAGTCAGTGCATATTAAAGACTTTGCAAAAACGACCTAGTGTTTCAGTGTCGTATGAAATTGGGTTCTAGACCTGGATGATGATAAACGGTTCTTTGCTACAGGAATGGCTAGAGATGGGGGTTCAAAAGTCACGTGGGCAGCAGGACAGGTCTTCTTGGAGAGCTGCTTTGTGTCTTCTGGGACATTTGGCATTGCTGGCCTCTACCCACAAATGCCAGCTGTCCCTCAGCTATTGTGACAAGCAAAGATGTGTGCCCCCAAACATGTACAGTGTTCCCTGAAGGGAGGCGTCATGGCTCTAGAACAAAGTTGTCAAGAGTCCCCATGGGACCGAGGAAAGAAAGAAAATTAGGCCACAAGGAAGCAGACTAAGTTGCAGATGCCAAAGGGTCAGGCCATATGGATGCCGACACCTTCTAACTGTCCTTCCACGAGAATGAGGCTGCTAAATTTTGAGGTCAATTGGGTTCTTGCTCTGATGTGTATGCTTACCAGTCCCATCCTGGATGAAATGCCAGTGAGCTCAGGTGGTCACTGAAGAGCTGGCAACCCAATCCCACCCCCATATTTTAACTATTTCAAACAAATTATTCTGGTCCACAAAATCCCAGATCGGCGATGCCTGGGTTATAATGGAAAGCAGAGAATGCGTCATCAGAATTAGTTCAGCCCCATCCTCCCACTAGCAAGGAAAGCAGCCTTGAACTGGCCTCTGAGCTTCTCACTGCCTGTTTCCTAACTCTGCTAACAAAGTAGCAGCTGCATTAGTAAAGCTCATCGGGTATTAGACGCTATGCAACTTGAGTTTAGGGTCTTAACTTGTCACTGTCCTCACAGCAACCTAAGATATGTTTGATTATCCCCGTTACACAGATGAGAAAATGGAGGCACAAAAAAGTTAAAATGAGTGAGTCAGGCGCTTGGACCCAGAGTCTGAGCCTTAATCCATGGAGAACACATGACATTTGGAGAGAGCACTTATCTGAGAATTAGCCAGAATAACAGATATTAAGATGTTTTTGCAAAGGCAGGGGCCTTATTGTTTGTTCCACTTAAGAGTTTTATGCAGAGCTTACTTACAGAATAAAGAGAGGAACTAAACCTTTTTCCAACCCAACTGGGAGGCTCACATATGCAGATAAGGCGTGGAGCCTAAGGGACAATAGAGCCTCCCCTCCCCCTGGGGGGGGGAGGTGCCCAGGGTGGTCCTTGATGTTACCTCATCCTTTACTCAGCAGAGGTCTTTGCACCTGTTTGGTGCCAGGCTGAGTGGTCAGGAGTCTGAAGGAATCCAGAGGCCATGGCAAGTGATGCACCAGCTTTAGAAAGCTAACCCACACATGGGGACAGTAGAAGGCAGGGGGCAAAGAAGATACGGCATGAGGATCAATAATGTGGCAGGGAAGTAAGGGATGGGGGGAGTGAAGAGAGAATAAACCCCAGTGCTCAATGTCAGAACCCAAATGAAAGGACAGATCCAGAGGTCCCCAGATGAGAACAACACCCATCCTATCCCCTGCCAGGGTCTCCTCTGTGGCACGTGTGCTGACCTTCCCCCATCCCCACTGCCCCACCACTGTGTAGGGTTTGTACCACAAAGAACGTGAGTGAACCTTGCTTCTGAAAGTGTGGTCCACCGACCCCCAGCATCGCAACCAGGAAGATGATCTGGATGCCAGTCCATATGCACTGAAACAAACCCTCGATTTTAACAAGGTTTCCCCCACATGGTGTACATTTTCTTAAAGCCAAGGAGCTCTGCTGGAGGGCATGCCAGCCACTGATGAGTGCCACTGGCTGAAGAAGGAAGAACAGGCTTAGGGCAGAAAGTGAGCAGAGATTCCAGGGAGTGACGTGTTGTGAAGAAAGAGTAAGCCTGGCAGAGAGTGAGGGAGGCTTTTCTGAGATGATACTTGACCTTGGAATTAAATATCAGTAGTCAACCAGTTTGGGCACAAGTGTGTCCCAGGTAGAGGGCACAGCCAAGTCTGTTGGGGCTTGGTGTGTTGGGAGAATGGGAGCAGGCCAGGGCTCCTGGTGCTGATGTGTGATGGAAAGATGCTGTGTGCAGGTCTGACTGCCTTCCGGGGAAGCCTTTGTAGAATGCCCAGCACCTTCAAATCTAAGTGAAAGCCCTGTTCTCAAGCTTTTCTTGAGAGACTGATTCCTAATTGTAGTTTGACAATCACTCATGCAAGGATTTGAGCATCACGCCTTTTACTGGCATCAGATTCTTTCATCTCACCAGAGCCCCTGAGATAGGTCCCAATTTTACATGAGAAAACAGGACAGGGAGGTGCCCTAGACCCCCTCAGCCCACTCTACACCTACATCTTTTTCACTTTCTACCTGTCTCACCCTCAAATCTCCAAAACTGAGCGTTCAGGCCCAGGATCCCAGCCCTAGTACGGCGCAGAAGGTCATACCAGTTTAGGGAAGAGCTTGCTTGTTTTCCCAAAGCCACGCTTCTGTTTCCAAAAGTCAAAAATCCAGGACTTGTATTTCATTTATCTGAGAAAAACCTCAAAACCAGACTTTTCTGGAGGGCTGAAAGAATTCAAGGAAGGAAGATAAGAGGAAAAGATACAGGTTGCTGGTTCTTTGGCTCTTTTGTAGTTTCCCTGGGAGGGTGGGTCAGGACGTATTAAAATCACAAAAGAAGGGCATCTTTAAAACTCTCAGTGAGGAGGGTTTTGTAAACTGGAGGTTATCTGGGCTTCCATCAGTATGCATAAGCAGCCTTTTCATCTGGTTTTACAGCCATACCTGGGCTAGCAAATCCCCGCCCCAGTCTACACCCCAAAATCCCCAGTCAAGATCTTCTTTTGTAGATTTCAAACAAATGTTCCTTTCCCAGAATAGAGGGAGGGAAACAGCAGGGTGGGGCCAGAGGAAAATGCTGCCCTGATCAGGGACTTAAAACAGTCAAGGTATTCACAAAGCTAAACCTATAGGGATCTGAAAGATTCAAACAATCAAAAGGGACATCAATAGAGGTTCAGATTAAAAATTGTTAAAAACCCACATGGTGAAGTGTGATGTAGCTGCTGTACCACAACACTGAGGAATATATGTTAATGTCACCATGTGTTGTTATGGTTAACAAGCGGCAGGACAAGTATGGCTTCATTTTTGTGAAACAAGTGTATAAATATAAATAGAATGTAGGATGTTGAACTAATTAAACCTCAGCTTTGATCACACCCTTATTATAATAGGTAATTCACATAAATATATTTTAAAATCTTACTACATTACTACAAAGTTGGAGCATTATTACTACCCCTAATCTTCATTAGGGACTTACCTGGTAGCTCAGACGTAAAGAATCTGCCTGCAAAGCAGGAGATGCAGGTTCAATCCCAGGCTCAGGAAGATCCCCTGGAGTAGGAAATGGCATCCCACTCCAGTATTCTTTCCTGAAAAATCCCATGGATGGACGAGCCTGGCAGACTACAGTCCAGGGAGTCACAGAAGAGTTGGACATGATGGAGCAACTCGACAAGAAAAATAATCTTCATGAACTAGGTCCACCACATAAGGGACCCGTTACTCAAGCCAAGGAAGCTGAGATTCAAAAGGTTAAATGCGTGTTTAGATCATGTAAGTAACAAGCAGGAACCATCTTGTTAACCTCTCATTGTTTATTGCGTTCTTGCATGTTTTTCCACCTACTATATGGTTGAGCTGTTTCAGATCCTGAAAGATGATACTGTCAAAGTGCTGCACTCAATATAGCAGCAAATTTGGAAAACTCGGCAGTGGCCACAAGACTGGAAAAGGTCAGTTTTCATTCCAATCCCAAAGAAAGGCAATGCCAAAGAATGCTCAAACTACCGCACAATTGCACTTATCTCACACGCTAGCAAAGTAATGCTCAAAATTCTCCAAGCCAGGCTTCAGCAATACGTGAACCATGAACTTCCAGATGTTCAAGCTGGTTTTAGAAAAGGCAGAGGAACCAGAGATCAAATTGCCAACATCCGCTGGATCATGGAAAAAGCAAGAGAGTTCCAGAAAAACATCTATTTCTGCTTTATTGACTATGCCAAAGCCTTTGACTGTGTGGATCACAAAAAACTGTGGAAAATTCTGAAAGAGATGGGAATACCAGACCACCTGACTTGCCTCTTGAGAAACTTATATGCAGGTCAGAAAGCAACAGTTAGAACTGGACATGGAACAACAGACTGGTTCCAAATAGGAAAAGGAGTACGTCAAGGCTGTATATTGTCACCATGCTTATTTGACTTCTATGCAGAGTACATCATGAGAAAGGCTGGGCTGGAAAAAGCACAAGCTGGAATCAAGATTGCTGGGAGAAATATCAATAACCTCAGATATGCAGATGACACCACCCTTATGGCAGAAAGTGAAAAGGAACTAAAAAGCCTCTTAATGAAAGGGAAAGAAGGGAGTGAAAAAGTTGGCTTAAAGCTCAACATTCAGAAAACGAAGATCATGGCATCTGGTCCCATCACTTCATGGGAAATAGATGGGGAAACAGCGGAAACAGTGTCAGACTTTATTCTGGGGGGGCTCCAAAATCACAGCAGGTGGTGATTGCAGCCATGAAATTAAAAGACGCTTACTCCTCGGAAGAAAAGTTATGACCAACCTAGATAGCATATTCAAAAGCAGAGACATTATTTTGCCAACAAAGGTCCATCTAGTCAAGGCTATGGTTTTTCCAGTAGTCATGTATGGATGTGAGAGTTGGACTGTGAAGAAGGCTGAGCACCGAAGAATTGATGCTTTTGAACTGTGGTGTTGGAGAAGACTCTTGAGAGTCCCTTGGACTGCAAGGAGATCCAACCAGTCCATTCTAAAGGAGATCAACCCTGGGATTTCTTTGGAAGGAATGATGCTAAAACTGAAACTCCAGTACTTTGGCCACCTGATGTGAAGAGTTGACTCATTGGAGAAGACTCTGATGCTGGGAGGGATTGGGGGCAGGAGGAAAAGGGGATGACCGAGGATGAGATTGCTGGATGGCATCACCAACTCGATGGACATGAGTCTGAGTGAACTCCGGGGGTTGGTGATGGACAGGGAGGCCTGGCGTGCTGCGATTCATGGGGTCGCAAAGAGCTGGACACGACTGAGTGACTGAACTGAACTGAGGGATGATGGGTGGGAATGAAATGGATCCCCTTCCATGTGAATGAGGCATGGATAGGTATTGGAATGGAGAGGGTAGCCTCTCCAGAGATATACCACACCCATACACACACCCATACATACGCCAAATATGCAGCCCAGGATTTCTTTCTTTTTCAGGGTGTATATGGTTAAATTGTGTGGTGTGTGGTTTAGTCGCTAAGTTGTGTCGGCTCCTGGGACCCCCAGGGACTGTAGTCTACCAGGTTCCTCTGTCCATGCAAGAATACTGGAGTGGGTTGCCATTTCCTTCTCCAATATGGTTAAATTGGCTGCAGTTAAATGCACATTGGATGGGATTCTTCTATAGCTTAAAACATTGAGGTGAATATGAAGACCAGTGGGCAGAGGCAGTAACACAAGCGCTAGGAAGACAGAGATTATTCCATATGTGTGTATTTCTCAAACTACCCGAGGATGACAATATGTCCTATGAAAACTTTCACCCAGTGTTTCCTTCCTGAGCACCTCACAAAAGTTTTCTCCAACCATCAAGCTCTACAGCATTTGATCCTGAGTCTGGGCTTCAGGCCCATCTGTGGCAGGAAACCCCACAGGGCACTTCGCTGGATGGAGCAGAATGGCTCTGAGTCTGAGTAAACCAAGAACAGGAGCCTAATGAGAGTGCAGGATTGGGACCCACGGTGCATGCGGGCCAGGCAGGGCTCCTATGTGACTCAAGCAGACGATGATGGGGTCTGGGCCTCTGTGGCGACCAGCATGCCCCATTGTCCACAACAGTCCAGCAAGGAAGGCTGGTCGGCATGGCCACACCTGATATCTGGAGAAAAGTTGGCAATCCTGATACAGCTCTTGACTTCAAATGCTGGTGATTAACTTGAGATTTTTCTTTAGCGATATGAGCCAAACAGAATGCTTTGGGGCCCAATCTGACCTACAGTCCTCTGGCTTGCAACGTCTAGGTTAAAATTTAGAAAGTGATTTGTCATACTAATTTTTTAGGGCTCTCTATTTCATGGGACCAAGTGGCCAAGGTCATTTCAATCATTTCTTTTGAAGCCTTAATTACCTTTCAAGAGTCACCAAAATTGGCAACCAAATGTGTGGGGGGTGGGGGGTGGCGTGGGGGGCGTGGTGGGAACCTTTTGAGAACTTTTCAGAGGTCCTTGTCAATATAGCTGGTAAGCAAAAGTACTCCAAATTCATTTGAAAGAATTCCACAGATTTGGAGATTAGCTAAGAATGCAAAGGCCAGTCCAGTCGCCTACAAAATAAAGGAAGAAGCCAGGAAGACAGGGAAAGGAAATACCAGAAGGAAGAATACCAACAGGTTAGCAGTATGTGAGGAGGTAAAATTCTGGGAAGGGCTGCCTGGTAACCAGTTATGAACAGAATAAGACATTTGACTTTTCTGGCCAAGAAATAAGCTAAGAAAATGCCAGACATAGAAACAACTTGAATTTTCTAAGTATGCTCATTATCAAGTTAATGTTAATTGTTTTGTCCATTCCACTATACCCCTTCATAAGAGCTCCTGGTTTCCAGGTGGTTCGGTCTCTTAGTCCAGAGGTGGTTACCTGACCCGAGCTAAGCCAATAGGAGCCTTCCCCAGCTTCAGGCCCCATGATGGACAAGGCAGAGCTTCAAAGCCATCCTGTCTCCAGCTCGGAAAGGTGTGCTATGTATGAGATGCCTATTTTTCTTGACCGGAGAACCTTGCTGATCCATCGTTGATAACAGCCTGTTTCAGAGGCCACGCAGCACTGCCGTTATTGGTTATTTGGCCCCTCCATGGACTTGGGCAGCCAATGAATAATCATTTTGCTTAAGCTGTTTTGATCTGGTTGCAGTCACTCATCATCACTGCCTTTCACCAGCAAGGTGATGACATGGAGACATGGTGTAGAATGTTATTATGTGGGCACTTGCACTGGGTGCGAAGCTACCTAGGAGCTTCCTAAGTACCCAGGGAAGCAAACTGCCTCCTCAGCAGGGCACCAAGTTCCTACCAGCAAAATCCACCTTGAATCCAGCTACCCAGCAATGCACAATATCCCCCTTTCATAAACACACCCTTCAAAACAGCGTTATCCTTCATTGAGTTCTTCCCTTCCTTACACCTCAAAGTGCCTTTTAAAAGCAAGCAACATTTGGCAGCTTCAGCAAAAGAAAAAATGTTGACTGCCATAACTGAAGAATGTAAATTTTTTTGTTGTTGTTCCAAAATTTTGAGAGAGAAAAAAAAAAAAAGAAAAACAATTGGCAGGTTGTTCGGGGGATGGGATGGGGAGACAGGACAGTGGGGGTCATAGGAATATTTGTTTTTAAATGAAACTTCCATTTGTACTGTAGGAAGCATTGAGGACTGGATTATTCAGGCAATCATTTATTTCTAAAGCACACTTCATGTGTCCACAGAGAACTCAAGAGTCCCTAGTTACTTGGGTCATTTTTCCCTTCTTAAATTCTCAGTACTTAAAAAATTAAAAAAAATTTTTTCAAAAGAAAAAACTGAAAACTTGAGAGAAATCAAGTTCTTTTGATAACCCATTCCAATAAGAATGGTATCCACATGGATAAGAAACTAAACCTCATTCCAGATTTTATTTTGAGGTTCAAGCCGGATTTAGAAAAAGCAGAGGAACCAGAGATCAAAGTGGATCCGTTCGATCATCGAAAAAGAAAAAGAGTTCCAGAAAAACATCTACTTCTGCTTATTGACTGACGCCAGACTTTTACTGTGTGGATCACAACAAACTGGAAAATTCTTAAAGAAATGGGAATACCAGACTACTTTACCTGCCTCCTGAGAAATTTGTATACAGGTCAAGAAGCAACAGTTAGAACTGGACATGGAACAACAGACTGGTTCCAAATTGGAAAGGAATACATCAAGGCTGCTTATTTAACTTCTATGCAGAGTACATCATGAGAAATGCTGGGCTGGATGAAGCACAAGCTGGAATCAGGATTGTGAGGAGAAATATCAATAACCTCAGATATGCAGATGACACCACCCTTATGACAGAAAACAAAGAACTAAAAAGCCTCTTGATGAAAGTGAAAGAGGAGAGTGAAAAAGCTGGCTTAAAACTCAACATTCAAAAAACCAAGATCATGGCATCTGGTCCCATCACTTCATGGGAAATAGATGGGGAACCAATGGAAACAGTGACAGACTTTGTTTTCTTGGGCTCCAAAATCACTCGTGAAGGAAATGGCAATCCACTCCAGCACTCTTGCCTGGAAAATCCCATGGACAGAGGAGCCTGATAGGCTACAGTCCATGGGGTCCCAAAGAGTCGGACACGACTGAGCGACTTCACTTTCACTTTCACTTTCAAAATCACTGCAGATGGTGACTGTAGCCATGAAATTAAGAGACACTTGCTCCTTGAGAGAAAAGCTATGACCAACCTAGACAGCATATTAAACAGCAGAGACATTATTTTGCCAACAAAGGTCCGTCTAGTCAAAGCCATGGTTTTTCCAGTAGTTATGTATGGATGTGAGTTGGACCATAATGAAAGCTAAGTGCTGAAGAATTGATGCTTTCAAACTGTGGTGTTGGAGAAGACTCTTGAGAGTCCCTTGGACCGCAAGGAAATCAAACTAGTCAGTCCTAAAGGAAATCAGTCCTGAATATTCTTTGGAAGAATTGATGCTAAAGTTGAAACTCCAATACTTTGGCCACCTGATGCGAGGAACTGACTCATTGGAAAACACCCTGATGATGAGAAAGGGGACAACAGAGGATGAGAGGGTTGGATGGCATCACCAACTCGACGGACCTGAGTTTGAGCAAGCTCCGGGAGTTGGTGATGGACAAGGAAGCCTGGCCTGCTACAGTCCATGGGGTTGCAAAGAGTCAGACACAACTGAGTAACAGATCTGAACTGAATGTTACTTTGGACAAAACGCTTTTTTCCCTTAAGAAAGCCACATATTTTGCAAAAGGGTTTAAAATTACAAAAGGGTTTAAATCTGCTCCAAAGGTGTTTAAATTGATAGGATATTCTATTTCTTTTTTTCACATCAAATGCAAGATTATACCATAGGTACACTTCAGACCCATGACAAAAGTTTAAGAAAAGAGTTGACAAGAAGGAAAAAATGTAACTTCACAGTGAAGAAACCTGGCAAACATCACCTAGGTGAGGTGATCAAGTTTACCATCAGCTGTGTTAAGTCATGATGTGATGAGAAGGACACTTTCAAAACCTATCCCCCTGGCCAAAATCCCAAGTGAGGGACATTCTACAAAATCCACGGCCAGCACTCCTCAAAACTGTCAAGGCTATCAAAACTAAAGGAAGTGTGAAAACCAGTCACAGCCAAAAGGAGCCTAAGGAGACATGATAATAGAACATCCTGAGTGGGATCCTGACCCAGAAAAAGGACACTGAGGAAAAATAAGCAAATCCACATAAAGTATGGACTTTTCTTTAAAATAATGTATTTCATTTTTTTATATTATATATATCAATAGTACTATG
Organism: Oryx dammah; assembly: GCF_014754425.2. Classification (NCBI taxonomy): domain Eukaryota; kingdom Metazoa; phylum Chordata; class Mammalia; order Artiodactyla; family Bovidae; genus Oryx; species Oryx dammah. The sequence continues at coordinate 24,040,870 of NW_024070194.1, read as the reverse complement.
TATCAATAGTAGAGTGATATATACTATATCAATCAATAGATTGTATAGATCAATAGTAGTTAATTATAACAAATACACAATTTATATATAATTAATCAAAATGTTAACTAGCATGTTAACAAAAGAGGAAACCGGGTGTGGGATATATTGAAATGCTCTGTACCACCTGCAATGTTTCTGTAAATTTGAAACTATTTTAAAATAAAAAAAATTTACTTAAAAAATAACTAAGCATTGTAATCTTGTTTGATAACTTTTCACTTATTTGAAGAAAAAAATATTTTAAAAATTGATATAAAAACATTTGATTTTGAATTTGAGACTTAATTTAGATATTTCCTTTTTTTTTTTTTTTTTTAATTTGGCCACACTATGCAGCATGCAAGATCTCTGTTCCCTAATCAGGGCTGGAACCCATATCCCCTGCAGTGTAAACGCAGAGTCCTAACCACTGAACCACCAGGGAAGCCTCTAGATTACATTTGTAAATTTCCAAAATCGAATATATTTTACTTTTTTATTAATAATTCTTATCATTCATCCAGATTTCAATTTAAACCATCTATAAGGCTAAATCTATGATCTTTCATTTTTTTGCTATTTAAAAAGTTACAGCTGTTGTTTTGGTTGTTAGTCCATTGTCTTCTTAGACCAAGGATAGAAATGAAGGAAAAGAAGTGGACTCAGTGAGAATCAGCTCTTCTTTAGAGACACTTTGCTATGAAGGGGACAGAAAACTCCCTGGCGACAGAGCAAATTTGTGGTGAAGGGGGATGGGATGGCTCCTTTAAAGAGGGTGAGGCCAGGCAAGTTTGAAGGTCTACACGGAGGTTCTCACCTGGGGTCATTCTGCCCTCAGAGAGCATGTGGCAATGTCTGGAGACATTTTTGGTTGTCACACTTCAGGGGGAAGCACTAGGATCTAGTAGGTAGAGGTCAGGTCACATTAACATCCCGTTATGCACACCTCAGTCTCCTCAAGAGAGAATGAACCCACATGTCAATAGTACCGAGGCTGAACATGGAACTCTGCTCAGTATTATGTGGCAGCCTGGATGGGAGGGGAGTTTGGGGGAGAATAGATACATGTATGTATATCTCTGAGTCCCTTCATTGTTCACTTGAAACTATCACAACATCATTAATTATAAAATAAAAAGGTTTTTTAAAAAAGAATCCTAAACTAACATTTGAGTGGTAAAACAAAATGAAGTGATTTTTCAGACATGCAGGAATTCAGGGGCTTCATCACAGAGACAGTCTCTGAGAGAACGACTAAAGAATTTTTTCAGCAAAAGAAATAATAAATCCAAGACAGAGGAAGATGTGGAAATCCCAAAACAGATCAAAGAAACTAACAATATTAGATTTCAGTCTGAACATTTGTTGATTCATAATGCTGTAAAAATAGTAAAAATAATATGGAACTAGAAATCTCAAAGTGGAACAAGGAGCAAGGAGGAAGACAGGACAGGGAAGAATCCAGAGATTCTTACCTTGTTTGGGACATAGACAAAGATTAAATCCTTTAGTCAAGGCTATGGTCTTTCCAGTAGTCATATATGGATGTGAGAGCTGGACCATAAAGAAGGCAGAGTGCCAAAAAATTGATGCTTTTGAACTGTGGTGCTGGAGAAGACTCTTGAGAGTCCCTTGGACAGCAAGGAGATCAAACCAGTCAATCTTAAAGGAAATCAACCCTGAATATTCATTGGAAAGACGATGCTGAAGCTAAAACTCCAATACTTTGGCCACCTGATGCGAAGAGCCAACTCACTGGAAAAGACCCTTATGCTGGAAAAGATGGAAGGCAGGAGAAGGGGGCAACAGAGGATGAGATGGTTGGATGGCATCACCGACTCAATGAACATGAACTTGGGCAAATTCTGGAAGATAGTGAGGGACAGGGAAGCCTGGCGTGCTGCAGTCCATGGGATCTCGAAGAGTTGGACATGACTTGGTGACTGAACAACAACAAAGATTAAACAAAGATTGTCCTGCAATGAGCACAGAAAAGCAAAGCATCAGATGAGAGGAGGAGACTGGCATCAGCGCCCAGGAAGAAGCAGAGATCACAGAGAGAGAAGAATGCCACGCTGATTCTCAGCAGACTTCTGATTTCTCCTTCCCATTCTCACAGGTCAAACTTCACTGTGATCCTTAAAATCTTCTAAACTTTGCGTAAGCGAGTTTCACTAGATGTCTGTTGTTTACAACCAAACTATCTTTACCTAGACTCATGTTCATTGTTTAAAGTTTGGGAAAGACTGGAAAACATAAAGAAACTTTTTTTTTTTTTTTTTTTAATTTAAGTACAAGCAGTTGCATGGAGAGCTACCAGTTAGGTCTCGACCAACAGCAACCTCATTTTTGCCTCCCCATACCAATCTTGCTTGTAGTAACTATAGTGATAGTATGTTAGCCTAAAGTTGATGGTAGGCATCTTACCACCCGGAGGGGATAATGTGCCTTGGAAAGAAGTCAAGAGAGGAAAGTACAATTGAGAGTTAGAAAGCGATTGTTGATGATATCTTTTAGCTCCTGGATCCATTTGTACCTGAAGCTAGCAGCCTTCTCAAGGATATGAGCCAATAAATTCCCTCTTCTATCTGAGCCAGTTTTCATAGGGTTTCCATTCATCTGCAATTAAATAACCTTCAAGAAGCTTCTTAGGTTAGAAACCTGTGCTGAAGGATCATAAAACAGTGCTCCTTTTCAACTCTAAGCCAGGAAGAAAGAATATGGAGTGCTGGCTAGAAACCTCTGGAACCTGCCCTCCCCTTTTTTTTTTTTTCAATTTATCTGAGGAAAAAACACATTCAGAGTTTTGCACTCGGAGGATTAAGGAGGGGGCCAAGAGCAGAGATGAGGGGAAGTGGAACCTTGTGTCTGAATAAGAACAGGGACATTGTCGACACCAGAAAGGCCAGGCCAAAAAGGAGGGCCGCGTTGACAGCGGCTTAACCACCCACCGATGTCAAGAGCTGGGCAGGTTGACGCGGAGCCCACAGGTGGGCGTGGGGGTGGAGTCTGGACTTGAACCTGGCCAGCCCGGAATTCATTTTCTCTTGGCCCGCTGTAACTTCCTGTTTTCCAAGGGGGAGGAGGCGTTTTGTTAAACACAAGCCTCTCCCAGCTTAGCGAGCGGACAGCAAGAATTTCTCACAAAACACTATTTTTGCCGCATTCAATGTAGATGAATCAGACGCCAGCGGCTCCAATTTATTTTATACAAAACAGAGTCTATGATGATGGGAAGGTCCTCGCAAGGCTGGTGGGTTTTATTGAGAGCAGAAGACGAAATGAATCATTCCAAGATGTTAAGACAAAACCCAAACACACCCAGCTTCCCTCGTGGCTGGTGCTGGGCTGGCTGTGGGCCCCACCTCTCAGCCAGGAAGGAGGTCGTGCAAACATTTCCTCTCTCTAGTCTCAAGGCCCACGTGGGTGCTGGAAATGCCAGTCCGCCACAAGCTCGGCTTCCTGTCTTCACCACCTAACATCTCAAAGCCACCACTGATGACACTTTTTTTTTTTAACATATTTATTAATATTTAATCATTTGGCTGCACTGGGTCTCTGTTGTGGCATACTGGATCTTTGTTGTTTCACGTGCCTCCATTGTTGCCATGGACAGACTAGTTGGGGCTCACGGGCTTAGTTGCTCCATGGCACCGAGGGATTTTAGATCCCCTAATTAAAAGACGCTTACTGCTTGGAAGAAAAGTTATGACCAACCTAGATAGTATATTCAAAAGCAGAGACATTACTTTGCCGACTAAGGTCTGTCTAGCCAAGGCTATGGTTTTTCCAGTGGTCATGTATGGATGTGAGAGTTGGACTGTGAAGAAGGCTGAGCGCCAAAGAATTGATGCTTTTGAACTGTGGTGTTGGAGAAGACTCTTGAGAGTCCCTTGGACTACAAGGAGATCCAACCAGTCCATTCTGAAGGAGATCAACCCTGGGATTTCTTTGGAAGGAATGATGCTAAAGCTGAAACTCCAGTACTTTGGCCACCTGATGTGAAGAGTTGACTCATTGGAAAAGACTCTGATGCTGGGAGGGATTAGGGGCAAGAGGAGAAGGGGACGACCGAGGATGAGATGGCTGGATGGCATCACGGACTCGATGGACGTGAGTCTGAGTGAACTCCGGGAGATGGTGATGAACAGGGAGGCCTGGCATGCTGCGATTCATGGGGTCACAAAGAGTTGGACACGACTGAGTGACTGAACTGAACTGAACTGAACTGAACTGAACTGAACCAGGTATTGAACCCTCATCCCCTGCATTGCAAGGTGGATTCTTAACCACTGGACTACCCAGGGAAGTCCCTTTTAACATATATTTTGACTTGCAGATACAAGCATACTTTAGGGAAGGAGTTACTTATGTCATTTTCAAGGTGAGAAGTCAAGTGAGATGGAAAATGTGGTATTAAATGCCACCACCAACACCACCATAACAACTATAAGTAGGTGTGCACATGTTTGTGTGTGTGTGTTTATACATATCATAATCTCTCTCTCTTTTTTTTTTTTTTGCCACCCAATAGAGCATGAAGAACTTCCCTGACCAGGGATTGAACCTGTGCCCCCTGCATTGGCAGCACAGAGTCTTAACCACTGGACCATGAGGGAAGTCCAATGGCACTCTTACAAAGAAACATATACTTATTTCTAAAATTTCCAACCTGTTCGCTATAGCCAGTTTGAGGCTAGGTCTATAGGTATCACCCAACCTCTAAGGGATGGCCCCATTTCAGTCTAACTATGAGAACAAACAAAGAAACAACCCAAATTCTTTCTCAAGGTCCCAGCAAGGTGAGGGGGATTCAGAATTCTCCAAGTGTTTCTGGGGAGCTGGCAAGGCCCTCTGATGAGACTTTGTTTTGCAAGAGAGTTCCATGAGACTGTGTCCTTCTGTGAATAAGAATTTAGGTGTGACAATCCTGACGCTGGTAAATAAACAGTTGTGAAAGGAGAGTAAGCCTCAGAACTTTCGTAGACTGCATTCAAATCTGTCTCCAATTGTTGTCATTGTTTAGTCGCTCAGTCATATCTGACTGTTCTGCGACCCCATGGACTGCAGCACGCCAGGCTTCCCTGTCCTTCACCATCTCCCAGAGCTTGCTCAAACTCATGTCCATTGAGTCGGTGATGCCATCCAACCATCTCATCCTCTGTCTTCCGCTTCTCCTGCCTTCAGTCTTACCCAACATCAGGGTCTTTTCCAATGACTCGGCTCTTCTCATCACATGGCCAAAGTATTGGAGCTTCAGCTTTAGCACCAGTCCTTCCAATGAATATTCAGGGTTGATTTCCTTTAGGATTGACTGGTTTGATCTCCTCACAGTCCAAGGGATTCTCAAGAGTCTTCTCCAATACCACAGTTTGAAAGCATCAGTTCTTCAGTGCTCAGCCTTCTTTATGGTCCCACTCTCACATTTGTACATGACTATTGGAAAAACCATAGCTTTGACTATGTATTGGGTATAAAATGGGAAATAAATATCAGCAGGAAGACTTTCCCATCAGCCCATCGGCCTTTTTCCCTCTTGCCCCAGCACATAGCCCATTTTTTCATCCTGTGGCACTGATTGGGGTCTGGAAGTGCCTTGTTTATTCATGTATTTAGTGCCTGTCTTTTCCCTAAGAGTGGAGAGTCCACAGACCAGCCTTCCAGAGCATGGAAGAGTACTGGGCACACAGTAGGTACTTAGCAACTTGGTTGAACAAATGGTTGAATGAAAGATCTGAATTTAGACCTCTGCCTTTTCCTAAATCCTAAACCAGAATGGGCTGCAGTTACAGTGGGTATCCCAGGATTTTGCAAACCAAATGCAACAGAGATGAAATTTAATCTCTTCTAGAATTTTAAAGTCCTGTCCTAGAATTTTTCTTTTTAACTAAGTGTGGGTGTTTGGGCTAAAAAAACACATGATAGAATAAGAACCTGACATCTGTTCTCAAAGGGGTTACTCCTTAAAAGTTAAGTCACTAAAGTAAGAAGTCAATGGTCAGAGAGGTGCGGGGTTTTGGGGGTGGGGCAGGCAGTGGGGGAGAGTGAGAGAACAGTCAGATTGCTTCATTCATCTGCTAAGCCCAGAAGCAGGCCTTCAAGCACTCATGGTTGTCTGTCCCGTGCCTTCTGGGGTGGCCTGTCCAGTAAGTGCCACTACACTTAAGTGTCCAGTAAGGACCACAAGGCTCATGGATGCCTGACACAGGATCTCTGTTTTAAGCAATGGTGGCACCGAACCGGGGCCTTGTGGGCCACCATCCCACACAAATGAAAGAAGATTAAACCCCAACAGGCAAGTAGTCACAGCTGCCTGCCTAGTTCTTGTCCAAACCCAACAACTTAAGCCCCTAGTGGAAGTGAAATTAAAAAAAAAAAAAAAATGCAGGGCCAAATACAGGCCAAAATCTGTTCCAACAACCACCAGGCTTTTACATTTAAAAATTAAAAAACAAAGAAACCACTTGACATCACTCAGCTCCTGAATTAAAGTGGCTGTGAGGATGAAATGATGAAATGAGATGAAATAGGGAAAATGCAACACCTAGCACAGAAAAGCTGCTTTTAATAATGGACTGCTTACTGACACCCTTTGCTCATGCCTGGTAACCTACCTCACTCCTTTACTTTCGAAGGAGGCACTGCCGGAAGGAACGTTAGTGGATGAACAGTGATGGTCGATGACCAGCAAGCACGGCATTCCTCTGGGTGGACTGGGAGCCGCCTTCAAGGCTGCAGTAAGGGGCAGACCCTTGTGCCCGCTCGTGCCCAGCAGCCCTCCGCAGCCCACACTGCCTCTTTTGTCTCAAGCTGAGGTTCCCCCTGTCTTCCCTTCCTGCACATGGTGAGCTGTTTCGATTGTTCCCCTTGCAGCACCAGTCCAAACCACAGCTCTTGGCACCACCTTCAAACCTCCTATTTGCCAACGTCTGTTTATCAGATCCAAGGCGTGCTCTTTGGGGCTGATTGCCTGACAGGAGCCCTGTTTTCCAGCCGCGAGGGACGTCCAAATGTTATATAAGGCTGCACAACCCCATTTACTCCTCCGGAGGGAACATGCCTCTGGAAACAGCACGGCAATTGGCAAGAGAAGGAACCCTGTGCATGCGACGACCATCATTTCTGTTGAGGCCAATCCCGGCCTTCTTGCTCCTGGGTTCCAGTCCGAGGGTCATAACGGCCCAGAGAGGTGGGGAGGGGACAGGAAGGAATCTTTAGATAAACTCTGAGTGGATCATATAGCACCCAGAGTGATCTCTTTCAGCTAAATCACGTCAGCTAAAGCCTGTCACTGGCTTTACAGCCCCGAGACTCCCAGGGTAAAACCGAATGGTCAGGGACAGCATTTTCCAGTCTCATGCCCTGCGAGTGCATCTCACTGGCCCTGTGTGGCTTCTACAGCCACGTCCCCCAACATCCCTGTGCCTTTGCACATGCCGGATCCTCTGCCTGGAACACGTGTCCTTCCCTTTGCATCTGGTGAAAGCCTCCCCGTGCTTTGGAGTTCCACTCCATGGAGCTGACGAGGTCAAAGCCTCCTGTGAAAGGAGCTGGGACACCTCTCACCTCCCCTTCGCCACCCGTGTCACACCTGTGTCTGCACTTGTTCCTTAGATCATCTGATGAGTGTCTCCCCGGTTATACCCTGAATTGCCTGAGAGAAATCCAGTTTTTTGGCCTCAGTATTGAGGCTAGACCTCTGGTACAAAGGAAGCACTCGATAAAGGTTTTTGAATTGCTCTAAGAGTTTCCTGCATGTTAGAAAAGGTCCCTATGACAATCTGTCTTTGAGAATGCCAAGCAACTAGCTAGGCCAAGAATGCCAAGCCTGGCCTGTTGCAGTCCATGGGGTCGCAAAAAGTCAGACATGACTTGTCATCTGAACAACAACAGCAAAGCAAAGGTATCCTTTTCCTTCTAGGCTGAGTCCCCGTAGCTTCCCCGTCACTCTTGGGCTTCCCTTTAAAGCAGTCATCACCAGTACTGGTTTTACCATGTCTTCCTTTCCTGCGTGTCATACGGGCAGACAGTGGGCTTCTAGAAGAAGACTTTGAGGCAAGGATTTGAATACGAAGGATTTGACAGGGAGGTGAGTCCACAGGACACCTGGTGGTGGGGTGGGGGGATGGGAAGTGAGAGAAGCAGCACAGAAGTGTCACCAGCTGCCACTCGAGTGTCTGAGCGACCGGAGCTCAGTGCTGCTGTGGCGCTTGGAGGTCATCCCACTGGAAGGGACTCAGGTACCGCCCGGTGGGTTACTGCTAAGTCGCTTCAGTCGTGTCCGACTCTGTGCGACCCCATGGAGGGCAGCCCACCAGGCTACCTCGTCCCTGGGATTCTCCAGGCAAGAACACTGGAGTGGGTTGCCATTTCCTTCTCCAATGCATCAAAGTGAAAAGTGAAAGTGAAGTCGCTCAGTCATGTCCGACCCTCAGCGACCCCATAGACTGCAGCCCACCAGGCTTTTCCGTCCATGGGATTTTCCAGGCAAGAGTACTGGAGTGGGGTGCCATTGCCTTCTCTGCGGTGGGTCACTGGCTGAGGACAACTCCCAGGGACAGCCGCTCCCATCACTCTGCCCCAGGAATGGCAAAGCTCATACAGTTTGCACAGGAAGCCTTAGGGCAGAGGAATGCCGCTGCAGTGGCTGGTGTTCACAGACACGAGGAAGGCGACAGCAGGGCACCCCCACAGACTTCACTGCCAAGGCAGGAAGGGGCAGGGCCCTCACCCACTGCTGATGGTCACCTCCTCACCAGACTGTCCCTGGGACATCCCTTGGTCCCCATCCCAAATTTCCCAAGAGCAACCCACCTTCTTGATTTGTAGCAGTGGGAGCTGACAGGGTGCTTTTATCCCTGGACCACATTGTGCCTCTGGCCAGCCAGGAGATGAAGGTCAGAGGGTCCCTACCTGCCCGGTTGTGTGCTAATGGCTCCATCAAACACCGTCTGGTGATAACATGGCTCTGTTTTCCCACGTTCTTTCTAAAAACCTAATGGCCCTGATAACACCATTTATGGAAATTCTAGCAGATTTAGCTGATGTAAACTAAATGGTAGAGAAAAGGGAACCCTCCTACACTGTTGTTAGGAATGTAAATTGGTGCAGCCACTATGGAGAACAGTATGAAGGGTCCTTAAAAAACTAAAAATAGAACTATGGTATGATCCTGCAATTCCACTCCTGGCATATATCTGGAAAAAATGGAAACTCTAGTTCAAAAAGATGTACGCACCCCAGTGTTCATAGCAGCACTATTTACAACAGCCAAAACATGGAAGCAACCTAAATGTTCATCAATAGATGAATAGATAAAAGAAGATATTATATATATAAATATATATAATGGAATATTACTCAGCCATTAAAAAGAATTAAATAATGCCATTTGGGGCAACATGGATGGACCTAGAGACTATTAAAGGAAGCAAAGTAAGTCAGACAAAGACAAATATGATATCACATACATGTGGAATCTTTAAAAAAATGATACAATGATTCTGTTTTATTTATGAAACAGAAACAGATTCACAGACACAAAAAAACAAAGTTATGGGTACCAAAGGGGGGGAATAGAGGGATAAATTAGGAATTTGGGATTAACAGATACACACTATTGTATGTAAAATAGATAAACAACAAAATCCTACTATATAGCTCAGAGAAATATGTTCAATATCTTGTAATAATCTGTAACAGAAAAGAATATGAAAAAGAATAACTGAATTACTTTGCTGTACACCGGGAACATTATAAATCAGCTATACTTCAATTTTTTACAAATTAAAAATAAAATAAACTGAGTGGTAGAACCATGACGGATTTCTCTGTTTTCAGATACCTCATCGGATCTCCCCACTTTTTCTGTAATGAACATCATCAATAAGTGAAGGAGAGGTTAAGCGGATGGTTTTGGCCAATGCTTGCAATAAATGCACACATTGAGATTGTTCTTTGGTGGGTGACTCCAGGTCTAGCCCCTTTAGGCCACTCAACCACACCCAGAGAAGGTAAAAACTCTGTCTTGTTGGAAAACACCAGAACTCACCTCCAAGCCCACACTAGGACAATCTGTGCACTGAGCAGCATCGAACCGTCTCATCCTGGCTCCAGACGTGACCCTGAAGCCAGGTTCCCATGTGTCCATCCAAAGGTGGGATTCTCTCTCCCAACTGCCCTCTCTCTCTTTCTGCTTCTCAGTTTAATACAAATTCAGAGTCATTCATCAGCTCAGTGGACCTATGCCATGTATCAAGAGCTAAGCACATGCCAAACCTGAATTAAAACAAAAACAGTACAGGAAGCCCAATAACCCCTCACAGAAGTAGCACTATCCATCCTGGTGAAGGTGACTTCATTCATTCATTCATTTCACAAATAGGAACTGAACATTAACTCCAAGCCAGACACTGTGGGACCCGGTGCTGAACAGACAGGCATGGCCCCTGCCCTCACTCAGCCACAAAGCAACATGGGACAGAAATTACAAACACAGGATCTTGGTCCTAAGTTCAAATGCCAGACCCCTCCTTTTGCTAACTGTGTGTTTTGGGGCACCTTTACCTAAACTCTTGCTGCACCTGAATTTCCTGTACTATAAGCAGGAGATCATGACAGTCCCTACCTCATAAGGTGTTGTGACACTTGAATGAATAAATACATATAAAGCAACACAAGGAAGCAGCCAGTAACTGTTAGCTTGATCATTTCAAGCAAGTGGAGAAGACAGATATTAACAAGCAAATACATGATTCCAAATGGCCATAATCACATGGCAGGAAAGAAACCTCTACCATTTAGTACAATGCTTAACTGATTTGCAATCTCTGCTCTTTCTTTACTGTGTTAGAAAACTCCAACCTTCCCCCATCCCTACCACCACCCCCACCCCCGCCCCCACCTCCTGCCCCACAGCCCTGCATGGAAGGGCAAACGTTTGCACTTACCTGGAGCAGCATGTACCCATCAGGTGCATCCTCTCTCCAGCATCCCAGAAAGAGAAGCCAGGTTCAGTTGTGAATGACATGGGCTATGTCTTGAGGACCTTTGTGGTCTGTGGCAAAAGAAAAGAGGAAACAGTGGTGATTGTGGAGGAATTAGAAAGGGCTCAGAGGAGTCCCAGGTGCAAGCAAGGCAGGCAGTGGATGGACCAGGGTTCCGACCTTGCTCTGCATGCTTACCTGTTGACTTTCCATCTGACCCACTCGATGAGGGAGCTGGGTGCTTTGCCTCTTGTTCACAGCTCTCTCCACAGCACCCAGAATCATGATGAAAGTTCAGCGCAAAGGAGCTGAGAAAAGAATGACACAATAAGTGAATGAAGGGGGTGCCCATGCCCAGTCCAAAGGGGCACTTGGCAAGGTGGAAGAAAGGAGCTCCCCAACTTGGACTTGGAGGCAGGTTGAACCCCCATCCTGGGCCAGCTAGCACTGTCCCAAGACAATACTGACCTGACCCTTCCCCCAGGCGGGACCATTTCTCAGTCCTACCAAGGCCCTATCACACTCGAGGACTGGCTTATTTCCAGAAGCTTCTTCTCTCCCCACCCAACCCCCCTCCATGGCCCAGCAGCCTCTTTAGCACCTTTCTGAGTTTCGAACATCTGTGCATCTGATCACAGGCAGCACTGGTGCTGACAAGCTCCTGCCACTTTATGAAATCACACCCCACCCAGAAGTGAGAATGGGCTCGGGCCGGGGCCAGCAAGGTAGGGCTGCTTGTATGGCTTGGGGAAAAACCACTGCAGGCAGAAGCCCCTCCCTGAGAAGGGGCTTCTTGCGGGGGTCTGCGGTTGGTATGTGGGGAAGGCAGGACTCCTCCATGCTTCCACTTCTTCCCCACCTCTCCATTTCTGTCAGCCCTGTTCCTCTCTGCTGAACCCATGGCCCCAGGAGAGCTGATGCTTTGCATTTGGGTATTGAAAGCCTTTGTGCTACTTGCCAACCAATGGTCCTGGAAGTACCCAGCTCACAGACATGGCCCTTTGGCCCAAGCAGTGGGTTTATTGTTGTTAATGATGGTATTGTAAATTTGTCGACAACAATTTTTAAAATTATTTATTTATTTAAAGCAATTATCCTTCAATTAAAAATTTAAAAAGAAGAAAAGAGACTCCTGCTTCCACTGCAGGGGACACAGATGCCATCTCTAGTTGGCGAACTAAGATTTCACATGCCAAAGTGGTTCAAGGGGGACGAGGGATGTGGGGATGTAGGGACCCAAAGAGTCTCCCATGTTAGTGGGAGGGGTGAAAATAAGGACATAGCTTCTACTGGCCAATTAGGCAAGGTGTTTCTTAAAACATGTGTGACTCAGCAAGTCCAATGTGGAGCATCTGTCTTCAGAAACAAATCTTTATATAAGCAAATACTTTATATAAGCAAATGCTTGGCTTCATGGATATTTGTCACAGCCTAACTCAAAATAACTTCTAAGTGGACAAACTAAGTAGTAGGAGGGGTTAGTTAAATACATTACAATCTATTCATCTAATTGAATGCAGTCCTCCCTTTGCGGGATGCAGAATTACATGGGGAATTCTCAAGGGCATTCTGCTGAGTGAAAAAAAAAAGTCTCCAAAGGTTATATACTGTGTAATTTCATTTATATAACATTCTTGAAATGATAAAATTATAGAAATGGAGAACACAGTATCAGCTGCCAGGAGTGGGATGAGCTGTGGCTGTAAAATGTGGGTAGGAAGGGTCTTGAGTGGCGCTTTTTATGGACTATGTGTCTATGACCACCCCACCCCCTAAATTCATGTTGAAATCCTCACCCCCAATGAGGCAGCATTGGAGGGGGTGGAGGCTTGGGGAGGTGCTTAGATCATGCGGGTGAAGCCCTTAAGAATGGGATAGGAGGCCGGAGAGCGCCCTGCCCCCTCCGCTTTGTCAGGACACAGCCATGTGGAGAGCAGGCAGCAGGATGCCTCCATCGGAAGGGTCCATGAGGGTGAGTACAGATGCTAATCAATCTCACAACAGTGAACTCTTAGGTGGAGCTTGCTCAGTTGTTTCAGTCGTGTCTGACTCTTTGTGACTCCGTGGACTGTAGCCCACCAGGCTCCTCTGTCCATGGGATTCTCCAGGCAAGAATACTGGAGTGGGTTGCCATTTTCCTACTCCACTTAGGTGGAGAGGCCTGCTCTATGATTTCCTGTATTTTCCAAATTTTCTCCCAGTGAATATGTGCTGGGTTAATATAAAGAGAAATACATTTCTCGGAGACAGGAAGAAACTTACAGATCTGGTGAACAGAGAAAGCACTACTTTGCTCAGACTCAAAACCCTCACCCCAGGACTTCCCTGGTGGTCCAGTGGCTAAGAATCCACGTTCCCAGTGCAGGGGTCCTGGATTAGATGCTTGGTCAGGGATCCCACAGACTGCAACTAGGAGTTCACATGCTGCGACTAAAAATCCCAAGTGCTGCAATTAAGATCAGGTGCAGCCACATGAATAAATGATGATAGTAATAATAATAAAAACCCTCACCCATCCCCAGGACAAATGGTCCACTTACTGCCCCTGTCTACACCCTACTCTCCTCATGGTTCAGGTCACATATTGCCTTCTCCAGGAAATCCCGGGGCTGACCCCAGAGGACCTCCGGAAGCCGCATGTACTTCCCCATGAGGAATTCCTCAAGGGTGGGGCTGATCTTTTTGCTCTTGGTCTCCCTACTGACCCAGTACCAGTCCCCTCTCGTGGGTCTATAAACTATCATGGAAGGACTCATGGCTGAAGAAGGAGGCAGACCCCTGATTCCGTCCCCACCAGATGTGAAACTGTGATGCTCTGAGCCTCAGCTTCTTCACCTGTAACACTGGACAGCTAGGAATTTGATAAAGATGACACGATCTCTTACATAAGGATCATTTTACAAAGGAATTGCTGTAAAGTCTAGAAACCAGGTATGTCAAGTGCCCAGCACAGCAGCTTGTTTAATAACTGCTTGTTTATATTAATAATCAAGAATGACTAAAAAAACAGCAAACTGTGGGTGTGGCTCAGGTAGGCACTCCATCCAAAGATCCCCAAAGCTCAGCTGGTCAGAGGGCTGAGTGTTGTGGCCAAGGTCACCTAAGAGTCCAGGAGCCTCAGAACTAAAGCAGCAGCAGTGATGACAAAGAGAAGGATGGGGAGGAAGGGAAGGGAGGAGGAAGAGAGAGGGAGGAAAAATGGGAGAAGGGGGAGAAGAGAGGAATATTCATAGGGGAAGGGGAAGAAGAGGAAGAACAAGGGCTAAAGGGGAAGGGGGAGGAGAGAGAAACATGTTCCTCTTGTTAAATTCCCTGGTTGACCTCCTGGCCCCACATGGCTGCTCCAGTTCTCCTGCCATCACGTCCAACTCCCAACCAGCAAGCATGAAGAAAGAGAAGGGGATTATATACTTCCCACTGGCTAGAGCCAAGACACACGATCTCCTCAAGCTTCAGGGCATCCCGGGAAATCCAGTGACCTTGTGGCCACCTAAAGTTGGAGTTGTTGTTTAGTCACTAGGTCATATCCGACTCTTTGCGACCCCATGGACTGTCCATGGGATTACCCAGGCAAGAATACTGGAGTGGGTTGCCACTTCCTTCTCCAGGGGATCTTCCCAACCCAGGGATCAAACCCATGTCTCCTACACTGGCAAGCAGATTCTTTACCACTGAGCCACCAGGGAAGCCCAAAGAAACAGGGTTTTTTCCTTAAAAGCAGAGTTTCTGCTATTTACACATGAGGAAACAGAGACAGAGAGAAAAGTAAATTGCCATGCAGACTCTAAGTGGAGTTTATAGCAGGCAGGATAATACTCTCTGCCATCCAGCCAAAAATCTCTGGTCCTAATCCATGGATGTCGTCAAGGAAAAGTGAAGTGAAAGTTGCTCAGTCATGTCCTACTCTTTGCAACCCCATGGGCTAGACAGTCCATGGGATTCTCCAGGCCAGAATACTGGAGTGGGTAGCCTTTCCCTTCTCCAGGGGAACGTCCCAACCCAGGGATCAAAAGAGTGATTGAATTAGGGACCTTGAGTTGGGGAGAGTCTCCTGGATTATGTGATGGGCTGTAAATGCAATCACAGGTACCCCTACAAAAGGGAAGCAGAGGGATACCTGAAGATGTTGTCCCTGAAGACTGGAGTGATGGGGTCACAAATCAAGGATCACCAGCAGCCACCAGGGTGATCACCAGGACGAGGCCAGAAGTATTCTCCCCTTAAGAGGGAGCATGGCCTCTGCCTGCACCTTGATTTCAGCCCTGAGGCACTGACTTCAGACATCTGGTCTCCAGACTGTGAGAGGAGAGTTTTTTGGTATTGGTGTTTTGGGGTGGGGGGAGTTATTTTGCTTGGAAGGAAAGCCATGACAATCCTAGACAGTACATTAAAAAGCAGAGATATCACTTTGCTGACAATGGTCCATCTAGTCAAAGCTATGGTTTTTCCAATAGTCATGCACAGATGTGAGAGCTGGACCATAAAAAGGCTGAGCACCAAAGAATTGATGCTTTTGAGCTGTGGTACTGGAGAAGACTCGAGAGTCCTTTGGACCCCAAGGAGATCAAACCAGTCTGTCCTAACAGAAATCAACCCTGAATATTCATTGGAAGGGCTGATCCTGAAGCTCCAATACTTTGGCCACCTGATGTGAAGAGCCAACTCATTAGAAAAGACCCTGATGCTGGGAAAGACTGAGGACAGGAGAAGTGGACAACAGAGGATGAGATGGTTGGATGGCATCACCAGCTCAGTGGACATGAGTTTGAGCAAGCTCTGAGAGAGAGTGAAGGACAGGGAAGCCTGGCATGCTGCAGTCCATGGGGTCACAAAAAGTCAGACATGACTTAGCTACTGAACAACAACAAAGCAATAGTAATCTTTAGTTTATTTATTTATTTGGCTGCACTGGGTCTCAGTTGTGGTATGCAGGATCTTTAGTTGCAGCATACTAACTCTTAGTTACATCATGTGGGACCTAGTTTCCTAACCAAGGATCGAACCTGGGTCCCCTGTATTGGGAGCATGGAGTCTTAGCCAATGGACCACCAGGAGAGTCCCTACATTTCTGTAGCTTTTAAGTCACTAAGTTTATGTTAGTTTGTAACTAACCCAGCCACAAGGAACTAACCCAGACTCTAAGCAAACCCAGGCTGCCTGACTCCAGTGAGCATGTTCTTTACCTCTATGACACCAGAAGTCCACAGAAGGAAGAAAGGTAGGGACCTGTCCCAGCACTTTGGGTCAGAGATCTTGACTCTGAGCACCTGCCTCTGCCCACTGTGTCAGACCATGTCCCTCAGACACCAGGGGACAGAGAAGGCAAGTTGTCACCCGGCACTGGGCAGTCCCAGCCCCAAGGCCATAGGATGCTACATTCCATCACGTTGTCAGCAATTTCCTCAGTCTAGGGGCTGGAGTGAGCAAGTAGAAGAGACCTAATTTAGGATGAGCTCACTGGGAGGGTTATTTATTCTATCGCTGGGCCATCAGCATTTCCATGTGGAGCCCACGCACTGAGCCAGGAGGTGGTGAGGTGTCCCCAGAGAACTCCTGCAGCTTGTGTGCAAAGCTCTTGGGGTGGAAACAAGCCCAAGCCACCTTCTCTTTCTTTAAATTTTTTTTTTTCTTTTCTTCCTTCTGCAAGTCTATTTCATATGCTACTCTAAGCCTCACCAAGTTGGGTTCACTGACGATGGAGCAGACCGGTCACCTGGAAACCCAGGGCACGTTTTTACAATCTCCCTTTCAATCTGCCCACACCTGGTCCATCACCAAGTCCTGTTGATTCTGCTTCCAAAGCATCTTTGGACTCCATCCATCATCACCATTAACATCCTGGTCCAGATTCCCTCCGCCTCTCTCCTGCCCGCCATGCTAGCAACTTTCAACCCATTCCTCGTGCTGTTGGAGTCCTTTGTGCCGAGTGAGAATCATATCAGACCACCACTATGAACTGAAGTGTCCCCCCAAACTCATGTCCACCTAAAACCTCACGTGGGACCTTATGGGAAACATGCTTTCTGCAGGTGTAATTAGTTAAGAGGAGATCATACTGGATTACGGTGGACCCTAAGACCAACGACCAGTGCTTCTAAGAGGAGAGCACACACAGAGACACACAAAAGAGGGCTGCACAAACACAAGCAGAGGTTGGGGTGACACAGCCGCAAACAAGGTAAACCAAGAACTGACAGGAGCCCCCAGAAGCTGGAAGACCCAGGAAGGACCCCTCCCCAGAGTCACTGGAGGGAACTTACACCTTAAGTTCAGACTTCTAACTTTCTGAATTCCAACAGAGTACATTTCTCTCATTTCAGCCACACTTTCTGTTTTTTAATTGCAGCAGCCCCAGGAAACTCACACAGCCCGTCTCTCCCACTCCGTCCTTACTTCACTCCCATCAAGGGCATCCCAGGCTCTCAGGATAGTGATGAAGCTCATTTCCTCGGCTTCCAAACTCCACGTCCACCCTCATTGCCCTCCCTGTCTGTCTCTCTGCTCCGGCCTTCTGTTTTTTGTCCCTTGGTTTCTCCATGTTCTTTTCTCCACAGTCTTGTCACTTGCTACTCCCTCCACCTAGAACTCTTCACTGAAAGTGGTCTGGTGGCCTGGAGAGGGGTGGGCCTGAGAACTATTTCCTGGGGCCTCAGTTCCCCGCAGTTCCCAGAGGGACACATCCAGCCAGAGTGAGGGTGAAGCCTGGAAGAGAACTTGGCTGCCATCGAGCACTGACTTTTGTAGAACCTTATGTGGGTTTTCAGTTTCTGAGTATCCAGCCCAGCGCCCTTCACTCCAAAAGGTGTACCTGCTACACTGGCCATATATGGATGTTTCTCTTTAAGAGTATGTGTGTTTCAGCTCCAGATTCTGAACATGACCTGTTGGGTGTCTTCCATCTGGCACCTCAACAACCAAATTCTGTGACTTCCAGGTCGTCCTGCATCTACTTGCTCTGTGTTCTCCTGTGAAAGGCCCTTTGTTGCTCTCAGGAAATGTCCCAATAACAAAGGACAGTTAATTTCACTCCTCTCTCTGGGCTGGACTTGGGCCAGAAGGGAAGGGAGGCGAAGGGCCATCAGGTTAAGGGTCAACACTCCCGCTAGAATATAAGCTCAGTGAGGGCGCAGGGCCCAGCCCACCCTCTGGCACCTCAGAGCAGCACAGGGTGTTGAACATCTCTTGTTACACGCCCAGTGTCTGCCCAACTCTCTTTTTGTTCCTGGGTTCCCTTGATTGACTTCGTTCCTTAATTTCTCTAGCTCAGCCCCTGGGGAACATATAAGAGCCCAAACCAATCAGATCATCCCATTTCACAGGTTCAAGGAGAAGCACGTGACCCTATCAGAGCCAGTGACTCACAAAGACACAGTCACCGAGGCTTCTGGGAAACTCCTTGTTCCCCTCGCTGTGGAATCAGGAAGCTCATGTTGCCCTGGAGCTGTTGGCAACTGTCTTATTAGACTGGAATGAGGGACCAAAGAAAGAGAAGGAAAACTCAGCCCTTTTCCTATTCCTAGAGCCTCAGATCCAGCTTTCCCTTAGAGTCAGATTTGATTCACCTCCTAGATTACTAAAGTTACATAAACTATTTTCTCCCTTAAATTAGTTTGCATTGCATTTTGGGGACATATATAATGAGAACTGGACCATAAAGAAGGCTGAGTGCCAAAGAATTGATGCTTTCAAACTGTGGTGCTGAAGAAGATTCCTGAGAGTCTCTTGCACTACCAGGAGATCAAACCAGTCAATCCTAAAGGAAATCAACCCTGAATATCATTGGAAGGACTGATGTTGAAGCTAAAGCTCTAATATTTTGGCCACCTAATGCAAAGAGCTGAAGAGCCGACTCAATGGAAAAGACCCTGATGCTGGGGAAGATTGACGGCAGGAGGAGAAGGGGGCAACAGAGGATGAGATGGTTGGATGGCATCACTGACTCAATGGACATGAGTTTGAGCAAACTCCGGGAGATAGTGAAGGACAGGGAAGCCTGGTGTGCTGCAGTCCATGGGGTCACAAGGAGTTGGACACTTGGCCACATATTCATATAAATGAATGAATGAGAAACTAACCTCCAGTGAAAGCCACTGGATATTGTCACCCACCCCTCAGGTCTCATCTCATAGCAATTTAGCAGTTTTCACAAACAAAGACAATTTCCTCCCTCAGGGATTCTCAGGGCACCATGAAGGTTTTTCATTCTTTTCATTCTATTGCCAAGGTTGAAATTATTACAGTTGCATTTAGAGGAAGGACCAACACTGTTCTGGGCCTGTCTTGCAGGTGAAGAAATTGAAGTTTAGAGAAATTAATAACCTGCCCAGGATCACACAGTTTGTGAATGGAAGAGCCTAAATCACAAATCGCAGACTTTTTATTTTTCCAATTGATAGACAAGTACTTCTGTGGTGACTTTTTTTTTTTTGCTGTAGCACACAGCAGGTGGGATCTTAGTTCCCTGACCAGGGATCCAACCAGTGCCCCCTTGCACTGGAAATCTTAACCACTGCACCACCAGGGAAGTCCCCAGTGGTGATGTCCTGATGGAGGATTAGGCCAGGGTGCTCATATAAGCCAAAGTCACCCAGAGAGACTTTCTTTGATGGTGGAAATACTCTAAGTCTGCACACGAGGTTCTCAAGCACTTGCTACATGGCTCCTGTGACTGAGGATCTCAACATTTTAAATCATATATTGATTCATTTAAATTTAGATTTACATTACCACACCTGTGCATGTGAGCATGCTCAGTCACTTGGGTCATGTTCAACTCTTTGTGACCCTATGGACTGCAGCCCCCCAGGCTTCTCTGTCCATGGGATTCTCTAGGCAAGAATACTGGAGTGGGTTGCCATGCCCTCCTCTAGGGGATCTTCCTGACCCAGGGATTGGACTCATGTCTCCTGCATTGCTGGAGGCTTCTCTACCCACTGAGCCACCTGGGAACCCCACACATGGCTAGTGGCTATCAAATCAGACACTATTTTAGAAGAAACTGTTAATCTGACTTAGCTTGAGCTTTGCACAGGGAGAAGGGAAAGCTTATTGTCTTAAAAAAGGAGGGACACTGTCCCAGCCTCTCATCAGACTAGTCACAATGAATGGGTGGCCCAGGGGGCAAGCACCCATCCAGTGAGGCCCATCTCTCAAGTCTCCTCCTAGGGCCTCACCCCATTCCTGGCCGGGGCCATGCTCTGTCCTGCCTTGCCCAGACTGGGCCCTCTGTCTAGAAGATCCTCTGTCCTCTCTTTCCTGAACTGTTGATCTGGCTACCTCCCACTCCTCCTCGATGTCTCAGCTGATATATTATTCCCACCAGGGAACTGTCCTTGACCCCTACCTGTGTTCTTGACATAGCACACCACCCTTTCCTTTGTAACCCTTAGCACAGTCTAAATGTGTGCGAACCATTTGCACAGTAATCATCTCCTCTGTTTCCCTGGAGGGCAAGCAGCATGTCTAGCTTATCCATTCTGTATCTTTAGCAACCATCTCAGAGCTTGGGGCATAGGAGATGCTCAGGTAGTATTTGTCCAATGAATGAATCAGTCAGTCAAGCTAGAGACTGAAAATGCCAAACCTTAAATTCTCTATTGCTCCCCTTGGATCTAGAACATGAGTGGGCAAAGTTTTTCTTTGAAGGACCAGGTAGTAAAAATGATAGGCTTTGTGGACCATACAATCTCTGTTGCCCCTATTCTACTCTGCTATTGTAGGCAAAAGCAGCCATAAACACTATGTAAATGAATGGGCATTGCTATTCCAATAAAACTTTATTTATAAAAACAAGCAGTGGGCCACATTTGACCCCCAGGTGGTAGTCTGCCGACCTCTGTCCTGGGCTTAAATGGGGAACATCACGTGAGAAGCAGTGAGAGGGGGCAAAGTGGAGACTTAGAGGCTCAAGAGCCCAGACGGAAAATGGCCAAGCATGTTTGCCAGTGCTCTGCCCCTCCACTGATGGAGCAAAAGGAAACTCCCCCAGTGGGACTCTTGGGCAAGACCTTGGGGATGCTTCCCAACACTGAGGAAGGGAGTAGATGAGCCCAGGTCCTCTGGTTTGAGACTCTGGCCAGGGCACAGAACCAACTCCCAGAGCCAGAGAATTCATGCCTACAATGGAGCCCATTGATGGAGAACAAGGGTGGTGTTGAAAGCTGGTGCTTTGCTTGTCACAGTTCGCCAAGGGGATGTGGTAAGCTGGGCTCGCTCCACATCCTGATGTTGCTGAAAATCTGGCGCAAGGAGGGGCCTTCCTGTCCTCAGGAAAGCCCCCCAGCCCTACTTTGGGGTCGGGGATCCCCATTCAGAAGTGCATTCAACTCTATTCTGGCTGATGGGGTCAAGAGCTGGGCTGCTCCAACTCTAAGACATGCCAGCAATTCCTCCAGCCACCAGGTTGGGTGGGGGCGGCGGGGGGGCGGCGCGGTGCTTTCCATCTGCCCCAGCCTCCCTCCTAGGGACATGGCTACCCAAGTGAAAGATGCAGGCTTTTTTTCCCCAACTGCTTCCTTGGATTGGTGTGCTTTGCAGCTGTTTGTTTAAGCGTCCTGCTTGTTGTTGGGAAAGGGACTTTCTTGGTCATGAAGGAAGCCCTTTGTTTCACAGGTGTTTCTAAGAGTCGCTTCCACTGTGTCCCTAAAGCATCTGCCCTGCGGGAGGGCAGAGGAGGGGAAGCAGGACAGCAACCCAGGGTTTGGCACAGGGTCCTCTGCCCACCCTGTCCTTGCTCACTGGGATCACAGAGGTACACGAAGGGTGCCCTCATGTCTCCTGGGGCAGGACCAGCTCCAAGGCAAGGGACTCCCCCAAAATGGCCAGAGTTGGGCAGGGGGAGGGCAGGTATGCATTCCACAGACCAGTGCACGGGCCACAGGACTTTCTGGCAGACCCTGCTGTCAGAAGCTTGGCTCCACCTTGTTGAAATATAGGCAAATGTCTGAACCTCCAAGAGCTTCATCGTCCCATGTTAACTTCTCCCCTCATAATGCTGGTGAAGCTTCAGGGAAAATGTATGCGGGGTGCCTGGCACGTGGAGAGGTGGACCCTTTTCTAAGGGTCTTCTACCCTTCAGTCTTTGCTTCTCTTGGTGAGCCAGCTTTATTCTCTCAGAGCGGCTATTCTCTGGAATTAGAACTGCATTCAGCATCACAGTCATCTGACCCCATGAGCAGAAATTAGAGAAATCTCAGGAAAGGACTCTGATTGGCTTTCCCAGTGCCACGGGCCTGCACCAACCTCCCTGGTGCTCAGTCTCCTGACCACAAGCAGGCTCCAGGAGAGAACCCTACCTTATCAGAACCACATAGATCAGTTTCCCCAAAGGACGGCATGGCATGGAAAGATAGAGAAGTGAGTTCACTGTACACTTTTGTGGGGCAGGATAGCTCTAAAGAGCCAACACAGCTTGACAGAGATTGTACTCCAAAATAGACAGGAGATAGATCTTCTGATCCCTGAACAAGGAGGGACTTGAGCCATCCTGGTGATGTGAATTTAGAATTGGCTAACGCCCCTACTAGTCCTTGTTATGCCACATTGATGCTGCTTATGATTGCTCCATGTATTATCAATTGTCTAACCTGTTTTGTCTCTGACCAGGTCAACAAGCTACAACATTCAGCACCAGTTCAACAAAGATATAAAACTACAGCCGACCACGGAAAATATCACTCACCCTTAGATGGACACTGCTATAAGGACTCTGAGGCTTGAGACTAGCAAGAGGGGGAGGCCCAATACCCCTCACCATCCCAGTTTAACAGGAAGTAGCCAGAAAGACCTTGACACTCCTATTCCCAAAGAATTGGGCCTCCCATCTCTTGAGAGAGGAATGTTGCGGCTGATGCTGCTAAGTTGATTCAGTCGTATCCGACTCTGTGTGACCCCATAGACGGCAGCCCACCAGGCTCCCCCATCCCTGGGATTCTCCAGGCAAGAACACTGGAGTGGGTTGCCATTTCCTTCTCCAATGCATGAAAGTGAAAAGTGAAAGGGAAGTTGCTCAGTCGTGTCCGACTCTTTTCGACCCCATGGACCGCAGCCTACCAGGCTCCTCTGTCCATGGGATTTTCCAGGCAAGAGTACTGGAGTGGGGTACCATTGCCTTCTCCGGAGGGGAATGTTAGGTAGTTAGAATAGGGAAAAGGAGTCCAAAATGGCGGTGGCTAAAAGACAAGGAAGAGAAAAGCCCGCAAAAATAGAACAGAGGAAGGTCAAAGGAAGGTCTGAGGACCAGAGTGAGAACTTCAGGTAGAACAGCACTCCTGACTAAGCCCAATTTGCATAGGGCAGGCCCAGGGGGGAGAAAAAAACATATAAAAAGAGGAGCTAAAGGGCTCTCTCTCTCTGTCTCTCTCTCTCCCCGCTCCGTGTGCTGGGGCGCTCTTCTCTTCGCGTCTTTGGATCTACGTGCTCTCACACCTCAAAGATGGATTTTTCTGCTATCTTCTAAATAAAATAGAGCTGCAACACTGAGCTGTAACACTGATTTGTCTAAGAGCTATAACATGGTCCATTCGAGACCTGAGAGCTATAACACGCTCTGTCCAAGACCTGAGAGCTGTGACACACTGAGGGGGCTTTAATGTCTGTCGCTCCAAATCTTTGTTGTGATGAGACAGAACCGAGGAGCATACACTCGCCTGACATCTATGGTGCCTTGACTCGGATGGCACTTCATGGGAAAGTGCTGGCCAGCGCCCTGGGAATGAGACAGCCATCCTGAGAGAATGTCTGGAAAACCCCAGAGACACACAGGGGGCTCATCTGCCAGGAAGCTGCCCACGTGGGGACATCCAGGTGGAACCACACCCCAGGTAAGAAGAGGCAGGCACAGGGAGAGGTGCTGGAGCTGGATGAGAGCTTCCAAAAGCTAGGAATCTGGCCCAAGTTGGGGACTGTCACATGTGAAATATACACAGAAAAGGAAGAACACAGAAAACCACCACAGTGTGCTCTAGAACATGCCAGAATAAGACAGACTCAGGTCTCATTTCAACCTGGAGATATTGAGATGTGGGCTATGGTTAGCAGTGTGAGCCCCTCAGTTGGGGTTGCAGGAGTCAGGGTTTAAGTTCAATTCCTACCACTCATTTATTCGCCCATTCATGCATTCAGAAAGTATTGATCACCTGCTGTGTGTCCAGCACTGAGGAAGTACAGCAATGAGAGAGACAGACACAGCCCAGCCATCAAACCACTCCAGTCTGAGCAGGAAGTTGGCTGTGAAAGTCCCAGTTAACATATAATTACAAACTGAAACTGATGCTGGGAAAAAAAAAAGAAGGGCAGGGATTGATTGAAATGAGAACCTTGGAAGAGCAGAGAGTTCTCTTCTGAAGGTGTGTCCTTTAATTGAGGATCACAAATGAACTGGCTGTAACCAGGTGCATGGGTGGTGAGACTATCCCAGCAGGGGCAACAGGATGTACTGTGGCTCTTCCCATCACCAAGAGGTGCAGAAACACGGTAGCTTGAAGGACTCGCGCTCTGATTGGAGAAGTGAGAGGTAAGGCGGCAGTGAGATGCTTAGACGTATCATCACGCAGCGGACTCAGCCAAAAAGAAGTTCAGGGACTTTGCTGGTGGGTCTAGCGGTTAAGAATCCACCTTCTAATGCAGGGGACGCAGGTTCAACCTGGTTGGGGCACTAAGATCCCACATGCAGTGGGGCCATGAGGCACATGCACTGTAACTAGAGAAGGCTGCATGCCACAAGGAAAGACCCCAAGTGCCACAACTAAGACTCGACGCAGCCAAATAAATAACCATTTAAAGGGAGAGGGAAGTTCAGCTGACAACAAGAGTCTCACCTCCTCCAGGTGCTCATTGCCTGACTGGGATTGCCCTGGAGCTGGAACAGCCCGTGAAGAATCAGACTGCCACAGAACTAGTTCATAACTGACTTGGTGGGCACCTGCTGCTCTGGTCTGCTCCTCATAACTCTGAGGAGCTACCAACCCCACCCCCTCATCCAAAGCAGATTTGTAGGCATGACTTAAACTAAACCAGTTATGATGCCCTTGTTGTTGTTGTTTAGTCACTAGCACGCCAGGCTTCCCTATCCTTCACCATCTCCCAGAGTTTGCTCAAATTCATGTCCATTGAGTCGGTGATGCCATCCAACCATCTCATCCTCTGTCTCTCCTTCTGCCTTCAATCTTCCCCAGCATCAGGGTCTTTTCCAATGAGTTGGCTCGCTGCATCAGGTAGCCAAAGTATTGTAGCTTTAGCTTCAGCATTAGTCCTTCCAATGAATATCAGGGCTGATTTCCTTTAGGATTGACTGGTTTGATCTCCTTGCTGTCCTAGGGACTCTCAAGAGTCTTCTCCAACACCATAGTTCAAAAGCGTCACTTCTTCAGTGCTCAGCCTTCTTTATGGTTCAACTCTTTCATCCATACATGACTACTGGAAAAACCACAGCTTTGACTTATACAGATCTTTGTCAGCAAAGTGATGTCTCTGCTTTTTAATACACTGTCTAGGTTTGTCATATATGATGTCATATATGATGCCCTATACCCTCCATTTGCCTGAGGCAAGAATGAGAATGGACCTGACAAAGCAAAGGAGAGATGCTCAGAGCAGAGTGATAAGAGAGAAGCAGAGACAGACATAATTTGACCCCCTGGATTCAGCCACACCTGAAGCCAGAACTATCCCCAGCTTTTTTAGGTCCATGAGATGATACACAATGTTTTAAATATTTTCCTAAGTAAATCTGAATTTAGTTTCTTGCATTTGCAATGCAAATGTATATCAGAATTTAGGACGCTGTAGACTGTAGAAATGTAGCACAGAATCTTACCCATTAGATCGCCAGGACAGTCCCTTGCTGCCATATGAATTTGCACCAAATATAAGAAAAGCATTTTCTATTTTCACAGTGTTTTAAGGTTTTGCATTTGTGACTAACAGACTGCAGAGCTGAAATACATCAGGTCATTCAACTAACATTTAGTGGACCCCCTCACATGGGCTAGGCACTATATCTGCAGACAGATAACCTTCTGGGCCTTTACCCAGAATCTGAATTGCAGAAGGATGAGTGACCTCGCCAAGGTCATACAGCTCTAAGAAGCAGGCTTAGTTTCCAAACCAAGGTTTAGCACCATCCTCTGTATCACTCTAGTGGTTTGCAAAATCCACTCTGTGGTGAATTTTCCACTAGTCCATAGCACAGTGAGAAAAATAAGGACAAGATGTTGACTTTCAATATATAAAATGTATCCAATCCCAGAGATTCACTTCTACCTGCTTTCTAGTGCTAAAATGTTCTCTTGAAGAAGAGACAATGGTAGTGGACTCAAAAATGCTTTTTCGGACTTCCCTCCTGGCTCAGTGATAAAGAATCTGCCTGCTAATGCAGGAGACACAGGTTTGCTCCCTGATTGGCAAGATCCTACATGCCATGGAGCAACTAAACCTGTGCCAGAGATCTAGAGCCTGGTATCCACAAATACTGAAGCCCGCGAGCCCTAGAGCCCACACTCCGAAACAAGAGAAGCCTGCAATGAGAAGCCTGCCCACTGCAACTAGAGAGTAGCCCCTACTTGCTACAACTAGAGAAAGCCCACACGCAGCAATGAAGACCCAGCACAGCCAAAAATAAATAAACAAAATGCCTTCACACAACAAAAATAACCTTCACCTACAACCTTCACCTACAACCTTCACCAAAGACTGGTTAGAAAACGTTCCTGGCCTAAGAAATTCAAAAATCCAGAAGACCCGGAGTGCACGGAGCAGACGCAGAATCCATGCACAAGGACACGGGTCTGCAGGGAAACCACAGGCAGCCTCTGCTCCCCATGCCTACAACCTGCAGTCCTGATGCAAGGACCAACAGGAAACACACATGCTCGAGACCTAGCTGATTCCTGTGTGGCTCCCATCAGAAGCAGTTTTCTCTCTGCAGGAACATCTGTCACATTCACACCGCGCCTGTCACTGAAGCAATTGCTGAATCAGTTCCTCGGGGAGTGTGAACCTGTCTCATTGGCATGCTCAGCTCTTTGGGGATGGAAGTGGTTCCTGTCCCCACTCTGTCCCAGGGTTGTCCACATCTCGTACAAGGTTGACACGAGATGAAATCTGTAAAGCCCCTAGCACAGTGTCTGCCAGAGAGGAGGTGCAAGGCAAATGTTGGCTTCCTTCTCTCTGAAAACTGATGCACAGGATCACATTTTAAAAAAAAACAAAACTTCTCAAGTTGTGTGGGAGTCTGTTTTAGGTCTCATCCTACAAACAATTTTTTTTTAAAATAAAGACTTAATTAAAACCACAGTGAGATACCAACCCATACATACCAGAACAGCTGAATTCAAAAAGACATCTAGCACACACAAAAATGAACACTCATACCCTGCTGGTTGGAAAGTCAAATGATGTACCCACTCTGACAATCTGTCTATCCACTTAAGTAAAACATATATCCTTAACCCAGTAATCCCACAATTCCAGGAATGAGCATTTGTGTCCACCAAACAGTATAGACAAAAATATTTATGGCACTTTTATTCAAAATAGCCCCTAACTGGAAGCAACTCAAATGTCCATCAGTGATCTCTTCAACCAGCCACATTTATGACCCTGATTACTGTTCAAGCTAATGCATGCTGTTTTCTCTCATTTTAGAGAGAAAACAAAGGATGAGGAGAGAAATCAGACTCAATACCACTGATCAGCCCTCAACACCATTAATTTGGGTGGATTTTGGAGTTACCTGGGACAACTCACTAAATGAAAAGCTGGGTTTGCCGGCAGCTGTTCTCTTTACAGACCAGCCCTGAGCCCAGAGGCACCCACGAATGCTGGCTTGGATGCCTCAGCCCAGCACGTGGCCTTGACCAGCCTGGCACTTGGGACAGAGTCAGAGAGACAGCCTTGCCTGCCTGACCTCACGCACATGTCCCCCACGTGAGCGGCTTCTTGGCAACCCTGCTCCTCAGCCTCACCACATCAGCTGGAGCAGAGCAGGGCCCGCAGCAGACTCCACTCCTAATCTCTTCCTGCTGATGTGAACATGAGTAGGTGTGAACACCGGGGAATGCGTGATGTGGGGGTGCATGTGTGCATTCACACACATCTGCCCGTGCCCATATGGGGAGTGTGTGTCCATGCAAAAGCCTGCAAAAAGAAATACATACCTGTGCATCTCCATGTCTTTGCATACCTGTGGGTTTGGGGCTGCACCCAATGCCAGACCAGGGCTCCAGCTCACCTGGGACCCTTCGCTTGCAGCCACCTGATGCCACACCCACCCCCAGTGGAGAATGACACCTGTCTTCCCTTTTAGAGCTTCCACTTCCCCATCTCCTGGTCTCTATTCACTCCCCAACACTTCAAGGAGACTGCATGCCTGTTATTATCTCTATTTGCAAGATAAATCAAGGTCCAGGACTTCCCTCGTGCTCCAGTGGTTAAGAATCCAACTGCCAATGCAGGGGACATGGGTTCAATCCCTGGTCAGGGAAGAGCCCACATGCCTCGGAGCAACTAAGCCCATGTGCCACAACTACCGAGCCCAAATTCTAGAACCTGTGCTCCGAAATAAGAGAAGCCACCGCAATGAGAAGTCCGCGTGCCACAACTAGAGAAAACTCACGTACAGCATTGAAGACCCAGCACAGTCAAAAAGTAATTAATTCATGTCCAGAGACTTTAACTGAGCAGCAGCCTGTGGTCAAAGCACCAGTTAGTGGGGGGACAGACCCCTGTCTCCTGGCTTATGTCCCCAGGGTCTTTCCCCCAGAAAGGAAGTTCTAGGGCTCATTCAGACAACAAAGCAACACATTCACCTATCCTTTCAACCACACAAACATCTTCCAGTGCCTCCAAGAGCCCAGGCCTGGGGCCAGGTGCTACGGATACAGGAGAGCTTTCATTTTAGCAGTTTTCAAATAAATACACAATAATCTGTCAGAGGGGCCTCCCAGGTGGGCCTCCCAGGTGGCACTAGTGGTAAAGAACTGCCTGCCAATGCAAGAGACGTAAGAGACGCGGGTTAGGAAAAAAAAGAGAGAAAAGCAGGTTTGATCCCTGGAGGAGGGCATGGCAACCCAATCCATCCCAAATTCCCACGGACTGAGAAGCCTGGAGGGCTACAGTCCATGGGTTGCAAAGAGTTGGACACAACTGAAGTGACTTAGCATGCGCGCACGAACACCATTTGAAGAGGGTTAGGTTCATCAAGACCTTGACTCTCCCAGAACTTCTGAACATGGGAGCAGAGAAGCTGCAAACAAGTATGAGATTTGCCTGGTTCAGCAAAGGAGAGAGGACACTGATGAGGGGCACAAACCACATGTGAGCTCACGACTTCCACTCGAGAAGCAGAGCCAACTGGCTCCATCCTCTGCCAGCCAAGGGGGCAGCCAGGAGCCAGGCCAGCCTCAGATGGAGCCTTCTGGACATGGCCCTGGCTCCCCGGGGGCACAGGGAGGCGGCAGCTGTCACTTGGCAAAGACCCTGGGCTGACTGCTAACCCAAGGTCGGGGAGGCGGGGGGCCTCTTCCTCCAGCTGCCTGGGGTCAGCACAGTGGGGCCAGAGCAGACACATCCTGGGTTGTGTCTTGTTGTTTTGTGTGTTTTGAGTCATGTCCGATTCTTTACAACCCCATGGATTGAAGCCCACCAGGCTCCTCTGTCCATGGAATTTCCCAAGCATTTCCTCCTCCAGGGGATCTTTTCAACCTAGGGATCAAACACGCATCTCCTGCATTAGCAGGTGGATTCTTGAACACTGCGCCACCTGGGAAGCCTGTATCCTGAATAGGAGATATTTTTCCTCAGGACAGAAGAAACTTTAGGTCAGAAACAAAGGGACAACACTCACAGCATCTTAAGTGCCCGGAGGCTCTTGGTAGATAGAGGACCATATCACAGAAACAGGGTGGGAAGGGCAGGGGCTCCTTAAGAACTGCAAACTGGGAAGTCAGCAAGGGTCACTCGGTGCTGGGATCAGGGAGAGATGGGAGTGCAGCTCTCTCGTCTCCGCTTCTCTGAAGTTCTTTGCTCTCTCCCTACATCCTCAGAATTCCTTTTCCTCTTGGAGTTCATCACCATCTTTCATCTGGGAACTTTCTCTCTAACATCAGGTGATCTTGGGTACTGATTCATATTTAAGCATGAGATTCAAGGGGCTTTCCTGGTGGTCCACTAGTTAAGAGTCCACCTGCCCTGGCCTGGGCACGCTCCCTTTTTCCAGATTGCTACAATAAGCTCCTTACTGGTTTTCCTTCTCTAAGCTTGTTCTCCTACGATCCATGCAGAGTTAAAACACAAATCTGATCATTTTGCTTAGAACCTCTTGTTCTAACTGCTTTTAGGAAAGTGAACCACCTATGTTACTGGCCTTCTCTAATAGCATCCCTCACTGACACACCAACCCCCTCCAAGCCCTCTACCTTCAGAAGACAATTATTTATAATTCCCCCAACTTGCCACCAATGTACACACAATTTCCAGCCATGACACTCTGCATATATAATCTTTGGATACATCCTCATGCTTTATCTCATCCTTTAAGACTCATCTCCATCTCACTTCCTCCCAAAGTCTCTCAGAACTTATACAAACTCACCAGGCATCATGGGACCCTGGTCTTTGCTCCAATATTATTCTGGACTTAAATCTATCACTACACTCAGACTCCTGACCCAGCCCTGTATAAACAAAGTCATATGACAGACAAAGCATTCATCTCCTTAACACGTAAAAGCTCTTATAAATCAATGTTAAGAAGACAAGGCAACAGAAAAAAGAAAGAACAAAGCATATGAACAAGCAGTTCACATAAAAACAAACGGGGACTTCCCTGGTGATTAAGAATCTGCCTTGCAATGCAGCAGACATGGGTTCAATCCCTGGTGGGGCTAAGATCCGACATGCCTTGGGGCAACTAAGCCTGCCCACTGCAACTACTGAGCCTACATACTCCAGAGCCCCAGAACCACAACATAAGATCCTGCATCATGCAGCTAAGATCTGACCAGTAAACCAGTGAAGATGCTCAGTCGTGTCCGACTCTTTGCCGTCCCATGGACTGTAGCCTACCAGGCTCCTTCATCCATGGAATTTTCCAAACAAGAGTACTGGAATGGGTTGCCATTTCCTTCTCCAGGGGATCTTCCCGACCCAAGGATCGAACCCAGGTCTCCTACATTGCAAGTACATGCTTTACTGTCTGAGCCACCAGGGAAGCCCTGGTCTGACACAGCCAAATAAATAAATACTTTTTTAAAAATTAAATAAAAACTAATCTGTGAAAAGATGCTCAACCACATAGTTAAAGGAATGTCAATATAAACAAGGAAACATCATTTTTAGCTATCAGATTTATAAATATCAAAAAGTTTTATAACATAGCTTTTATAAATATGGGAAAAGAATCATCATATTTCTGGTAATAAGCATTGATACAATCTTTTAGGAGGGTAATCTGGCAATAACTATAGTAGATTGCAAAAATCATACCCCTTATTTTAGGAATTCTACTTCTATACTATATGTGTATATATGATAAAATGCACATATGTTCTTCCACATGTTAGGAAAGATGAGCCTTCAAGTACTTTCTCTGCAGCATAATTTATGCTAGCAAAGGAAATAAAACCACATCAGTGTTAAATATTCAGTACATTATGTTACGTGTACACAATGGAATAGTATGCAGCCATGAAAATGATGCCATTTTATGGAAAGAAAAGAGTGTGTAAAGTACAAAGTATAAGGGGTGCAAGGGGTCCATACCACACACATGGACACAGACTTTCTGGAAGGAATGCATTACCAGGTAACAACAGCCCCTAGGGAGAGGGATGAGGGTCAGGGAGGACAACAAAACTTACTTTTCAGCAAAACTTTCTCTTCTGCTCTGTTGGAAATTTTTTACTTCACTAACTTCTTTTCATAATTTAGAAATTTTTTAAATTAAACATAATCCAGTGTGGTGTCCACCTCTCTCCGATTAACAAACCCCTTAGAGCTTCCCTGGTGGCTCAGACAGTAAAGCATCTGCCTGCAATGCAGGAGACCCGGGTTCGATCCCTAGGTTGGGAAGATCTCCTGCAGAAGGAAATGGCAATCCACTCCAGCACTCTTGCCTGGAAAATCCCATGGATGGAGGAGCTTGATAGGCTCCATGGGGTCCATGGGGTCCATGGGGTCGCAAAGAGTTGGACAAGACTGAGCGACTTCACTTTAGAGGTAGAAATGCATTATGACTCATCTCTGGGCCCAGAGGCTCATGGTGCACACAGCTTCATGAGGAGCTAGATGCAAATGAATGACCCCTTCTGAAGCCAAGGTCCTCTCCTAGCACCCATGCTTCCTCCAGGCCTAGGTCTCTGCATGTCCTGGGAATTCAAAGCCAGTGGCTGAAAGTGTTGGCATAACCCTGAGTGTTGGCACCCCACTGCACCACTGCCCCAGCCTTGAGGGGCTCCGTCCCAGCTCCCACCCAGCTGCTCCCCTACCTGCCCCATGTAGGAAGAAGGGAGCAGGCTCCATGGTGAGTGTAAACGGATCCAGACGCCACTCTCCTTCCTCCTCTTCCTGGCTGTGTGTGCTTGGGGCTGGAAACACGGCTCGATTTGACAAATACTTATGCAGTGTAATGCATTCCTCCAAGCATGTGCTAGGCACCCACGACATGCCAGGTCTGTTCGAGACACAGCACTGAACTGTCCAAGAAACTCCTGTGTGCCCAGACTTTCCAACCTAGTGCAGGGTGATGGAATTCTTAGGAGAATTCTGTCTCCTAAGTGTTCAGGTGTGGGGGACATTAAATATGAAAATGTGGGGACTTCCTGGGCAGTCCAGGGGTTGAGCCTCTACACTCCCAGTGCAGTGGGGCATGGGTTTGATCCCTGGTTGGGGAACTAAGAATCCTGCAAGCTGCACAGCACAGTCTTAAAAAAGAAAAAAGAAAGAAAAGAAAATGTGTGCCAAAGACTTAACTCCATGCCTTCTGCACAGTGAGCCAAAATGAAGCCAGTGTGATCACTACCATCCACCTCTTCCCGTGGCAATATCCCATCCTCCATGTGGCCCATGATTCAGAGGCAGAAGTCTATTATATACATATGAATATATATATATGGGGCTTTCCTGGTGGCTCAGATGGTAAAGAATCTGCCTGCAATGTGGGAGACCCAGATTCGATCCCTGAGTCAGGAATATCCCCTGGAGAAGGGAATGGTTACTGACTCCAGTATTGTTGCCTGGAGAATTACATGGACAGAGGAGCTTGGTGGACTATAGTTCATGAGCTCATGACGAGTTGGACACAACTGAGCAACTAACACACACACACACACACTATATATATATATATAAATACATGAATGTTTATATATATACACACTATATATATATGTCACACATATATGATTATATATGACTATATGTTTTTATAGTGTTTATATGACTATATTATAAACATATGTATACCTGTCATATATATGATTGCATACATATGACTGTATTTATGACTGTATATATGACTACATACATATATGTGTGTGTATATATACATACACATATACATATAGGGATTCCCAGATAGCACTAGTGGTAAAGAAACCACCTGCCAATGCAGGAGGCACAAGAGTTGCAGGTTCAATCCCTGGGTTGGGAGGAGCCCCTGGAGGAGGGCATAACCACTCACTCCCATATTTTTGCCTGGAAAATTCCAAAGACGGAGAAGCCTGACAGGCTACAGTCCATGGGGTCACAAAGAGTCAGACATGACTGAGTACATGAGTACACCACACATGTACATAGACATGTATACATGTCATATATATATATATATATATATATATATATATATACATATATACACACACTTGCACACGTGTGTGTGTGTGTGTGTGTAGTACTAGCACACATAAG
This sequence comes from Oryx dammah, assembly GCF_014754425.2. Lineage (NCBI taxonomy): Eukaryota > Metazoa > Chordata > Mammalia > Artiodactyla > Bovidae > Oryx > Oryx dammah. The sequence continues at coordinate 24,006,959 of NW_024070194.1, read as the reverse complement.
CTAGCATTCCATCGGTTTGGTTCAGTCACTCAGTCGTGTCCGACTCTTTGTGACTGCATAGACTACAGCACCCCAGCTCCCCTGTCCATCACCAACTCCCAGAGCTTGCTCAAACTCATGTCCATCAAGTCAGTGATGCCATCCAACCATCTCATCCTCTGTCTCCCCCTTCTCCTCCTGTCTTCAATCTTCTCCCAGCATCAGGGTCTTTTCTAATGAGTCAGTTCTTCACATCAGGTGACCAAACTATTGGAGCTTCAGCTTCAACATCAGTGCTTTCAATGAATAGTCAGGACTGATTTCCTTTAGGATTGACTGGTTTGATCTCCTTACAGTTCAAGGAACTCTCAAGAGTCTTCTCCAACAACACAGTTCAAAAGCATCAATTCTTTGGCGTCCCATCCTGTGAATATTATTAATATGAAGAGAGCAGCTATACGTGACCTGCAGTGCTCTTCTCACTCGCAGGGAAACATCACTTTTGGTAGGAGTTGGATGTAGTTTAAATGCTGAAAGGAAGACTGGAATGATTAAGATAATAGAAACACAAAAGATAATGTACCAAAACTACTTGGCAGAGATCCTGGCATCCTGTAAGCATCCTAGGACTTGAAGGGGAGCTCTTTTTATTATTGCTACAGTGTTTAAATTTATTATTACTTGTTATTACATCATCTAATCATTGGATCTTCCCCTGCAGCTCCACTTCTAGTTTCTTTTTATTTTTTTAATATTTATCTTTATTTATTTATTTACTTAGCTGTGCCAGTCTTAGTTGTAGCATGCAGGATCTCCAGTTGCAGCATGCAGGATCTAGTTTCCCAATGAGGAATCAAACCCAGGCCCGCTGCACTGTGAATGCAGTCTTACCCCACTGGACCAGCAGGGATCCCCCACCTCCAGTTTCCAAAGGGAAATCTCCAGCAGATTTATCCCCAGCTGCACAGAACACTTTCCTGTCCCAACAGCCCTAATGCAGCTTCCATAAGAAAAAGTTCTTGGAGAATTCCTCCTTCCAAAGGGCCCAGCATAGGTTTGAGACCAAGAAGCACAGGTTTTAAGTCGATCCCAACAGGCTAGGCACCCAGCTCTGCCTCCCATTGGCCTTGTGAGCCTGGAGACAGGTTGCCATGCTCTGGGCCTATTTCCATCACTTCTGGCGCATCTGCAGGGTAATTAGGAAGGGCTCCTTCAAGCAACACAAGGCAGCCCATGCACTTCAAGCTTAGGGCTACTCCTCTCCGTGCCTCATTCATTGACAGTGAACTTCGGGTGTCTGTCCTGGGCCTGACCTTGGCCCCAGAAGTCAGTAATTGGCATGAGTCGCTGCACAGGATGAAGATGAGGGTTAAGACACGGTTTCCCACTGAGTCCGCAGAGGGAGCAGCCCCAGGGGGAACCAGCAAAGCCCAGTAACAAGTCCCAGGAAATAGAATCAGAATCTGATAATAAAATAAAGTCTAACTTTTTTGTTTCTTTCTGCTGTCAGAGGCCCACAGGGTGCCATACTCAGAGACTTTGCATCCGGCCTTCGAACCAGTTTCTTGCAGGATACAGCTGCGCCTGCGCTGACCACGCAGCTCTGTGGGAGGTGTGCACAGACAACGTTCACGGACACTCAATTCAGGATGGAGGCGGGCCGTGTGCAGAGACCCCGCCCTCTCCCCTCCCAGTTGTCAAAATGGTGAAGTAGCCCCGCCCACAGCCTATCCAGGAGAGCGGGCGCTGGAGACCACGAGTTCAAGACCCTCCATTCCTTGATTGAATAGTGTTCCTTTAGGGCTTCCCCGGCGGTTCAGGCGGTAAAGAATCTGCCTGCGAGAGACCCAGGTTCCACCCTTGGGTCAGGAAGATTGCCTGGAGAAGGAAATGGCAACCCATTCCAGTATTCTTGCCTGGAGTATCCCATGGACAGAAGAGCTTGGTGAACTACAGTCCATGGGGTGGCAAAGAGTCAGACACGACTGAGTGACTAACACTGACACTTCTGAATTGAACACGATCTCATCCTATTAGCTTCAACAACAGTGGGCAGGAGGACCCTCCTTGGGGCCTGACTCAAAAGGGTCAGTGACATGATGGGCGAAGTTAACTTTGGTCACTTGGTCAAGGTGGTATTGACCAGGCATCTCCACTGTCAAGGTATGCTCGCTTGCCTTTTGACAAAGTACTTGGAGGCAACATAACTGCTATCCTGTTACTCCTACAACTCTGACACCCTATTGGTTTCCTGGGGCTGCCCAGGAAATTAACATAATGTGGGCAGCTTAACATGACATTCATTTCCAAGACCAGAAGTCTGAGATCAAGGTGTCGGCAGGGCTGCACTCCCTCTGATGGGTCTAGAGGAGGGACCCTCCTTGCTGTCTCCAGCTTCTGGTGGATCCAGGTGCTCTTGGCTTGCAGCTGCCTCACCCAGTCACAGGACCTCCGCCTCTTCATGAGTCTGTCTTCTCTTCTGTCCCTTACAAAGGACACTTGTTATTGGATTTAGGGCCCATCTGGTTATCCCGCATGAGCTCATCTTGAGATCGCCAACTTAATTACATCTGCAAAGACTTTTTCCAAATAAGGTCACAATCACAGACAACAGGTTATTAGGACATGGACATTTCTTTTGGCGGGAGGGCTGCCTTTCAACTCACCCACCACCATCCCTATCCCCCTCCTTGTTCATGGAACCACCGAAGGGCCTCCTCTCTGGTCTCCCAACCCCTTCTTATCCCTCCTCTGCCTAAGAGTAGTGATCTGGAAACATAACCCTCCAGAAGCTTCCCATTGCTCTCAGAATTAACTCTAATCCTGTACTTTGGGCTGCAAGGGGCTGCCTGATGAAGCCCTGCCCATTATCCAACCTAGTCCCTACCACTGGCACCCCAGCTAGAATAGATGTTCCAGGTGGGCAGGGATCTTTGACTATCTGCTCTCTGTTGTTGTTGTTGTTGTTTAGTCACTAAGTTGTGTCTGACTCTTCGCAACCCCATGAACTGCAGCACACCAGGCTTCCCTGTCTTTCACTATCTCCCGAAGTTTGCTCAAACTCATGTCTGTTGAGTTGTTGATGTTCTCTGTTGAACTCCCCATTATTTAGAAGAACATCTGGTGTGTAAATGGCAGGGAATGAGTATGTGCTGAATGGGTCCATGAGGGAAACAAATTCCTACTGCCAGACATGGTGAAAGGTAGATGCATGGCCTTCATTACTCCTCAAAGTCATCCTCTCATTTGAGGCTCACTATTACTTGTATCCCCTATGATAAAATAGAGGCACAGTGGGGTTAAACAACTTTCCCAGGAGCACACAGCTGGTAAGTGGAGAAGCTGAAACTCAAACCCAGGCAGTCTGACCCCAGCATTGCTATCCAATCACTCTGCCTGTTGGACACCGGACTGAACTGAAGGGGGACAAAGATAGATAAAAATGTGACCTCTGACCCCTTGTCATCACTGTCGCATCACCGAGATGAGCGTGCAACCTATTCTGTTATGAAGTGTGTTGCATGTGTCTCCATTCAGCCGGTGCAAAGGCACAACTGGCCAACTGCATTTGGAAGGGTCCAAGAAGGCTTCTCCAAGGAGGAGGGCAGAGCAGACACCCCTCCACCCCCACCCCGTGAAGCTGCACTTTTCCCACCAGCCTCCAGCCCTAGGTCTGGACCTCTCCAAGTGTGAGCATCTCTGCTGACAGCAAGGTGTATACACAGGAACCACCATCCACAGCCGCACCATGGGTCCCCTGTGGGGCTGCCTCAGATAAAACCCAGGAGGACTGCCCTGGTGGTCCAGTGGTTAAGAATCTGCTTTCCAATGCAGGGGACATGGGTTTGATCCCTGCTTGGGGAACTAGGATGCCACATGCTGCAGAGCAACCAAATCTGTGTGCCATTACTAGAGAGAAACCCACACACTGCAATGAAAGAGCCCGCATGCTGCAACTAAGACCTGATACTGTCAAAAATAAATAAATAATACATAAATATTTTAAAATAAACAAAACCCGCAGACAGAACCCCTTTGGGGGCAGGCACCGCACACAGCACTGCACTTGCACTGCCACGGGAATCCTCGACAACTCTCCAAGGGACCAGCAAGGAGACTGAGGTTGGCAGTGTAACACTTACCAAAGTCACACAGCTATGATGTGGCAGAAGTAGGTACTGAGTCCAGGCGGATCTTGGCACCAGATCCCTGCTCTTAACAGCTCTGCTGTTTTTAATCAATTTCTAATTATTTTGGACTTCCCTGGTGGCTCAGATATGCAGATGACACCACCCTATGGCAGAAAGTGAAGAGGAACTAAAAAGCCTCTTGATGAAAGTGAAAGAGGAGGGTGAAAAAGTTGGCTTAAAGCTCAACATTCAGAAAACTAAGATCATGGCATCTGGTCCCATCACTTCATGGGAAATAGATGGGGAAACAGTGGAAACAGTGTCAGACTTTATTTTGGGGGGCTCCAAAATCACTGCAGATGGTGATTGCAGCCATGAAATTAAAAGATGCTTACTCCTTGGAAGGAAAGTTATGACCAACCTAAATAGCATATTAAAAAGCAGAAACATTACTTTGCCAACAAAGGTCCATCTAGTCAAGGCTATGGTTTTTCCAGTGGTCATGTATGGATGTGAAATTTGGACTATAAAGAAAGCTGAGCGCTGAAGGATTGATGCTTTTGAACTCTGGTGCTGGAGAAGACTCTTGTGAGTCCCTTGGACTGCAAGGAGATCCAACCAGTCCATTCTAAAGGAGACCAGTTCTGAGTGTTCATTGGAAGGACTGATGCTGAGACTGAAACTCCAATACTTTGTCTATCTCATGCGAAGAGTTGACTCATTGGAAAAGACCTTGATGCTGGGAGGGATTGGGGGCAGGAGGAGAAGGGGACGACAGAGGATGAGATGGCTGGATGGCATCACCGACTCGATGCACATGAGTTTGGGTGAATTCTGGGAGTTGGTGATGGACAGGGAGGCCTGGCGTGCATGCAATTCATGGGGTCGCAAAGAGTCAGACATGACTGAGTGACTGAACTGAACTGAACTGAACTGAATTATTTGGGGGAATTGGTGACTCAGACAGTAAAGTATCTGCCTGCAATGTGGGAAACTCAGGTTTGATTCCTGGGTCAGGAAGATCTCCTTGAGAAGGGAATAACAACCCACTTACTTCCCTGGTGGCTCAGACGGTAAAGTGTCTGTCTACAATGCGGGAGACCCGGGTTCGATCCCTAGGTTGGGAAAATCCCCTGGAGAAGGAAATGGCAATCCACTCCAGGACTATTGCCTGGAAAATCCCATGGACAGAGGAGCCTGGTAGGCTACAGTCCACGGGGTTGCAAAGAGTCACTCACGACAGCGACTTCACTTCACTAGTATTCTTGCCTAGAAAATCCCGTGGACAGAGGAGCCTGCCAGGCTACAGTCCGTGGGGTCACAAACAGCATGACTGAGCAACTACCACTTTCACTTCTTTCAATTATTTTCTGAATGATACAAATACCTTACATTGTATTTGTTTGTCTAAAAAAAAAGTACTTGTTCAATGTACACTTTAAGACATTATCATAATTTTCCTTAACCTTTTAAAAGAATTTTTAAATTTTATTATTTTTTATTAAAAAAATAAAAATTCCTCTGTTTTGTGATGATGGAAAGTCTGTAGAAATAAATAAGGACTGAGGTGGGGCCGGTGTTGGGGTAGAGGGCTGAGAGGGTCAGGATCTAGGATGCTAAGATTAGGTGGAACCGCCCTGTTTGGGGAATTGTAAATCACTAGGCAGGGCCAGTTGAGAAGAGATTTTCATTTCTTATGGAAATGATCTTGAAAGGCAAGAGGATTCTTCAGCTTTTCTGAGTGTGGGGGTTGAAGGGTGGGGTCCACATAGCTCATCCTCCGCCTCAGCTGTGGAGGTTCAGGGTCTTATAAGTAGGTCATCATCCAGATGGAAGGGACAGGAGGCTAGACCCCAGCTGCCACCCGCCATTTGATGATCACATCTGGAAAGTGGGCACAGAAGGTGCTCATCTCGGAGAGGGGCCACTGGGAGGGTCCCACGGGGGCAAAGGGCACAGGTGATCAAGATCATCATCTCTATGGCAGAGGCCAGGTCTATTTGATTCATCACCATATGCCATAAATGAAGTGGCACATAGTAGGTGCTCAGTAAATACCTTATAAGTGAAGAAATGATAAAGCAGGGTCCATAGAGACTTACCAAAAAGTGATTTCAAAACTTCAGGATCAGGAAAACAGTGTGTGAGCACTTTGTCACAAGTGGGGCAGGGGTCACCCCTTGTCACAGGTCACACGGCAAAGGACAGTGGGAGGGCAGAGGCTGGTATGGACTACACACTCTCGCTGGGCTAGACATTCCACAGAGATGAGAAAGAGCCTATCTGGCTCCCAGGGTGCATCCCTTTGCCCACACTGGGGCTGGCACATAGTAGGTACTCTAGAAACTTAAGAGCGTTCATGAGAGAAAAAGAGAGGAATCTGAGTCGTTTCGAGATTATAAACTGGAGGCTTTCCTGGCCATCCAGTGGTGAAAACTCAGAGAGATCATAAACTGGAAACTCTCTTTCCTACATTATAGTCAGAAAATCTGTACAGAAAAGCAGCGGAAAGTGAAAGTGTTGGTTGCTCAGTCGTGTCCAACTCTTTTTGACCCCCGCAGACTATAGCCCACCAGGCTCCTCCTGTCCATGGGATTCTCCAGGCAAGAATACTGGAGTGGGTTGCCATTCCCTTCTCCAGGGGAATCTTTCCAACCCAGGGATAGGATCCTTGTCTCCTGGATTGCAAGCAGATCGTCTGAGCCACCAGGGAAGCCCCTGGAAAAGCAGCTAAATGATTTCAGAAGAAACTGTAGACTCAGTAGGGAGCCTCTACCTTAAGTTCCAGAACCCACCTTCCCATGTGAGTGTTCTGGGGCTAAAAGCCACAGAGCAGCAGAAGTCTGGTGAGACATTCTTGGATTCATAAACTCTGGATCTCACTCTAATTGGCAGCCAGGCCCATAATTAAGGTCTTCTTACCTCTCTTCAGGGACCATTTCCTGAAAGCCTCAATCAATGTAATTGTGCTTCCTCAGAAACCACCACCCAGCAAAGTCAACCACAAATCACAAAGCAAGCAGCTGGCCCAAGTGCTTCTGGCTGCATGGTGATGATGCCCTTGGGGTTGGACATTTGATCTGGTCAGCTCTACGTGGGCAGAGGCTCCCACCACCTAAACTGTGAATTCATGCATTTACAGGAGAGAATCCAGATAGACCCCTCCAGCCCACCTACAGCGGGGCGCACACTCAGTCCTGCGGAAACCCATGTCTTTTGCAGAGGAAACAAGACTCCTTCTGCAGACTCGGGAGTCGAGACTGTTGGGTCTTTCTCTTTCTCCTTCTTTTTAAAAAGCAACTTTATAAATGTTGTAACTTACATACCACAGAAGTCACCGACTGTGTGTACACAGTGCTGTGACTTTCATAAGCTTTTGGAGTTTGCATCTTCATTGCCTCTATCCAGTTTTAAAATATCTCTATCATCTAAGAAGTTTCTACTTGCATTGAGATTTTTATGTGAAAATGTTAGTCACTCAGTCGTGTCCGACTCTTTGCAGCCCCATGGACTGTAGCCCTCCAGGCTCCACTGCTCGTGGGATTCTCCAGACACGAATACTGGAGTGGATTGCCATGCTCCTTCTCCGGGGGAATCTTGGGCTTCCCAGGTGGCTCAGATGGTAAAGAGGTTTTCAAAGCCACTCACTTTTACACTATGAGCTTCCCAGGTGGCTCAGACAGTAAAGAATCTTCCTTCAAAGCAGGAGATCCAGGTTCAATCCCTGGGTCAGCTAGATCCCCTGAAGGAGAGCAAGGCAACCCACCATAGTATTCTTGCTTGGAGAATTCCATGGACAGAGGAGACTGGCGGGCTACAGTTCATGGGGTCACAAAGAGTTAGAAACTGAGCAAATAACACACTGTAACTCCAGAAGTTAAACCTTGGGCAGCCCCAGGGTAAAATGTTCTCATGAAAGACCCAGGTTAGGCCTCATTTTTCATGGGAGGGAGCTCTTTGGGTAGGGTGCTACTTAAGTTGCATACTGGGTGCTATTTAATTTGCATACTGTACCCTGGTGCCTCACAGGATGGAAAAAAGGCATGAAAGTGGGCGATTGGGAGCTTCCCCAGAGATCATGTGTGGGAAAGAATAAGACAAAAGAGACATCATTCACTGAAAAGTTGACACAAATCTTTTATAATCTTTTTTTCTGATCACTAATATGTCAACCATAGCCAGCATTTCTCGGTTGTCAGGCTCTGGGCCCCTGAGATGTTGACAGCATTTGAGGGATGGAGGAGGGATTAAATGATGTCCTCAAGTTCAGCTAACAATGGGTTAAACAAGTTTCTTCACTGCAGGATTTACCAGAGCCTTCGGTACCTTAAAGAGGACAGTTAATCTCCAAAAGGGAGATTTGGACCACAGAAACGATTTTTCAAGGAAGATGGTACTGGTGTTTATGAAGTACCCCATACAGCTCAGGCTTCTGTGTGGTAGCTGGCAATATATAAGGAAAGATAGCAGGTCACATTACATGTTGGGTGCCTGCTTCAAAATACTGTTTTTGGGCCTTTGTGTCAATTTTCTCTTTAAATAACACAAAAACCCATTTCACAGAAGGTGGGCCTGAAACTGCAGCCCCTCCTCTGATGTCTCAAATCACCTCCCTGATGAAGTTACTCCTCTCAGATTACTCACAAACACACAGTAAATGCTAAAAACAATAATGTCATGGAAGAACAAACTGTCAGTGTAGTTTCGTTTGAAAAGATGCCTAGCTCTGGTCCATCCATACAATGGAATAAATGGTTCATCCATGCAATGGAATCCTATACATCTACATAAAAGAGTGAGGCACTTCTGTACTGGTAAAGATCTTCAAGAAATATCCTTAAGCAAAAAAAAAAAAAAAAAAAATTTGGAAAATTGAAATGAAATAGTAAATGTAAAACATTTGGCCTAGATCCCAGTGCATAGTACATGATAAACAAACAATACCTGTTATTATCATGATAAACGAACAATACCTGAATTAATTACCTGTAATTCTTTTAAATAACCCCTTGAAGGGCATAAGGAATTTACCATTTAAACAAGTTTTGTTTTTCCAAATCAATGGCTTAGCCAGGAACCTCTAAGTTTCCTTCCACTGTTGACAGTCAATAAAGTTCTGATGAGCCCCACCCATAGGCTCAACCCCACCCTCACCTCCTGGACAGACACTGTAAGCTTGAGAAATTTTAAATTCTGAGTTAGACAAGATGGAGAAAGCAATGGCAACCCACTCCAGTACTCTTGCCTGGAAAATCCCATGGATGGAGGAGCCTGGTCCATGGGGTCGCTAAGAGTCGGACATGACTAAGCGACTTCACTTTCAATTTTCACTTTCATGCATTGGAGAAGGAAATGGCTACCCATTCCAGTGTTCTTGGCCTGGAGAATCCCAGGGACAGGGAGTCTGATGGGCTGCCGTCTATGGGGTCGCACAGAGTCGGACACGACTGAAGCGACTTAGCAGCAGCAGACAAGGCCAACACCACACAGCATGCTCATTTCTCTGCTTCCTGGTCCTGGTGTGTCAGGGCATCTGGAGCTATCAGTCTTCAGAGCTAGTTTGGAACTCATCTTGAGCCCCAAGACCAGCCACCTCAGGGCCCTGTCTTCTTTTTTTTTTTTTTTGGCTGCAGCTTGGGGGAACTTTCCTGACTAGGGATCAAATCCAAGTCTCTGTGTTGGGAGTCTTAACCACTGGATTGCCAGGGAAGTCCCAGGGCCCCGCTTTAGTGTCTAGTTGTTGGTGTTCAGTTGCTAAGTCATGTCTGACTCTTTACGACCCCATGGACTTCAGCACACCAGGCTCCCCTGTCCTCCACTATCTCCCAGAGTTTGCTCAAATTCATGCCCATTGAGTCAGTGATGCTATCTAACCATCTCATCATCTGTCGCCCCCTTGTCCTTTTGAATTCAATCTATCCCAGCATCAGGGTCTTTTCCAACAAGTCAGCTTTTCATATCAGGTGGCCAAACTACTGGAGCTTCAGCTTCAACATCAGTCCTTCCAATGAATATTCAAGGTTGATTTCCTTTAGGATTTAGTGTGTAGAGTTCCAGCCAAAAAAAAAAAAAAAGCCAGTGGCAACTTCCATGGGTTTTTATTCCCTGTGATTGACTCTCTGGGTCTTGCACAAAGCCAATATATTGAATCTTCCACTATCTCAGTAAATTTTGCTGTGGCCCAATCCTGGGAGTTTTACACGATCCCTCCTGATCTTTCAACCCAAATATCACCTCCTTGGTGAGAGTCCCTGAACGCTCCACATAAAGCAGCCCCTGGCCCCACTTCATCACCCCCAGCAGGCCCGTTCATGTAGACTCTACACTGCAGACTGCAGGGATGAAACTCTATCCAAGAACCTACCAATAAAGACCCCTGTGAAACGGCTGGCGAACAGGTACGTGCCCCGCCCCCTTGTTTATAACCACAGAAGACTGGAAACTTTCTAAACCCTATCAGAATAGGATGAATTATCTGTGCATCACACATAAAACGACATCCTGCAAAACAAGGCAGCTCCATATGAACCAGTGAGGCGCCATCAAGGTGATAAACCAAGTGAGAAGAGTGAGGTGCCAGACTGTGTGTACAAAATGCCGCCATTTGGGTTAAAAAAGAAATACATGTCATTGTATTGCCTAAAATAGCTCCTTATACACACCTAATTGGTAATGAGATTGGTCTCTAACTGGGGAGATGGGGATGGGAGGGAAACACCCTCATCTCTGTGTACCACTGCATTTCCTCCTGGGGACCCCACTTTATACTAATATAAAAAGCTACCCATTGCCCTGATGTAATCTTGCCAGGAATTTCTATCTTCTATGTCTGGCCCCTTCCTTAAAGGCTCAGAATCCGAAGCATAGAGAATCCCCCCAGGAAACTTGACCAGCAAACCTGAAGGACAGGCTGCTGCTTCCCAAGACAGACGCTGGAGTTGGAGCTGCCCATCCATTGAGGAAGGGACCTTGCCCAGGCAACTCACCACTTGGAGCCTCAGTTTCTCCATCTGTAAAATGGGGCTGTAATGCCTACATCCTATGGTTGTTGGGAAGAGTAAACTAGTTTAATATGACAAAGGTCTAAAACAGCAGTTGGCACATACTACATGCTGGATAAGGTAGTATCTTACCATGTGGGGACAGGAGAGCACTGAGTCAGAAGCAGCACCTCTGGAGGCAGCCAGGCCTGCTCTGGAAGCTACAAGCTTCAGCACCTCGCTCACCTTTTTCTGAGCCTCTGGCGCCTCATCTGCAAGATGGGCTAAAATAGGATTATTAGGTGGGTTTCCCAAGTGGTGCTAGGGGTACAGAACCTGCCTGCCAATGCAGGAGACATTAAAGAGTTCAATCACTGGGCTGGGAAGATCCCCTGAAGGAGGAAATGGCAACCTACTCCAGTATTCTTGCCTGGAGAATCCCATGGACAGAGCCTAGTGGGTTACAGTCCATAGGGTCGCAAAGATTTGGCTATGACTGAACAACTTAGCCGGAGAAGGCAATGGTGACCCACTCCAGTACTCTTGCCTGGAAAATCCTATGGGTGGAGGAGCCTGGTAGGCTGCAGTCCATGGGATCACTAAGAGTTGGACACGACTGAGCGACTTCACTTTCACTCTTCACTTTCATGCATTGGAGAAGGACATGGCAACCCTCTCCAGTGTTCTTGCCTGGAGAATCCCAGGGACAGAGGAGCCTGGTGAGCTGCCATCTATGGGGTCACACAGAGTTGGACACGACTAAAAGCAGGGTTATTGGGGAATTAAATAACATGGTGCATATGTGTTTTCTGTAGGTTGTGTTACAGTAAGCGTCACTTTTTTTTAATTGGTTTTTCTGCATTTTCTTTCTTTCTTTTTCCTTCTGACCATGCTACACAGCTTTCAGGATCTTAGTTTCCGGACCAGGGATTGAACCCGCACCTTGGCAGTGAAAGTGTAGAGTCATAACCACTCAGCCACCAGGGATTTCCCTAAGTTCAGTTCAGTAACTGAATCATGTCTGACTCTTTGCGACCCCATGAATCGCAGCACGCCAGGCCTCCCTGTCCATCACCAACTCCCGGAGTTCACTCAGACTCACATCCATCGAGTCCGTGATGCCATCCAGCCATCTCATCCTCTGTCGTCCCCTTCTCCTCCTGCCCCCAATCCCTCCCAGCATCAGAGTCTTTTCCAATGAGTCAACTCTTCTCATGAGGTGGCCAAAGTACTGGAGTTTCAGCTTTAGCGTCATTCCTTCCAAAGAAATCCCAGGGCTATCTCCTTCAGAATGGACTAGTTGGATCTCTTTGCAGTCCAAGGGACTGTCAAGAGTCTTCTCCAGATTTTATTTTTTTGTCTGTGTGTTTCACTAAACCTAAAGTTTTTATTTTCTTTGTTAGATTTGATACCAGGTTTTGCTGGTTTTGACTACATTCAAAATGTGGTTTTGCCGGGTCCACCGAGATGTATGGTGGCCCATGTCCTGCTCTTGCAACCCCATGGACTGTAGCCTGCCAGGCTCCTCTGTCCATGGGATTCTCCAGGCAAGAATACTAGAGTGGATTGCCATCTCCTTCTCCAGGGGATCTTCCCAACCCAGGAATCAAATCTGGGTCTCTTGCATTGCAGGCAGATTCATCACCCACTGAGCTATGAGGGAAGCCATTTTGACCACATTCAAGTTAAAACATTTAAACTGGACAACGTAACAGATTGGAAGATCGTCTACCAGAAACCCTCGACCCCCAACCCTGGTGTCAGCCTCCCAGATCCCTGCGCAGGACAACCACTTCCTGGGTGCTCATCTGTACTCCCAAAGATATTCTAAGTGTGTACAAGAGTGTGACGTGTTTATTTTTGTCAACAATAAAAAGGAAATTGTTTGTGACACTTTAATTCATTCTGTCATCAGTTAAAAGTAGTTAGCAACAATGGATAGAGAAAACAACAATTAAAAGGGAACAGTTGAGAAAATTCTGTCTTTCTAAAGATCTTCTTAAACAGTTGGTGCCTGCCACCACTGAATTTTTCCTGTCTTGTGGTTAAACGAATATGCATGAATATTAGCAATGCATCAAAATCTCTGCTCAAAGAAAATCAGAATTCCCGGCCAAAGAGAAAAAGAAAGAGGGAACGCAGGAGGTAGGGGGTGCGGCGGGGAGGGTGGGCAGCTTCCTACCCTTCCTAGCCTGCTCTCCAGGAAATTGCTTACAGTGAGAAACTGCACTGATTCCAAAGTTACGAAACAGGTGAAAACCCTTAAAAAAAAATTTTTTTTTTCAACAACAAAAAACAAAGTTAAGAAATGGTTGCACAGGGGTGCAGGTCTCTCTTGAGATCTTAGCACAGGCTTTCTTTATTTACCCATTTAAGTATTTATTTTTCACATATTTATTTATGTAAACATTATGAAAGTAAAGCCTATTTGTTTTTTCTTTTTCAGTATGGTTTATTACAGGATATATAGTTCCCTGTGATATACAGTAGTAGCTTGTTATTTATCCAAACTATATATAATAGTTTACATCTGCTAATTCCAAACTCCAATCCTTCCCTCTCCCTCCTCCTTCCCCCTTGGCAATCCCAAGTCTGTTCTTTATGTTTGTGAGTCTGTTTTGTAGATAATTTCACTTGTGCCATATTTTAGATTCCATATGTGTTCCAAGTGTTGTTATGATTCCAAGTGTTATTATGTGATATTTGTCTCTTTTTGACTTCACTTAATATGATAATTTTAGTTACACCCATGTTGCTGCAAATGGCATTATTTCATTCTTTTTTTATGGTTGAGTAGTATTCCATTGTGTGTTTCTCTGTGTATACAGATGCACACACACATTTTCTTCATCCACTCATCTCCTGATGGACATTTAGGTTGTTTCTGTGTTTTGCTATTGTGAACAGTGCTGCTATGAACAGAAGGGTACACGTGTTCTTTTGAATTATAGTTTTGTCTGGGTATACGCCCAGGGTGGGATTGCTCAATCTTATGCTAATTCTATTTTTAGTTTTCTGAGGGATCTCCACACTGTTTTCCATAGTGGCTACATCAACCTACATTCCTACTAACAGTGTAGGAGGGTTGCCTTTTCTCCACACCCTCTGCAGCATTTGTTACCTGTAGACTTTTTAAAGATGGCCGTCCTGATAATGTGAGGTGGGATCTTATTGTAGCTTTGACTTGCATTTCTGTAGTTAGTGATGTTGAGCATCTTTTAACTTGCCTATTTGCCATCTGTATGTCTTCTTTGGAGATGTGATTATTAAGGTATTTGTTTTTTACGAATTTTAGACTCACATCAGGTAGAAAATGAGACGGTAATCCACCTTGAGGAAGCAAATTTTGTGATCACTTTGAGTAACACATCCAGGTTTCATTTACAGCAGCATTTCTACCTCTGGATGGCTGACACTCTGGGGGATTCTTTGTGAGGGGAGCTGTCCTGTGTGCTGTAGGGTGTTTAGCATCGACCCACTAAGATGCCAATAGCAATTTTCCCTCCCCCTCCTCATGACAACCAAAAATGTCTCCAGACATCATCAAATCTGGGGAAAAAAATCACACCCGCCCTTCAAGTCCTCAGGCCCAAACATGATCCCCTCCTGGTTCCTCAAAAAGGAACTGCTGGGGCAAGTGAAACGGACCCCCCACTCTGGGCCTTCACCACTCCCACCTCCAAGGGGAGATGGAGGAGAGGTGGGGGAGGGGAATGGCAGGACTGGAACGAAAATGACGACACAGTGACTGGCTCTGCTCTCGCCAGAGGCTAAACATCCAAAGTCAGGGTGTCCACAGGACCATGCTCTCTCTGAAATCCGTGGAGGAGGAGCCTTTCCACCTCTTCCAGCTTCAGGAGGTGGCCAGCCACCCTCCACCTCTGCCTCCGACTTCATGTGGCCATCTCTGCTAGTGTGTCTGTGCCTCTCCTCTCTTTGTAAGGATACAAGTCATGACGATTAAGGCCCACTGGACTCCAGCACGACCTCATCTTATTTACTCACAATACACCTATTTCCAAATAAGGCTGAAACCAAGGTACAGGGGTTCTGGCTTGGACATACCCCACTTCTACGGAGTACAATTCAACTCCTAACATCTGTGAAGTCCCGAAGGCCTTCTAATCTCAGCAAGGGCCAGATGCCAAGACACCCTTTTCAACCCACCACCTCTCAGACTCTTTTGGGACCATTCCTTAAGACCAAGATCTTCCCTTGGAAAATGTTGGGAAGCCTCAAAGAACACTCAGTGCATCATGATAGAAGAGAACAAGGGAATCCCCTCACAGTCCAGAGGTTGGGACTCTGCGTTCTCACTGCCAGGGGCTCTGAAAGCCCAGGTTCAATCCCCTGTCAAGCAACTAAAATCCCACAAGCCTGAGACTTGCCTTGTAAACATTCTTACCAAAGCTCTTCCTTGAACACATTCCTGGAACTAGGCCTTTCAACTATTCTCAGTTTTCATGCTTTTTTCTCATCCATCTCCCACATCAAGATGTCATCCAAAAGAGGCAAGATGGTACCAAAAGTAATTGAGCATTCCATGAAACTATGGACTCCAGTGTAGCTTTTAAAAGTCATGCTATCAGGTTTGTTTCTGCAGATTATGTTCCATGCTACTCCAAGACAGAGGTTTGATACGCCTTGCATCCATGGACCTTGAACATAATGCCAGCCTGGGGTGAAAAGCCAGGAAGGGGTCAGGTTTTGGTGACTCCAAGTATCACCAAGCCTCCCAGCCTGGTGGCCTATGGATTTCAGAGAAGTACATGAAAACTGTCAACTGGAAGAGAAATCTGATGTATCTGAGATCGGAGAAAGTAAATCAACAATGATCAGATCATCAGGGAGCAAAAGCCACCCCTGAGAATAGCGCAATGGGTGCACGACGGCATCGAAATTTTGAAAGCAAACCTTTCTTATCTCCAATTAAGGAGACAAGCCTCACCACCCACTCAGCACAGGCAGCTAAGAGGCACTGGCTGAGGGTCACGGACACCCGGGGATCAGAGAAAGCTCCCTCACCTGGAAACCATGCTTAAGTGTACCTCAGACTATTCTTTTTTCCCTTTGTAGCCCAGGACAGCTGTTTCCTGGGTTCTCCACCTGCTATTGTTATTCAGTGGCTAAGTCGTGTCTGACTGTTTGTGACCCCATGGACTGCAGCACACCAGGCTTCCCTGTCTTTTACCATCTCCCAGTTTGCTCAAACTCATGTTCATTGAGTTGGCGATGCCATCCAACCATCTCATCCTGTCACCCCCTTCTCCTCTTGCCCTCAATCTTTCCCAGCATCAGGGTCTTTTCCACCTGCAGTAAAAGAAGGCAAATTAAACTGCCACTTCACCACCCCAACACACCCCTGGAAAAAGGAAAAGACTAGAGAAATACAGATGCTCCCTGACTTACAAGGATTTAACTTATAATTTTTCAATTTAAGGTTGGAACAAAAGTGACCGGCATTCAGTAGAAACCATACTTCAAAATTAGAATGTTGCCCTTTTCCTGGGCTAGTGAAATCCTCTCGTGAGGCTGGGCAGCAGCAAGAGTCAGTGACCGATACACTCACAACCACTCTAGTTTCCACCTTCAGTAGTCAAAAAATTACGCAAGGACTTCCCCTGCAGTCCAGTTAAGACTCCACTTTCCAACGTAAGGAGTGAGGGTTCAATCCCAGGTTGGGGATTTAAGATCCCACATGCTGGACTTCTCTGGTGGTCCAGTGGTTAAGAATCTGCCTGCCAACTCAGGGGACATAGGTTCAGTCTCTGGTCCAGGAAGATCCCACATGCCACAAGGCAACTAAGCCTGTGCACCACAACCACTGAAGCCCGGGCACCTGGAGCGGCAGCAGGAGAGGCCACCACCATAAGCCCAAGCACTTAGTGCAGGGAGTAGCCCCCAGTCACTGCAGCTAGAGAAAGCCCGTACACAGCAACGAAGACTTAGCACAGCCAAAAATGAGAATTCAGCAAATAAAAAAACTATCCCACATGCCAAGGGGTGTGGCCCAAAATTTTTTTAAAAAGAAAAACAATTATGATATATTCAACCCCTTACTATAAAACAGACTTTGTGTTAGATGATTTTGCCCAACTGTGTTCTGAGGAGGTTTAGGGTAAGTGAGGCTAAGTGAAGACAATTGATAGGTCAAGTAAATTAAATAATTTTTTAAACAAATGAGGTGTAGGAAACTCCCTGGCAGTTTAGGGGTTAGGACTTGGTACTTTCATTTTCAGGGTCCAGGTTCAGTCCCTGGTCAGGGAAATAAGATCCTTCAAGCTGCACAGCACAGCCAGGAAAAAAAAAAAAAAGCTGATGTACAATAATACACTTTGGACTTGAAGCAATTTTAACTTTTGATGAGTTTATTGAGATGTAGGCCCATCCTCCTTCAAGGAGGATCAACCCTGAAGTCCTCAGGCATCACAGCAACCCATACAGGAATTCCTAACAGCTGGTAACCAACACTTACCCCAGGAAAAAGGCAGTGGGTTCCCCACCAGCATTCCCACCAATGCTGAGCCTTAGGAGTTTCTGCCTCACCAATCTATGACCTTATCTTGTTTTGTTTTTTAATATCCAAATACAGGATCTCAGATCTCACCCTGACACTAGACCCCCAAAATGGAAAGGATGGTTGTTATGAAATCATTTCAAATGAGAAACAGACTAATCGTCCCTTTCCTAACTTACAACTTAAATTGTATGCACATGGAGAAAAGACAGCCATGAAGGGCTAGTGACAACACCCCATCTGACCTTCCAGAGAACCTCTAAGTGTCTGTGTGACAGACAGGCATCTATCTCCAAGGTGCCCGGATGGACAGATATCCAGTCTGTAGATGCAGAGACCTGCTGAGTCTCTCTCCTAAGTGAACTCTGGATCATGCGTGTCTTAGGACAGCGATGGGTTTTCTTTCAGTGCAACCATGAGGGGAAAAAAGGAGCATCTTTTTTCTTCTCCTGGAGTGCCAAAGACTTCAGCAGTATCATGTGTCTTCATAAAGAGCAAATCAACCTGTCAAGGAGCCAGGAAGGCAACAACAGCACGGGTGAAGGGCAAAGGGAGAATGAAATGTAATTCTTACCAACACAGGGCTTAAAAGCAAGAGTCCGTGTGTCTGATGGCCTGAGGTTAGGCCATGGGAGTCGAACATGCTCAGAGGGCAGGAGAGAAATCAAGGCAGCCAAGGTTTCGGTAAGGACCTTGTAAGGGTGCTCAGTTGCTCCCCATGGCATCAGCTCAGTGTTAGAAGTAAAACCTGTTACCACACACTGGACCCAGGAAGCCAGTGGCTGTCCTGCTAGTGTTCAGTGGGAGCAAAGAAAAAGGAGAACTGAGCACTGAGCCAGGCATAAGCCCTGCTTTATGACTCATTCAATCCCGGGTTGACTCCAGAACATTGTCTGCACTGCAATTCAGCACAGCTTCTCAAAGCCAGAGTCTAGTCCAAAAGCAAGCAGAGATGCTGATAAGCAAAGTCCTTTTTCCTTCAATCCTTTGCCCCCTTCATCTCCTCTTAACACCCAAGGTCTCACATCTCGATTGAGAAATAACTGCCAATGTGAGACCTCTTTTCACTGCTCTAAAGCAAAGCAATTGTAATCCTGAGATAGCAACCAGATAAATCCAACTTAATGGGAATGTTCAATGGCCAGAGACAAGCTGCCAAGAGCAAAGTATTAGGTTGGCAGAGTTTAACTTACTTAATAACATCCAATGCCAGTATTAAATCAGGAATTGCTAAGCATTTGGTAGAGTTATGAATCAAGGATTGTGAGTCTGGAGTTGAAGCAACAGCCTTAGACATGGAAAACCCTTTTGCTCCCACACTCCCTTTGAAGCCCAGCCACTCAGGCCAAACTATAAACATATCGTTTCCTGGAGGATGTGCCAGGCCACTTCAACTTGAAACCTAAGGACTGTCGGTGAACATCCAAGATCCTAGCAAACATCCCATAAGCACACAAGCCCGGCCAGTCTCTTCTGCTCCCCAAGGACAGAAACCCAACCTCTGATCTGCCCATTAGACAAAATGATTAGAATGTCCATGTGCATGATCATGTTTCCCAAGATGGAGAAATTCCATGGAGAAAACACTCAGGGCACCTACCACACACCTCCACTGCCTGCATCTGCCTGAAGGCCTAGTCCTCCCAAGGAGGATCTGTCCAGTCTTTACCCACAATCATCTCATGTCCACTCTCAAAATTTTGATGCAACTTAACCATATGAACCGTGTTTCTCAATAAGTGGTCTTACACAAGACAGGATTCCCAAACTGCAGATTCCTCTTATTTGTCAATCAACCATCCCTCACACATCTCCCAGCAGCCATTATGTCAGGGGAGATGGTACCCTACGAAGCTGAGAGCTGCTGAGTGCATGGCATGGGGTGACGAAGCAATCTTACGAGGGATTCCCCTGGCACACAGCTTTACTGCTCGCCTACAGTCAAACCAGAAATGATCTCTGCCACTCCTCTTAGAGATGAAAAAAATACATCAGGTTCCAACCAGACTTTCACAGCTTCTATCGAGAATACTTTTTATTATACAGGTTTCATATACACAATTATTTAGGGAACATTTACAGGCAAGGAGTTCAATTCCAAAACTCCATTTTCACCCACACGCACTGTACCTCGCACTGTACCTCTTCGAGGGGTCAGCCCAACAGGAACAAGACAAAGTTATTGCTTTGTGGACAGCTTCAATTAAATAAGAGTCTTCCAGAGTCAAGAACAGAGCTGAAGATCCTCTTAACTCTTAATACCCTGTGTACATACGAATAAAACCTAAAGATATGTCTTAGATTACCCCATCACCTTTAAAAGTTAATATTAAAATCGAATCCCATTTCTCAAAAAGTCATAAGAAGTGCACCCGTATTTACAGACCCCATTAAATTATGCATAAATAAAATCTGTACACTCAACTCAGTTTCTCAAAATACAGAGCCTCCTCTGGGACTGGGGGATGACAGACAGCAAAAAAAAAAAAAAAGCTCCATGCCTACCCTTTTCAAGTTTCACTAAGATGTGAAATAAATATGCAAAATAAAGCTTCCATACCTTAAAGGAATGTCATTTCAAAGAGTCTCCTCCTTGAAGAGTTAACTTTCAAAGTTTTTTTTTTTTTTAAAAGAAAAAAACATAAAGTCATCAGCAGGCTTTGTTTCTACAAGTTTCGTAAACCCGAAGGGCCCCTTTGAACAAGGGGTTTTAAAGTGTTACAAATGCCACCCATTAACCAGTTGCTAGGTGGACAGAATCCTTGCCTCCTATTGGTATGCAGGAGGAGGCTGAAGAAACTACATAAATACTTTCACCTCAACACTAAAAGTTATTGTTGATCTGAATCCCATCAATTTGACCTTTCAACAGCTGAGTGAATGTGAGTGTTGTTAGCCCGGGGATTTATTCAAAAGGTTCGAAAACTTGTAGCACTACTTCCAGAGTAAGGAAGAATGGGGTTCCAAAAAAATAAAACATAAGTTTAATGAGTAAAGAACCAGCACTTCCAACATCTTGTCCAGAGTTAAGGAGACGCTTCAGCACTCCCTAAATACTAAGGAATCCAGGAGGGCACGTGAAAAGCTGGAAATCAACGGAGGCCTTTTTTCATGGGAAGGTGGGTAACAACCCTGCCCCAGGTAAGCGGGGTGCCCAGTCTGTCCTGGTCGAGATGATCTGGGAGTCCTTTTCCTTCCAAACTCTTCGGCCCTTGGTTCACCACCCCCTCATTTTACTTCCTGTGCTTCTCCAATTTCTCCAGGGTTTTGCTAGAATCGGCTGGACTCTGGTCTCCGGGATTCATGTAGGATTTGTCTATGACTATCAGGGCCTCTTTTATGTAGTTCTGCACGGCAGACACTGCGGCACAGATGGCCTGGCTGCCAAACCCGTGGGTAATCAGGCTGAAATGAGACAAGCAGTTCTGAATGTTGGTCTCCAGGACCGGGGTGGGTCGGTTGTTCCCGTTGGGAGTTCGATCTTGATTGAGAAGATCTGTGAATTCTTTACACACTTGCCTGGAAAGACAGTCAACGCACACCGTTGAGCTTGAGCTCAACCTTGGCCCATAACAGATAAAGAGCACCAAGACTAAACTACCATGGGGGTGACACCTGGAGGCAAACAGAATGTGGGGCTGATCAGCCCAATAGGTTTTAAATTAACACCAATAGCCTAAGCTGCTGCACTTCGCACCTATACTGTTCAAAGCCAGGAACTAAACTCCTTTAGCACTATCTTATTTAATCTTCCCTGCAATTAGAAAAGATAAAAGGATTAACGCCACAATCCAGTGGCCAAGGTCACCAGGACTAGTAAAGAGACGGAGTCAAAATTCCAGCCCAGGAAGAGTGAGTTTTTTCTGATGCAGTCTGGTTCCTACAAAACAATTCTGTCAAGAACTGGGAATTTATTTCCCCAAAATTCACTCTGTGATACAGGCTGGTTCATCGGCTCTTTTCTGCCCTATTTCCTACTTGACTGGTTCTGCTTCATTTACCATGATTTTAAAATCAATTTACTGTTGGTTTCGATGAGAAACCCCTCAGCTGCATTAAGTTGTTTTTGAGACATTTAATTTGCCTATGACTCCTATACATTCAACTGGGTCATTACATTCAACTGGGTCGTTTTAAAATACAAAACAGACTTCCCAGGTGGTCCAGTGGTTAAGACTCCCACTTTCACTGCAAGGGACACGGGTTCCATCCCTAGCTGGGGAAGTAAAATCCCGCATGCCACATGGTATAGCCAAAATAATTAAAATAGAAAAACATCTTGTTATCAGGAAGCAGAAGGCACATCAACGCTACTGGATGTGACAAAATAAATTGTTTCTAACACATTTTTGTAAGACATGCAAATAAGATAAACGAGTAAGCTTAACTATTTTGAGCTAAATAACTTAAGCAGCTCAAAAACATTCATTGTGAGCCATACTCTCACTGTTCTTAGTCTTCTAAATCCTACCCCAAAGTTATCCTATTTGACTGTACTTTTACACTCCTCGACATTCATTTTGCTCAACACCCTAACTTATTTAAGGAGCATTTCTTTCTTGAGCACCAGGGGCTGTGCTGGCCTCTGGGCTTCAAGGTCAGAGCATCAGAGTATCAAATTCTCAAGTTTGGATACTTACTGTGCAGCCAGCAGCATGTTCTTCCTAGTTGCTATCTCATTCCGCCCTCCAAGATGAGGTCTGGTTAAATACTCAGCCACAGATTTACTAGGAAATTCTGCTTCACAGACATAGGCAAAGTCCCGAGCCAAATGAACTGCCTCACCTAGAATAATCGGCAATGATAACAGACTTTAGGGTGGCTGTGGTCACCACGGCAAACTAGCCCTTCTCCCCTTTTCCAGGACTATCAGTCTATTCAACCCTGAATACTCATCGGAACAAACTGAAGCGCCAATACCTTGGCCACCCGATGCAAAGAGCCAACTCACTGGAAAAGACCCTGATGCCGGGAAAGATTGAGGGCATGAGAAGGGGGCAACAGAGGATGAGATGGTTGAATGGTGTTTGAGCAAACTCTAGGAGATAGTGTGAAAGACAGGGAAGCCTGGTGTGCTGCAGCCCACGGGGTCGCCAAGGAGTTGGATACAACTTAGAGACTGAACAACAATCAGTCTAGGGTCATTCTGTATTCTAAAATGAAATCATACACGGGGCCAACAATCCAGCTGGTAAGGAGAACTTCCTGGGTGCTTTCAGTGGGTACTCTTCCCTAGGAACAGAGGGTGAAATCATACAATGTCAGGAGGGAAAAACTGACATTTTTAACTGTTCTTGACCAGTGTGACCCAGTCCTCTGCCCAACCTGAGCAGCTCACGGAGATACTATCTCCATGTTTTCTCTGTGTTGTCGTGTGGAAGTCAGAAAATTTAAGGGAGGTGAGCATGTTTGTCAAAGAAGCAAACTGGGACAAAACCTTTGCTTTTAAATGAGGGCGCCCCACTGCTGGTTGAACTAAGTCTCTAGACTGTTTCTTTTAAAAGGGGGACTTCATTGGCAGTCCAGTGGTCAAGCCTCCATGCTTCCAACGCAATGGGGGCACAAGTTTGATCCCTGGTCAGAGAACTAAGACATGCCTCATGGTGTGGCCAAAAAAAAAAAAAGGGGGGGGCTACTAGAAACGTCAGGAACTCTACCTACCAACCTGGACTACCTACCCCCTTGTCTAAGTCATTGGGAGCAGAGAGTGAGAAAACCAAGCGGTATGGTAAGGTGGTGGTGGTCATCTCCCACCCGAGGAACCCACTGAAGTGTCTGATTCCAAGATGTGGGGCTGTCAGGGCTTTACAAAAACCCAGATGGTGGCACCCCCACTATCTCCACTTCCCTCCCTGACTCACTAAATCAGAATCTGAGATCCATTGTTCACGTTCTCATTCAAGCACCCCTGCCTGGCTGGTAAGGAAACCTTGGGGAGCCACATTTATGTTTCACACACGCAGAGCCCACCATTCTCCATGCAGGACAGCTGGTCCCCAAGAGCATCTAACAGGCAGCTCCTTTCTCCTGGCCCTGACCTCCAAAGACAACTCATAAAAAGGTAGAGCCGGGCCCTGCCAAGTCTCTTTTAGCACCGCGGTGGCACCGTGTAAACCAGGGAAAGAAAATGTTCAAAAGATCGCCTGGCTGCCAGGAGACCACCCCTCATTGGCTCCCCGGGCCCCCAGCGCCCCGCTGATTGGACGAGGCGCTGGCGATAAGCCTCTCGGTGCTCAACTCATTCTTCGCGCAGTAACAACCAGCTTGTTTTGTTTTTAAAAATAATTATTTCACTTTTCCCTCGCTCCCTTTGTAAAGGCCGTATTGCATTCTTGGCTACTTTCCAGGTTAGTGGGTGTAAGCCCATTCAAGAAACTGAAATATCACATCCTAACTATCTTAGCATTGGAGAGCAGGACCCATCTGTGGGCCCCATCAGGTTTCCCCCCCCACCATTACTTTTTTTGATGGGGAAATTAACAAAGGAGTTGTGAATTGGACCAGTTTTCACTGTATACAAGGGCTTTTCTCTTCATTTACCATAATCCCAATAGCCCACAGCTACAAAAACTAGAAACGGTATTTTTACCCAAAGGAACCAGCTTTAAAACAAGAAAATAAAACAACGAAAAAACATGTACCAAATCATTTCATCCTTCAGAAACTGGTTCATCTGATAGGAAATTTAACAGTGATTTTCTGGGATTAACATTTGATTAAATGACTGTGAGTCACTGTAAACAACACATGCCAAATCACTTCTCGCATCCCTCGCTACTTGTGACTAAGAGTTAGTTGTTTTTAAGCTTTTCTTTAGAGAAATAGTAAAAGACACAACAGCACCAACTACAAATACCACAAAACAAAAAAAAACCTCCACTGACCTTCCACGAGAGATGTAAGGAGGGTGACGTGAGCCGCTTTCCGTCTCCCAGCTGGAAGATTCAACCCAATCTTGTCCAACTTCTCCCGCAAGGACCGGCCACCATTTTTAGACTTGGCTCTAGGCAAAAAAAAAAAAAAAAAAAAACTTCTCTCAAGAAACCACTTTAAAATGCTGAAATGCCTAACCTGCTGCTATCAAAACAGACATCTGTCAAAGACCTTCACCTTCAACATTATATGGTTCCTAATCAAGTGATGCAGGGAGTCCTTATCTCCATAAAATTAAAAAATCTTTCTTAGCATCGCCAGTATTTTTGTTTTTTTAATCACAGAACACTACAAGTTGTACTGGAGCAGATAAATTTTCACTTGTAGAAACTGCAGCAGCACCCCCCCCAACACAAACAAAAACTGCTCCCCTGGGGAGAATCAGACCCATGAAGCTCCTCTACCCTAAATACAGATGCTACCACTTCATACATGGAATCAAATTCCAACCAAATGAGAATTTATTAGCATTGTTTTAGCACTTTTCTCTACACTTGGCACTTTCGGCACTTTCTAAAAGAGATGAAATGTACTAAGCCGTCCCCCTCCCCCCAGCCGATTAGAATTCAGTGTTAGGTATAAAAGTTACATAAATGTTAAAAATACCTCCCTGGTGCTTTTTTATTTTTCATCCCCCACCACCTATCCAACGACCATGCCCCACAACGTGTCCCCATGTACCTTCTGAGAACACCTCCCAGTAATGAGGCATTTAAGCACTCAGGCGGGGACAGCCGCCTCTGGACTTCAGCAACTGTCACTTTGTATTTAGATGTAGAGCTAAGGAGGGACAGTCTTCCAGGGACTGAGCAGAAGACCTCACTGGGATTCATCACAGCCCCCACCAACTCCTTCTGACAAGGGAGACTCAGGGGGTTCTTGGTCATGGAAATAGGACCTGTAAATGAAGATCAGAAGTGGCAGTCCCAAGCAAGAGACCTTTTCAAATCACTCACCAAAAGTGAAGGAGCCCTTCAACAGTAACGTTTCGTGTTGGGCTATAAACTGCAAACAGATTTTTTTTTTTAAGCTGTATTCCTCAAGATAATCAAGTCTGAAATTCACAAGTTAACACCTTGGGAAATTAATTAGTCAAAATCTGGGTTTGCATTTTCTAGCCACTATTATAATCTGATTAATTAAAACATTTGTTTTCAAAAGACTGCTTCTTAACTAAATGATGATTTTCCCCCCATCATTCAAGGAATATCCAAAATTGCAGGACGTATTCCAATCATTTGCTAAAATCTTTCAATGCAACTGATCACAGCAAAGTTTTAAATACAAATAAATCTGTTCTAACTTTACTGGGAAATTCAGTTTATTTTATACGGGTTTTTGTTTTTTTAATTTTTCCCAGTTGATTTCAAACAGTTTAACCTCAAGTTACAGGTCATAACTACCCTTGATTTAGGATGACTCTTTCCCAGCAAAACCAAACTGGTAATCCTGGCTAGATGTAATTTAATGTCATGAGCCACTCACTCACCAAGTAATCTCATTTTCCAAAAACCCCCTCCCACCTCATCCCAGCCTAAAACCAACAGATCACCCAGACGCGTGCATTTTAAAGCTGTACGTTTTGTAGGCCAAACTGCTTCCCACCATCTTCTTACAGATCAGAATGAAGGCCCTTTAACCTTGTATTTGAACACAGGAATAAAATCACAGCAACCCATTCAACAACTAAAATTGTCACAGGACCAAACACTCCACTAATTTTCCAAATTAAATCACAGGCTTAACTCACTCTGGAGTTCTTTCTGGAGCATTGTACAAACACTCTCAAATCCAAGAAGTGACACTCCCCAAGGGAAAAAAATTAGCAAGTGACAAAACCAGAGATTGAGAGGCAGCACCTGAGAGCATCTTTTCCCATTTAGATCTTAAATGCCGTCTCTCCTCACTCCTAAAACCTGTCACTCCCCCCACCACGAATGTCCCAAGTCATATCTCAAAGGCTCCACCTTGCCAACAAATCAATAACTTCACAGAGCCCTTAAGAACCAGAACAGGGTAGGGTGTGTGGGCCAGAGGAAAACAAGGACTGTGGCTCATTGCGTACCTTTCCGAATAACTGTCTGATCATGCAGAAGTAGGTGCTGGTCGTCCACATTCTGAGGGAGAAATGACAAAGTTTCCTTAAGTTTGGGGAGAGCCTGGCCGGGGGACCGGGGGGCCGGGGTGGGGCTGAGGGGGTAAGAGGGCAGTGGGACGCACGCACAGGTCCGGGCCGGAGCGGGCAGAGCTGAGGCGCTCACCTGCACCTCCTCCATCTGGTGTGCCATGTCGTGGAGCCCCAGGTTCTCGGCCAGGCCCGCGGCGTCCAGGGCGTGCGAGTGGGGCAGTAGCAGGTCCGAGCGTCGGTAGGCCTCCCTGCGTGCGCTCACGGCACCGCCGTCCAGTCCGGAGAGATGGGGCAACAGGCCGGCCGGGCGCCCGTGGTGCGAGGGCAGGCCGGCCCCCTCCTGGTTCTGGCGCCCGGGCCAGGCCTGCTGCTGGCTGCCGGTGGGCGCGGGCTGGTGCAAGGGATTGATGGCAGCGGCGTACGCCTCTCCAAGGTGCGAGTAGGGGTCGGCCGACTGAGAGTAAGCCAGTTGCTGGTAGGGAGGCGGAAAGTAGGGGGGCGGCTGGTATTCGGCGACTCCCGTATGGGAGAGGGGCGGTGCGGGGCTGTAGAGATGCTGCCCGGCGGAGGAGAGGTGAGGCAGGCGCGGGTTCCCATTGCTGCTCGCGTCGTGGCGATCCTGGGGCAGAGAAAACGAGACCCGGTTAGGACGAAACCCCGCTCCTGCGAACTGAGTGCGGCCGCCGCTCCGGGCCTCTTGCGCCCGGAGACCCACTGCTCCCGCCCAGCCCGACCCCGCGGGGCCCTGCCCTCGAGCCAAAAGGCCTCTGGGGGAGCAACGTGCCCCGGGGGAGCTTCGTTGTGAACCGCGAATCTGCAAAAGGAAAACTGGAGAAAAGACCTGGGGGAAGGTGCCCCCGGGGCCCAGCGGCGAAGGTCTGGGAGCTCTGTCGCCCGAGGCAATCGGGGGCCCCCAGTTCGCATCCCAGGTGTTGGGGCGGGAGAAGCTGAGGCAAGAATCCTGGGAGAAGGTCTGCACGCTGCGCAGAGCGCGATCGCCCACAAGTCCGCACATGCCAGCGTTGTTCGCCAAAAGCGGGGAAGAGGCGCGCGCGGATAATGCGCGCCGCGCAGGAAATGCGCTTTTTCCCCGCCCCAGGGACCCTCCCTTCCACGCCCTCAGGACAAAGACCTCCGGGCGAGAGACCCTCCCTAGCCGGGCCGCCCAGCGCCGCCCCAGGGATTCAGGATGGAACCCGCTGGAGCCAGGCGTGCGCTCCCGGGCTACCGATGTGAGACCACGGCGACGTGAGACCGTCCTGCCCGACCATCGTTAGTCTCCCCATCAATCGGGCACACAGGGAGGAGAAAGGACCCCCAAAATTGGGCAGCCTTGCCTGCACATGTTCCCTGGCCCCAGGGCTGTCCGACTTAATTCTGAAAGGACGTGTCGCCATGTGTCCCCGGGTCACAGGGGTAGCGGGAGCGGGGGCTGGGGGACCCGGAGACAGGACGCCGTCGCCCCCTAGCGGAGGTGTCCGGGCCTGCAAATTGGAGCGGCCCCTCGAGGTGCCCCGGACGCACGGCTCTCGCGCGTCCCCGCAGCCACCGTTCGCCTTTCTCCCGGGGCCCAGGCGCACGCCTCGCGCCGCCTGCGTCTTCTTCCTCTTCCCGCTCGCCGCCTCCCTCCCTCCCACTCTCCCAAACTCTAGCTCAACCAGTCCGACAGGATGGAGCACTCCCGAGCGCTTACGGCCCCATCTGGCCTCAGCGCGCCCCCCCTCCCCAGCCCCCACTTCTCTCGAAAGCCAAACTTCCACTGTTTTCTTGTCTCCCCGAGGGAGTAGCGGAGCAGGTGACAAGCCCGCCTCGGAGGACACTCCGCAAAGGTATCGCCGGCAAGCCGCCTCTTCTAACGCCTTTGGACGGAGGTTTCGTGCGTAAAAGACACCTCTAAAGAGTTGTAGACCCGGCGCTCTTCCGAGAAAACGGGAAGAAGGGCTGTTTTGCTTCGCGTGAAACAGGCCGGTAAGCTTTGTGGGTAGGATCTGCCACTCTCTCTCCAGGCCCCGTTCCCGAGGCTGGAAAGGCCCGATTCGGGAAGGGGACCCCGGAGAAACGCACTATAGGGGGTGTCCGGAGAAGTGGACTCTGTCCCATCGAAGGGCAAGCGGTGGGTGCCTGTTCGCTGCTCCTGCGCCCTCGCCCCCGACCTCGGTCCAGTGGCCCCCGCCTCCCGGACTGTACTCGGGTGGGGCCGGGCTGCGCCCCTGTGCCCAGCTCACCTCGCAGTCCTCTTCATACTTGACATTATCGGTTATTTTCCACAACATGGCGTCCGGCGTCCCCCAAAACAATCGCCAGTTAAATCCAGGTTCCCCCCACCCCCCGAGCGGTAAATCCAAAATTGGGGTCACGGTGGCCAGGCGTCTGCCGCCGCCCCGGCCGCGCGGGCCTAGCTGTCCGGATCACTGAGCGCGCATCGGCGGCTCCGCAATTGTAGATGCTGCCGCCGCGGGTGTGAAGACCGCTGCAGGGGACCCGGGAAGCCGCGCCCGCACTGTGTGTCCCGGCGATAGCCGGGGGATCGGGGAGCCTTAATGAGAAAGAAATTATCATAACTCCTCCCCGGGGGCCGGCGCGAAGGCCCGGCGCCGGGCGGGGCGGCCCCCAGCCAGTCCCAGCCTAGCTCCGCCCCGCACCCTGGCCGGGCGCCGCGCGGAGACCCACGCTGCGTGGGGCTAGGAGCAGAGTCTAGTGGAAGGTACCTCGCTGACGGCCGCAAGCCTGAGGCCAGGGTCCCCCATCACGCCTGCCATCAGTCACCCTCAGCACGCACACACCTGAAACGGGCAGAGCTGGGAACAGAGATCCAAATCCAAGAGCCCCCACACCCCCCCTTTCACCTAGGCCGCCGTTCCCCATCCTCCGAAAGACGCCGTCACGGGCAGTTAGAGACCCCGATTTAGGGGAACTCTCAAGACCTGAGCTCCCCTCATATCCTAAAACGTCCTGACCACCCACTCCAGGGAGACAAGGTTTACAGTGGGGTCATACTGCGGGAGACCCAACCCCTCCGCGAGAAGACCCCTCCCCCGCACGACGTGGGCACAGTGCTCTTGGGTTCCTCCGAGGGGATGGGGTGGGAAGGCCTTCTGGGGAGTCCGCCCCAAGCGCCACCGAGCGGGCGGGCCTCTCCACCGGCCCCGAAGTCTAGGACAACTTCTTCATGCCGCCATCGCCCGAAGTTCCGTCTCCACCGCTGGGCTGCGGCCGGGAGGGAGGTGGGGGCACCCGCGGGCCCTCGCCCAGCCTTGCCCTGCCCTGCCCTGCCCTGCTCAGCTCCAGCTCGTCAGTTTCCTCCGACGGGCCAGGCACTCGGAAGCCTCAGCTCAACAGAGAAACAAGGTGCGGGGCTGAATACAACCCTAGTGTCATAAGTAGGGGAGAGGCGGGGGGGGGGCCCCCCCCCCAGAAGGAGGGGCCATAGAGGGACCCCGCTTGAGAGGTGAGTTCCCCTCCGTTTCGCAGATGCAAGCAGAAAACGAAACTTCCTTACGCATAAACGCTGCCTCTCACCTCATTATGTATTTTCCACCCAGAGTTGAAGGCAGAAAGCACTATTAAAAGGTTTTTTTTTTTTAAGAAACAGAATCCATTGGCCCAATAATTGTAACTGACCTTTTTTTTTTTTTTTTTTTTTGCTACAAAGATAAAATCTCTAATTCTTGAGCGGGAATTTTGTTGGGACATCCTGACTGGATTTGGGAGCTGAATTTAAACATTCACAGGGAATCAGAGAAGGGTGCTCTTTCCATCTGATTCTGAATCCAATACTGCAGTTATCAATACCTATTAGAGTTCAGGGCCCCACTGGGCCTGGAGTTGACGCTGCTCCCTGTCCACGGAATGAACGCACCCACCTCTTCCCTACTCCTCCTTGGGTTTGTTTGTGGTTTAACATTTCTTAAAATCCAAATGGGCCTAAAGTAACCAAAATAAAAATAGGCGTCTTCCAAGTGAAACGTTCTCCTTGGCCTTAGTAGGCAGACTCAAGGTGATTTGCCGACCAGGTGGGAGAACAAAACCTCGAGGTGAAACCACTGGGGGCTTTTCAGGTTTCTCTCCGGGCTTTGCACTAGGAAGTATAGACAGACAGTGCACACAATGACCCCGGACAGCTCGCTTTCAAATACCGGGGCCTGAGGGCTAAAGGGGAAAAAAAAAACCCTCAGAAGCAGCGCTCCTGGGATTCGAGAATGGGGGCGGAATCGGACCAGGCGCGACAGGCATGCTGGCGCCCTGGGAGTGGAAGATTGGGGTCCCAGGCACTTTCGAGGGAGGCTGCGGCGCCTCCGGGCGCCCCAGATTCCCAGACCAGTGACACACCTGGTCTCCTTCACTCTGGGCTTTCCATCCCCGGCTTTGACTCCAAGACCCGGCCTGGGTTGCAGCTTGAACAACTTGTCTCATCCACGCCGGCAACTGTGCCGCCGGGCAGGTTGGGGGCCAGGACCAGGCACCAAGGTGCCAACCCCGACCCCAAGACCTGACAACCCTTTCCGCGGCAGCGCTCGCCGAAGGCAGCCGGAGGGACGGAAATTCCTCGCAGTCCTGGGGAGTCTTCGGCGGAGGCAAAAGGAGCCAATGGGCCCTGAAGGGAGCCTCGGAGGCAGTGAGGTTTCCGAACGGCTCGGCAAAATCCATCCATTCATTCCCAAACCAGCGCCCT
Source organism: Oryx dammah (assembly GCF_014754425.2). Taxonomy (NCBI): domain Eukaryota; kingdom Metazoa; phylum Chordata; class Mammalia; order Artiodactyla; family Bovidae; genus Oryx; species Oryx dammah. The sequence continues at coordinate 23,975,620 of NW_024070194.1, read as the reverse complement.
GGGCCTGGACGTTGCCCCTCCCCAAGGGACACGCGCTCATGACAGAGCGCGACTTCCGCGCCCGGGACAGGGAAGGCGACTAAAACGAACCGCACTCTTCCCCGCCAGGCGGACCCTGCCCAAACACGCACAACCTTCGGCTTCAGGGATGGAGTCCAGGAAAGCGTGCGCCCTGGTCGGGATGTAGGAAACCTCAGCCCTCCCTGGAACTCAACCTTTCTGCTCTGAACCGAGAGAAGTGAGCTGATGGCTCCCGCACTCAAGACTGGCCTCCCCGCAAGGCGCCCCCGCCCGTCGCCGCGTGAAAACGCGTGACTGCGTGGCCGCGCCCCTGGGCAGCCACCGCCAGAGAATGATGCCCCCACCAGACCCTCCGCGATTTCGCAGCCGCCTAACTCTCAACAAAATCTGGGGATCGTGGGACCCGCACGCCTTATACCATCAGGATTTGGGGCTGAAGGGTAGTCAGCGGCTTCCCTCTGTCGCCACCTAGGGAGCCTGCACTCAACATACCCGCTTGAAGCCTGGACCCCAGCCCCCAATCCGCTCGGATGGCGCTGGAGACCGGAGGCGACGAGGCGTATGCGAGGACCGTAGCGCTACGACAGTGCGCCACCTCCCAAGATGCTTCTGGAAACAAGGCTTCCAGCCCCAGGCGGCGGGCGTCCGCCGCTCCCACCCCCACCCCCAGCGCAAGCCCGGGAAGGCAGCCGGGCGGGTCGAGCGGGATTGGAGCAGGCCCACGACTCCTCTTTCCGCCCCAGGGAAGGGGCGCCCGAGCCGCAGGTGGAGGCCCGAAGCGCGCTTGCGGGCGCCGCGCACCCAGAGGTGCGTGTCCCGCCCCGCGGAACAGCGTGTGCTCCGGCTGGGACCCCAGTGAATGGCAGGACCCGGTGAAGCAGAGTCGAAAAGCCCGGGCCTGCAGCCACCCAGGAGGGCCCCCATTCACGCCCCATCCCACACTCTCCCTTCGCGGCAATGGCACCCATCCGAGGGACTCTTGGCGTCCAAGAGCATCCGAATTGTCCAAGCCCACTCAGGCGCACGCTGGGGGCGCCGCTTGCGTCAATTCACCGTCACTTCAAAATAGCAATCAAAAATAGCAATTGTTTTAGTGATATTCAAAGTGACGGCTACACACAAACAGATGCTTCTCGTCTTAGCCCAGGGTCCAACCCAACACTTTTCTGTTTCATGCCAGGCAGGTCCTCGAAGGAGTTTCGCAGCCCTTAGTTTTTCCTCGCAAACACCCTCTCAAATCAACAAAAGCGTAGCATCGAGCCGAGAGGGCCCGGAGGACCCCAGGTTCAGAGAGGCTCTCGAGCGCAGAGGTCTCGGGGAGAGTTCCTAACTTGAGAACCATCGCCCCGTTTCTCAGCAGGCGAATTTTTAATCGTCTAACTACCTCAAAACCACCAATTTGCCTGCTGTTCAAAGTCACTTATCCTAGCGGCTCTCGGGCACCTATCACGCACAAGCTGGCTCTCACCTCCCTTGCCCTGGGGGACCCCCGCCCTCAAAGGTGCCTGTTACCTCTCCACCCACTAACGTCCCCGGGCCCATCCGGGTGCAGCCTAACCGCTCGGGGGCGCAGGCAGGAGGGCTGAGGCGCGAACCCAGTGTCCCTGGAGGCTTTCTCGGCTTGGCGTCCTGAACACCAGGCACCTCCAGGCCAGCTAAGCCCGGCGGCCCTCGCCTATTTATCAGGTCGCCGCCAGGCGAGGAGGAGACCTACTGTGTCCAGGTGCCCGGCGGCGCAGATTCGGCTTCCCGAGCCTACACTATGCAGAGCCCAGGGGCCACGATGCACCCTCCACCGGCGCCCATCCCACCCAGGGAACACCCCACCACCCACCACCCCGCCCCTGGCAGCCTGCCCGCCCGCACCTCTCTCCCTGCCGACCCCTGGATCTGCCCTCCACCCAGCACCTCTCTTTTCACCTTTAGGTACTGGAGATTCATGTTGCCAGCTCTTCGACCCTCTGCGAGCTGAGGTTTTTTTAAGAATGGGAGCTACAGCGGCAACAGGTCCCCAAGGGCCGCGTCGTGTGCCGTAAAATGCTCGGAGCGTTTATTTAATTAACAGAAGGGGGATGGGGGCACAATTCACAGCCAGAACGGGCTATCGCGATTGGAAGACACACCTGAAGGCCTTGGTTACTCCTCCCCCGCCCTCCTCCCCTTGGAAACTGTAAAATCGCCAATTGAAAAGGGTCTTCCCGGCGTTTTGAATGATTTTTTACTTGTTTCTAACAAGCGGTACCTAGGACTTCCTCCATCACAAAATTGTTTTACTGTGTACTCTACGTCTTGCAGGCAAGGGACATTTTAAGTGTATTATGTCCCCAAAGCCAGATCTATTAACATTTCCGTGAGTTCTCCGGGGTTCAGTTCTGGCATTGGCAAGAGGCGCCTCGCAGGTTTCCAGTCCAGGTAAAATTGAATCGGGGGCAGAGAGTTCCCTGGAGGAGAATGAGGTGGGTGGGTTTGGGGTTCCTTAGCGCTATGGAGATTTGTTGACACCTTGGTTTTCACATGCTCTTTGCCTTAAGGTAAGAGGCAAAGTACCCAGGTTACTTTAAAAAAGAGAAAACACAAACACACCTGATAGCCCAATAACATGCAGTCTTCTTAAGGAAGATTATAAACATAAAAATAAATGTCATTTGTTGCCTGTACCATCAGTTTAAACATCAGGGGACCCACCGTGACCACCCAGGTCAGCAGGAGAAACTAGCTTAGCACAGCACTTGCCCTTCAGCATCTGAGTCCTCGATGGCTTTCACAGAAATCTTCCCAGGCAACCAAGCAGCTTCTTCTCCAGAGAGGTGAGTTTGAAAACTTACTCCAAATTCCTCTACATGTGCTTTAGAAGTGAGAGGAAAAAAGTGACAGGAAAACTTCAGATTTCAACCTACTGGCAATCTCTGCCAGACATTCTCTGTCTTCAACAGTCTTCAGAGGCACTGTTGTTAAAAGGCACCAAGAAATTTTTATAATAGAATCATCCATGTAGAGAAATGCACATTTTTGCATTTCTCCAAACAGAAAGTCATGGAAGCACAGCCACAACTTGTTGTCTAAGGGTTTAAACATTTCTCAGCCACCAATTTGGGCAAAAAATAGGCATAATGTAAGACTACAGGGAAAATAGCTTAGGTGAAGGTGTAAGTAGGGTTTTGATCATCAGTACTGTTCTATTCTAAAATCAACACATGCTGTGCTTTTTGGTCACTTTTTGATCCCACCTGAATAGTGAAAAGGTCATAGGCCACATTTTGGGGTATAGTTACACTCAGGAAATAGAATGGGACTTGTTGGGGGAAGCTTATGGAAAGAAAGCTGACCGTTTTTTACTTCATTCTGTTTGGGGTTTTGTTCCCACCTGTGGGTAGGGGTGCAATTAATGTGTCTGGTATTAATTATTTTTTATTTTATTTATTTATTTTTGCCTGCACCACACAACTTGTGGGGTCTTAGTTCCCCAACCAGGTATTAAACCTGGGCCCTCAGCAGTGACAATGCCAACTCCTGACCACTGGCCCACTGAGGAATTCCTGCCTTAATATTTTTTAAAAATGAACACACTAATCACTGTTAACATCCTGGTTTTGTTTCAAAATTTAAACCAGAAAGGAAGATTGTTGTTGTGTCTCTGGTTTTCTTTTGTTATTGCTGCTATGATTACATCTTACTTTTATAACTTTAAAAAAAAATGCAACAACCACTGTGAATGCCCGAATGTATTTATTTGACCTCAGGAGCTGAAGCATCTTGTACTGTCACAAAACATAATTATGAAATATTGGCACCTGGAGAGGGTGTCAACCACCCCAGGGTCTCTTTAGACAACTTCCACTAGTGGGGTCTGCAAGGAAGCTAGAGTGAGACCCCATTCAGCAGGAGCGCTCAGCAAACAGGCAGCCACCTGTGTCCTTTCTCCTCTGCCCTTGTGTTTAAATCCTACAAATCAGGCTGCAGTATCTCCAGTTTAACCCTGGCATCTCCCTCACCTGGCACACAAACGTTGGCTTTTCTGAACCTGGTGCCAAGCACTTGAGTTCTACATGTAAGAACTCATTTCAGTGGGGCTGTCAGCCCGAAAACAACATTTAAAAAGCCAAAATGGCACCATGGCAACCCAAGGATCTGAAGGGGAACCTAGCCAGCAAAAATCCATGGCAGACTAAAACCAGAACCTAGAAGGAAGAAAAGATACTACTCTTTAGATCCACTCTATAATATAAAATAAATATCAGTTTTGAAGTCCTCTTTAATACCAGGAATACCAACAAAAAATCTTAAAGATATATATATATATATATATTTTTTTTTTTTTTTTTTTTCTCACTTGAACAAAATCTGTAGCCTCCAAAACTAAGAACTGGAGAACTGGAGGGACTTCCCTGGTGGCCCAATGGCTAAGACTCCATGCTTCCAATGCAGGGGACCCGGGTTCCATCCCTGATCAGGAAACTAGATCCCCCAGGCTGCAACTAAGACCCAGCACAGCCAAATAAATAAATAAATATTAAAAAACTAAGAACTGAAAATATCATGTACCATATCTTGACAATATATTGTCAAGAAAATGACAATATATTATCTAGAATATATATTTGGCATTTTCTTTTCATGAGAAGCTTTGATATGCTCAAAGAAGATTCAGAGCACTACCCTGCCCTAGTTTATCCAATTTGACAATACTGAGTTTTCATTTTGCTGAAAAATGTTCCACAGCTGCATAAGCAGACCTGTAATAACGGAGTCCAGTTTCATTTATTTGTCCGTTGAAAAGTTATTTTTCATTAGGATCTCAAAGTGAAGTCGCTCAGTCTTGTCCGACTCTTTGCGACCCCACGGACCCCATGGAGCCTATCAAGCTCCTCCATCCATGGGATTTTCCAGGCAAGAGTGCTGGAGTGGATTGCCATTTCCTTCTCCAGGGGATCTTCCCGACCCAGGGATCAAACCCGAATTGCAGGCAGACGGTTTACTGTCTGAGCCACCAGGGAAGCTATTAGGATCTCAGACATAGCATAAAACAGTGATTCCCAAAGTGAAGTCCGGGATCAGGAAGGTGAGTATCACCTAGGAACTCGAAGTCTGGGGGTTCCACCCAAGACCCACTGAATCTGGAGTTCAGTGGGCAGAGCCAGCAACCTCTGCCTGGACCCAGGCTTCAGCTGATTCTCTAGCTCCTTGAGACCCACCGGCTTAAATGATTCATAGGAAAACAAGTGTGAAATTATTTCTTCCCCATTCATATGTGAGACCCAGAAACTGTATATAATGAATCAACTGCACATGTTCCAAAACCATAACTGCATCGTTCAGGGGATCCTCCATCCATCTTTGTGGTACAGATCACCTAAACTCTTTCTGTGTTGAAAGGATGTGCTTTAATCTTATCACATATTGACCTTTTAAACAACCAGTTTACCCTGCTCAAAACCACTCATGTAGACTCTTTGTTTTAAAGAAACTGTTTTTAATTCATGCATACAAAGTTATAAAAATTCTATCAGTTATATGTATTTGGGACTTAGGGGAAGAAGAGGCAAAGAAGTTTAAGTTGAACATGATTTTCTTAAAAAAGAATTTTATTGTTTCTTCCTGTTATGTCCCCTCCCTCACCTAAAGGATTAGATTATAAATATTATATTCAGGAAAATGCTGAGGCCCTGTAAGACGTGATTACCTGAAACCAAGACTTCCCCAGCCCCATACCATCCAAACAAGCAAATCACCCCTTTCTCCTAGGGGCGGTTCATGTCTCACCATACCAAACACGAGAAAACAAGATGTCCAAATGCCTTACATTTCCTATTGCATTTAGGGCAGGTGGAAGTCTGGTGGTGCCCTGCACATGTACCACACCCTGACCTCCAGTAAGAGGGGAAGACCTGGTGAAGACCACAGGCTTTGGTGCCGCTGTGTCTGCTCCAAATCCTGACTCTGCCTCAACTCTGAGTGCCTCAGTGTTTCCATCTGCACAATGGAGATAATAGTGCCTACCTCCTACGGGTGAGGATGTAATGAGATAGCGTGTATGAAAAGGGTTTAAAATAATGCCTAGGAAATTCCCTGGCGGTCCAGTGGTTAGAACTCTGAGTTCCTCATTGCCCAGGGCCAGGGCTCAATCCCTGGTGAGGGAACTAAGATCCCCAAGCCTGGCCAATGTTAGCGTTGTACAATATTGGTTACTAAAATCACAGCTGCGTATTCTTTATCCTCAGAGCACAGGCCGCTCTTTCCACAGCCAAACCTGCTCCTCAGGAGGACCACTGGCTGACCCACAACCCCCTCACCCCTCCCACTCTCAGCCACCTCCCTGCACCCCTTATTCACTCAAGTTCACCTCCTAGGTGCACCTGCCAAGTTGGTAGCCCTCTTTTTAATCAGCAAGTGAGAGGCTCTTGGAGACATTCATTCCTCCAACGGACAGTTACACGTAGTGACGAGCTTCTCTGGCCTGCTGTTGGCACGTAAGAAACCCACTCTTCTGTGACCTCTAGTCTAGTGGGAGCTACACATCTATCCAACAATGTTTTAAGGCCCTCCTGTGTGTCAAGTTCTACTGCAGTTCAGCGGATAATGTTCACAGAACTGACAAAATCCCCAGACTTACAAAGTGTATGCTGGCAGGGCCTATAGCTTTAAATGAACGATTACAGAGGGAAGGGAGGGAGAAAAGGAAGGAGGGAATTAAAGAGGGAAGGGAGGCAGGGAGGGATTGCTAAGAGGAGAAATGCTAGAACAGAAGCCAGGGTTCCATACAGGCTGGGAAGGAACTGACTAACCTGTGGGTCAGACAGATGGTGCTGAAGATATTTTGGTCCAGAGGAGAATGGAAGGAGGCCCTCTGGACTCTTTGCTCCTATTGGCTTCAGGGTATTCAGCCCAGAGTAGATGTTTAGAGAAGAAATGCTGTTCCCCTCTTGGAGAAGGTCACCAGGTGACCACTTTCTTCACTGCCTGGGCAGGTAGCTTGCCAGGGCCTTTCCCATATCAGGGGACAGTAGTGATGAGGCCAAATCCCTGCCCTCGAGAGGCTCAGGGTCTCTGAAGACAGACAGGACATATAGCATCAGATGGCACTGGAGGAAAAGCAGGGACCAGAACAGTGAGGAGACTGGGTGCCTCAAGGATGTATTCACGTGAAGGAAGTGATCTCTGAGCAGGCACTCCAGTAATGGGTTTGTTTCAAATGCAGCACTAGAGGAGACAAAGAAAGTCCCCAAACTGTCTCATTCCCAGAGATAAACATCATTAAAACACAGAACTATAATTCTACACATTCTATCCATAATCTATATTACACATGATATAGAAGATATCACAAAAGTTACATTATATCTATATTTTAAACAAATTTTAAATAACAATAGCAGTACTTTATCTTCTGCAGTTTGCTTTTTTGCACTTAGCTGTAGAATGGGGACTTCTTTGCATGCTAATATATGTAGATTTGGGACTTCCCTGGTGGCTAAAATGGTAAAGAATCTGCCTGCAATACAGGAGACCTGGGTTCATCCCTGGGTCCCAAAGAGCCCCTGAAGATGGAAATGGCAACCCACTGCAGTATTCTTGCCTGGAGAATTCCATGGACAGAGGAGCCTGATGGGCTACAGTCCATGGGGTCGAAAAGAATTGGACACTGAGCAACTTTCATATATAGATTCAGTTCTTTCCTTTTTGCTTTCCTCCTCATTTTTCTTCTGTCTTCCTTCCTTTTTTTTTTTTTTTCTCTTTTGCTGGTTTGAAGTTTAATTAATGTTTATGAGAGCTGCCACATTAGAGTTGTTTACCGCTTCTTGCTTTTGTCCGTTTCATCCCAGCTGACCTGCACCGACACTTACCATGTGTGCCTCAGTGTTCCAGGTCTTTTGCATGTAGTATGCCATTTAATCCTGCAGGAGCCCCGTGAGGTGAGAACTATTACAATTTCCATTTTGCCTGTGTAGAAACCCAGAAACACAGCACTTTAGTAACTTGCCCTTCAAAACCAGGGAGGAGACAGAAATGGGTAAATAAGACCCTAGGTGCTAAGGTGTTTGCTGAAAACTAAACTCTTAGCCTAACAAGTTGAGTCAAGCTGTCTTTTAAAATAGCCTGTGGGACAAACAAAATATGGCCACAGGCCCTTTAAGGCCTGAGGGCTGCCAGGGCGAAGCTGCCGGAAACAGAGAGCCTGCAGACAGGCAAACTGATGATGCCTAGATTCCAGGGGTGATGCCTAGAAGTGGGGTTTGGGCACCACAGCCTAGGGGAGCAGCGTCATCTAGTCTTTACATCCACGCCAGTGGTGAAGAAAATGTGTCTACCTCCTCCCACTTACAAAGTGGAAAGGCATTATTCTACTGATTCTTAATTTTTTCCAGAGCTTCCCTGGTGACTCAGTGTCAAAGAATCTGCCTGCCAGTACGGGAGACTTGGGTTCAATCCCTGGGTTGGAAAGATCCCCTGAAGAAGGAAATGGCAACCCACTCCAGAATTCTTGCCTGGAAAAATCCCACAAACAGAGGTGCCTGGCGGGCTGTAGTCCATGCAGTCACCAAAAACTGAGACATGACTTAGCTACTAAACAACAATGACAATTTTTGCTAAATGGCTGGCTCAACAGAAAATGATACATTTGATTTTCATCTTTTCTATAATTTGCTGGTCACGTGTGTGATTTCTTCCACAGACCATTTGTGCTACTTGGCCTTTTTTCTATCGAGGCATCTTTTCTTGCAGTATGTTTTCAGCCCCCGCTTCAGGGAGCACATATACTAAAAGCAGAACGATATTTTTTTTCAATGATTTTCATACATCCTTGTTCATCTTTATTGCAGCTGGTATGGGGGAAAGGAGATGAGTGGGAAGGGAGATGTATTCCTGGTCTAAGGTAGACAGACCTAATTTTTAAAATTAATTAATTAATTTTTGTTTCTGGCTGCGCTGAGTGTTCGTTGCTGGGCGAGGGCCTTCCCCAGCTGCAGCGAGTGGGGGCTACTCTTCTAGCTTCGGTGCTCGGGCTTCTCACTGTGGTGCCTTCTCTTGCTGTGGAGCACAGGCTCTAGGGCTGGCAGGCTTCCGTGGCTGTGGTGTACAGGCTAAGTTGCTCCACGGCACGCGGCATCATCCCAGACCAGGGATCGAACCCCTGTCCCCTGAACTGGCAGGTGGATTCTTGACCACTGGGGCACCAAAGAATTCCCAGACCTAATTTTTATTTTTCCCAAGAGGAGAGATGCTAGCCAATGGCCCTTACAGTAAGAAGGGGCAGAAAGAAACGCCCCTATTAATCATGTATGTTGATCTCTGTCTACATGTATTTTTCTGCCCTCCCATCTGTCTAAAGTGCCGGTGCCAAGCTATGTTTTGATGATTGTAGCTTTTGCCCTGTTTCTATAACTGCCTCATCTCCCTGATTTAAATCTTCCAGAAAAATCTTGGAATCAATGTGTCAGGCTCTTCCCCACCCCCGACACACACACCCACATCCTCCTCCCCCCCGCACATACATCTTACTTCCATCTTGAGTGGAATTACTCAGAATGGTATAGCTAGAAAAATCTGGTATCTTTGTACTAACAAGGCTGAGATTAGATGTCTTTTGGGTCTTGGAAGAGACAGGAAGAAGCTAGGCCTGGGGCCGAGCTCTGGATTCAAACTAAGATCCTCAGCTGGGTGATCTCCCCCCACCCCGAGGGGACATTTGGGAAAGTCTGGAGATTCTTCTGCTTGTCACAGCTCCTGGGGTTGGCCCTCCTGACATCTCCCAGGTGGACCCACAGTGCCCAGGATGCCCCCATGACAGAGAGTTATCTGGTCCATAAGTGTCCACAGCATCGAGGTTAAGAAACCCTGCATTATTTTGCTTTGTTCATCCCAATCCAGTCGGGGCCTGGAGGAATGGCACCAAGACACCTTGTGTCGAGTGACTCCCGGCCGCACTGGCCTGGGGCCGCTCACTGCAGCAGGGGGCCACTGGTGGAGGGGAGGGCGGGGGGTGGGGTGCGGCGGGGGGGCGTTGGTTGCAGGGTGAGGAGGTTAAACTGAAGCAGAACATGGGGCAGTGCAATGTGTCTGCACCATCCCCACCCCTTAGGGTGCACTCCTAATGGTGAAATCACTTCTCAATTTTCCAGGCCCCGGTGCAAAATTATAATTTGCCAGACCCTTGTTCAAAAGTGAGGAATTCCAGGAGCATCACAGCAGAGCATTAACCGAAGCACAAGGCCCTTCAAGCTCAGCAACCTTGTAAATGCACAGACCACACATCCGGGAAGCTGGGCTGCTCCCTCCGCAACTCAGCAAAGCCACTCTGCCCTCATGCACCCTCCCTCTGCTGCTGCAACTTGCGTTTTCTACTGAAGGATACATCCTCAAGCTCTAACCATATTCTAAGTCCTCATTTTAAAAACCACTGCACAGAATTTCATAATCTGAACTTTGGTGCTTTGCACATGTTATCCAGTATCAGGCCTATAGGAGGTTGATGCTCAGTCGCTAAATCGTGTCCAACTCTCTGTCCTATGGGCTGTAACCCACCAGGCTCCTCTGTCAGTGGGATTTCCCAGGCAAGAAATACTGGATAGGGTTGCCACTTCCTTCTCCAAGGGGTCTTACTGACAACTCGCCAGCAGAGAATAAGCGCGTCATTAATATTGGTTAACCATAAAATCTCTTTGACTCTACAAAGAGTCAGGTCTTAGTTTCCTCACCTTGAAGAGGGGGTGGATGAGGGACAGAAAAGCTACATAACTTGCCCCAGGCCACACACCAAATAAAAACCAGGGCTACAGGCTTCAGAGTCTGAAAAACCTGAGCTGAGCAGAGACACTGAGCTTTCAGAGAGTTATCTAGCCAGTCAGAGGAACAGGAAGGGGAACTTTGGAGAGGAGGATGGGGAGGGATGAAAGGAGACAAGGAGAGAAGGTCAAGGGAGACAGAGCCGGGGGCAGCCGTGACTTCAGGGGCGCTGCAGGCCACTTGGGGTTCCCCAGACACGTCTGGTCCAACTGCCCTTGGCGAGTGTATCCTGTGGCCATGGTGTCCATAAGACCGTTTCAGAGGGTCATGCGAGCACGGCTGTTTCATAACAGTGTACGATGTTATTTGCTTCACTCGGTCAGCATGCTGGAATTTTCCAGAGGCTATGTGATGGCCTATCACAGCAGATAGGAGAACCCGGTTGCCTTCTATTACGCCAGGAATTAAAGGGAGCTGCAAATCAGATAAACAAGCCGACCAACGAATACCAACCACCGTTCTCACGATGTTTTGTCTTTAGTTTTAGAAAATATGGTTACTTTTTTCATAAAATATGCTTTTAGGTTGATATGTAGTGGGTGTATTATTGTTACTTTCAAATACATGTTTTAAATGACTCAGTAATTTCTGATACAGTAATTATTGATAACCCACATAATCAATTTCAGGTTTTTTTCAATGTGAAGAGGTCCTTAGATGGAAACTTTGAGAATCTCTACCCTTTGGTGACCTTGGTTTGTCACCACCAAGCAAGTGCTCATTTACTGCATGATTAAACAGATATATGGAAGGATAAATAAGTTGATAAGGACATGAGTGAAGAATTGTGTTTTTGAGATATCTGTACCCCTACGTTCACTGCAGCATTACTTACAATCGTCAAGATATGGAAACAGCCTGAATGTCCATCAATAGATGAATGGATGTATACATATATATATATATATATCTCCACACATGTGTCAGTTCAGTTCATTTCAGTCGCTCAGTCGTGTCTGACTCTTTGCCACCCCAGAATCGCAGCATGCCAGGCCTCCCTGTCCATCACCAACCCCCAGAGTTCACTCAAACTCATGTCCGTTGAGTCCGTGATGCCATCCAGCCATCTCATCCTCTGTCATCCCCTTCTCCTCCTGCCCCTAATCCCTCCCAGCATCAGAGTCTTTTCCAATGAGTCAACTCTTCGCACAAGGTGGCCAAAGTACTGGAGCTTCAGCTTTAGCATCATTCCTTCCAAAGAAATCCCAGGACTGATCTCCTTCAGAATGGACTGGTTGGATCTCCTTGTAGTCCAAGGGACTCTCAAGAGTCTTCTCCAACACCACAGTTCAAAAGCATCAATTGTTTGGCGCTCAGCTTTCTTCACAGTCCAACTCTCACATCCATACATGACTACTGGAAAAACCATAGCTTTGACTAGACGGACCTTTGTTGGCAAAGTAATGTCTCTGCTTTTGAATATGCTATCTAGGTTGGTCATAACTTTCCTTCCAAGGAGTAAGCACCTTTTAATTTCATGGCTGCAATCACCATCTGCAGTGATTTTGGAGCCCCCCAAAATAAAGTCTGACACTGTTTCCACTGTTTCCCCATCTATTTCCCATGAAGTGATGGGACCAGATACCATGATCTTCATTTTCTGAATGTTGAGCTTTACGCCAACTTTTTCACTCTCCTCTTTCCCTTTCATCAAGTTTTTTAGTTCTTCTTCACTTTCTGCCATAAAGGTGGTGTCATCTGCATATCTGAGGTTGTTGATATTTCTCCCAGAAATCTTGATTCCAGCTTGTGTTTCTTCCAGTCCAGCGTTTCTCATGATGTACTCTGCATATAAGTTAAATAAGAAGGGTGACAATATACAGCCTTGACATACTCCTTTTCCTATTTGGAACCAGTCTGTTGTTCCATGTCCAGTTCTAACTGTTGCTTCCTGACCTGCATATAGGTTTCTCAAGAGGCAGGTCAGGTGGTCTGTTATTCCCATCTCTTTCAGAATTTTCCACAGTTTATTGCAATACACACAAAGTACACATACATATATACAATGGAATACTATTCTGCTACAAAAAAGACTGAAGTCTTTCCATATGCAACAACATGGATGGACCTTGAAGGCATTATGCTAGGTGAAACGAATCAGGCAGAGAAAGACAGATTCTATATGATCTTCTTTACATGAGGAATCTTAAACAAAAGTGAAATCAAAACATCAAGCTCAAACATACAAAAGCAGATTGATGGTTGACAGCGGTGTGTGGGGCAAGGAAAATGGGTAAGGAAAGTCAAAATACCCAGTTATAAAATAAATAAGTCATGGGGCTGCAATATACTGCATGACAACTGTAATTAATAAGACTGCATTGCATATTTGAAAGTTGCTAAGAGAGTAGACCTGTATGCAGGTCAGGAAGCAACAGTTAGAACTGGACATGGAACAACAGACTGGTTCCAAATAGGAAAAGGAATATGTCAAGGCTGTATATTGTCACCCTTCTTATTTAACTTATATGCAGAGTACATCATGAGAAACGCTGGACTGGAAGAAACACAAGCTGGAATCAAGATTTCTGGGAGAAATATCAACAACCTCAGATATGCAGATGACACCACCTTTATGGCAGAAAGTGAAGAAGAACTAAAAAACTTGATGAAAGGGAAAGAGGAGAGTGAAAAAGTTGGCGTAAAGCTCAACATTCAGAAAATGAAGATCATGGTATCTGGTCCCATCACTTCATGGGAAATAGATGGGGAAACAGTGGAAACAGTGTCAGACTTTATTTTGGGGGGGGCTCCAAAATCACTGCAGATGGTGATTGCAGCCATGAAATTAAAAGGTGCTTACTCCTTGGAAGGAAAGTTATGACCAACCTAGATAGCATATTCAAAAGCAGAGACATTACTTTGCCAACAAAGGTCCGTCTAGTCAAAGCTATGGTTTTTCCAGTAGTCATGTATGGATGTGAGAGTTGGACTGTGAAGAAAGCTGAGCGCCAAACAATTGATGCTTTTGAACTGTGGTGTTGGAGAAGACTCTTGAGAGTCCCTTGGACTACAAGGAGATCCAACCAGTCCATTCTGAAGGAGATCAGTCCTGGGATTTCTTTGGAAGGACTGATGCTAAAGCTGAAGCTCCAGTACTTTGGCCACCTTGTGCGAAGAGTTGACTCATTGGAAAAGACTCTGATGCTGGGAGGGATTGGGGACAGGAGGAGAAGGGGACGACAGAGAATGAGATGGCTGGATGGCATCACCGACTTGATGGACATGAGTTTGAGTGAACTCCGGGGGTTGGTGATGGACAGGGAGGCCTGGCATGGTGCGATTCTGGGGCGGCAAATAGTCAGACACGACTGAGCAATTGAACTGAACTGAACTGAACTGAAGAAAGTAGATCTTAAAAGTTCTCATCATCAGAAAAAAAATAATTCTGTAACTTATGTCTGGTGATGGGTATTAACTGGACTTCTTGCAGTGATCATTTTGCAATATATACAAATCATCATGCTATACTCTAGAAGCTAATATAATGTATGTCAATTACACCTCAATTTAAAAATCAATAAATTCATTTTTTAAAAGAATTATATATTTTGGATACATTAGAGGATACAAGATATACTGTTCTGAACATACCCAGAAGGAAGGAGGGAGGCAAGCAAGGACAGCTCCCTTCCTCTTGACAGCTAGAGTTTCCTCTTTTATAAATGGAACAGTAAAGGGTCCCCCTAAGAATGCTATGCTTAGGTTCCCTTAGTCAGAGAAGTCAGCAAAGGGCCTGGCCTGGGGAAGGAAATGTGGGTTATGAATACAATAGAAACCTTCTCGATTATTCGTTAGTTTGCATCTACTGTGAGTCCCTCCCTCCCCACCCTCCATGCCATCTCACTTCTAGATTTATTTGCCTTTCTCCTTCTGTTTGACTGAAGGGAAACAGACGGTTCAGGGACAGTCTCTGGCGAGGTCAGCGAGTCTGCCTCTGCACCTCTAAAAAGGCTGGCAGTGGTAGGAAGAGTGAGTGGGCAAGGGGAGGAATTGGGGTCAGGCGTCCAGCGCCAGCCTGATGGTGGTGGCCAGCATCCCAGTCCTAACACCCAGCACTACAGAGCGTTGACTGCACACCCAGGACCTTGCAGCACATCCTGTATCCTTCAAGGAACTTTTAAAATCTCCACCGGCCAGACACCCCCGAGTTTTCCCAGTTGATGGAGTTGGGTGGGCAAGCACAGGATACAGTGCTCATTTCTAAGCACTAGGAGTTGGTAGAGCCCTGGAACCAAGGAGTTTGGGTGCTAAATTCCACCAAGTCTTAAACCAGACCCCAGAGGAGGGAGGAGGGCGGACAGAGCAGAAACCTCTGCCAGGCCGGGCATTCTCAAGCTCTTGGGGTTTGTTTGGGGTGAGAGGAGCGAAAAGCAGTATCTGGATTCCGAAGTGGGAATTTTGACCTTAAAAGGTCGCTTGGTGGTGCGCTCAGTCCTTGTGTTCCTGGGGCCTTGGCACCTAAGAAGGCTTGATTAACTGGTCCCCTCCTGGACTGGGGCTGAGTCACCTTCTCAAACCGGCCTCTCCCCTGTCACCCGGCTCCACAGTGTCCCTCCACCCTGCGATTCCCTATCTCTGGCCAGAGTTGTCTCTTTTCCATCTTTCATTCCACAGATATTTATGGAGCGCCTACACAGTCCCAGGCCTTGTGCTGGGAAGCTCAGAGGGAACGAAAGAGGCTCCAGCCCCTGGCTTCGGGGCTTCCCGTCACTGGTGGGAGACGAGAGGCGTCAGTGCCCCAGAGAGACAGGCTGCTGAGGGGATAAGGCAGCCCAGCCTATCCTGGAGGTCAAGCATGTGTTCAGAGGAGGCAATACTGAAACCGAGAGGGGTCAGGACAGAGAGCAGATCTTCAGAGGAAGCAGCAGAGGGGAGAGTGGGCAAGCCCTGGGGCAGTACACGCTGAGCTTAGGAGTCGGGAGCCGCTGAGATGGAGTCAGAAGCTCTGTGCTTCAGCCCACACACATTCTTCCTGTTATCTCCAGACCCCACTGAGCACTGTCCTACCAGAGGCTGTTTTGTAAATGAGATGCTTTTCTGAGGCTGCCCGGGTGGTGGATGAGCAGGTCCGTCCATCTTACAACAGATGCTCCCTGAGTACCTCTGGGTACCAGGGGATGGTAGGGAAGGGAAACCTCAGAGTGTACCATAGAGACCACCATGAACACCACACCTAAGACAGGTCAGACATCAGGAGGAAAGGCAGAAATAGGATGTGAAGGGGCGTGTGTCTTAGTGTGTGTGTGGTGGTGGTGGTGGGGGGTACCTGCAACTGTGGAGGTGACTCCCTGGCACCCAGGAGGAACCCCAGGCACACAGAGGTTCAAGACTTGTCCTTCCCAGCCCAGGAAGATAGCTCAAGGATGAGACTCTAACACCAGCTGCCAAACCACTTACCTGATGGAATCACCTTTTCAAAGAGCCAATGACTCCAACCAAAGCCACTCACAGGCTGTGGAAGTTCTGGGTGCCATGAAGATGTGGGAGACTCTGCTGTAGAATGTAATGGAGCAAGAGCCCATAGAATCTATGGGGTTTGCTGGAAGACTCTACTAATATCTGTTTAGTTTCTGAGATGCTACAACTGGGACTTCCCACCTGTAGGAAGGACTGCTAATCCAGTAGTGAGGACTCAGTACTTCACTGCCATGAGCCCACGTTCAATCCCTGGTCGGGAAACTAAGATCTCACAAGTCACAGGGCACCTCCAAAAAGTTAAAAAATAGAATAAAAGGCTGCAAACAATTTCATCTCACACTCCCACCGTGTAGAGAAGGCCACGTCCTCACAAGGTCACATTTGTACATTAGGATAAGTATGAACGTTCTAGCCTCTCCCCACCAGTAACCATGATTAACAAGTTTGGGAAGGGTCCTTTGAGTCCTTTTTCTATTTAAGCCCATTTTCTGCACATACCTACAAAGGAGAGCTAATTCTTTGCTACTTGACGTGAGTTTTCTACATGGCAATATTCTTGGCTATGCTTCTTCACTGTTATCTGCAGCTCCATCTCATTTTGTAGCTTCTGTACAATCCAAGGGTGGAGACAGTTTGGTGATGACTAATCTTTCCCATGTTGATTGTATTTCATGCTATTTGCCCGAGCTTCCATCACACTATCTTTTTACCTGTCTTATGTCAAGAATTCTCCTAGAATTTGTGTTTGAGGTTTGGGTAATGGGACTGTGGTGAGTACATTTGTGTGTGTTTGAGTTTGGAGGGAGAAGACTCGTGTTACAGTTTGCAAATGGAGAGACATACCCATCAGCATTGATTTTTACGTTTCTCCCATTTGAAGTGCTACCGCCGTCACTTCCTAGATTCCCTTATAGGCGTGGGGCTGTCGCTGTCCTGCATGCTGGTTAAATCCTCTATTCCTACCCCTCTTTCAAGACAGAAGGCAAAATCTCTCAGACTCGTTCCCACACGTGCCTCAATTCACTGCATTCATCCTCCTTGAGAGCTTCACAATCTATCTGCTCTGCTCCAGCCCTCAACCTACGCTCTTCCCTCCTCCTTCCAAAAATCTTGCTTTAAGTATTGCTCTAAATGTACAGACAGGTCTTGAGACACCTGAGATCTTTATACTGATGAAGCTGAGATTAGATCCCTTTTATGTCTAGGAAGGACAATAAAACACTAGCCTCCTGATGCAGAGCCCTCGGGTGAGAAAAATAAAAATCTGGATGGGTGACCCAGAGGCTGGCCACAAGGGCATAGAGTCCTCAGTGACTCACCTGTGCTCTGGCCTCTGGCGGGCTTCCTGGATTTCTTCCAAAGGATACAACCTCGGGCAAGGGTGTGCCGGCAGGGCTCCCAGCCCTGAGGGGACCCACCCACCGCAGGGTCCCGTGCAAGTTATTTTCAGTAGCTGTTGTTTGTATCAACCTCTGTCCTCATAGGAACTCTTCCTGTGGGTAGAGATGAAATAGAGTTTTTTAAAAATAGCTGATTCATATATTAATCACTTGGGTTCAGGGCTTCCCTGATAGCTCAGTTGGTAAAGAATCCACCCGCAATTCAGGAGAACCTGGTTCCATTCCTGGGTCAGGAAGATCCGCTGGAGAAGGGACGGGCTACCCACTCCAGTATTCTTGGGCTTCCCTTGTGGCTCAGCTTGTGAAGAATCTGTCTGTAATGCAGGAGACCTGGGTTCAATCCCTGGGTTGGGAAGATCCCCTGGAGAAGGGAAAGGCTGCTCACTCCAGAATTCTGGCCTGGAGAATTCCACGGCCTATATAGTCCATGGGGTCACAAAGAGCCGGACACGACTGAGCAACTTTTACTTTCATATTGATCACTAGTAAGTGCTTTCTTTCATTGTTCAAAAACTTTGAGTAGACTTTCATTCAATAAATATTTATTTTATACCTCGTGTCCTAGCCAAAGAAAAAAGCTATGAACACATCCAACATCTGGAGGTGAGGACCACTGCGCAAAATGAAGAAAGAGGAGAGAGGCAGGTGGGATGCTGGAGTGGTGGGGACAAGGCCTCAGGAGCCAGTGCAGTTTGAACAGGGTGTCATAATGGAAAAGAGGATAAAAAAGAATGTGTGTGTGTGTAACTGAGTCACTTTGCTGTATAGCAGAAATTAATACAACATTGTAAATCAATTATATACTTCAATAAAAAATAAAGTCATAAAACAAAGGGAGAGAATGGATACATTTATATGTATGGCTAAGTCCCTTTGCTGTTCAGCTGAAACTATCACAACATCGTTTGTTGTTCTGCTATACTTCAAAACAAAAGAAAAATTTTTTAAATAAGTAAAACAGAGTCTCAGAAGAGACTTCACCCAGCTTATATACGTAAATAATCACAACTTGCAATTATTTTGTTTAATTACAAATTTGTCACCCATCTTTTCCACAAGAGTGGGAGCTTTAGAATAGTGGGGTCCTGTCTGTCCCCAAGATCCTTGGTTGATGCCTGTGGCATGTCAGACTCTCACTGTGGGTGTAATCCTTGAAGGAGAAGTGTAGCTAAGCAAGATCCAGGTCTCAGGGAGAAATTGGATTAATCCAGAGTGGGTTAGATATGTTAGCACAGTATACATACAATCACTTGTGGTTTTCCTTCAAATGGAGGTTTGGTTTCCACGGGTCTGGATCTGGGATTTTGCAAGATCCTGGGGATGCGGTGGCCCTAATTCTCAGATATCATTCGCTGTTTGTTTAAATGCCTTATGGTGTTGGGCAACTTTAGGTCTTCCCCTGGTCTGACTAAAAAACACAATATGAAAGAGGGACTGTTTTTTTTTTTTTTTTAAGAGAGACTGGTTATTAGATGGCAAGAAAAGGTTATTAATTTCTATCGGAATAATAACCATGTTGGGTTAGGTGATTAGAATAACAATAAACAAGCAAACAATCTTTATCTGTTTATTTTTAGGTGAAATGATACAAAGTCTTGGTTCGTCTTAAAATAATGATGGGGGAGTGGAGGAGATGGACGGAAAGCAAGTGGCAGGAAGTAGTGTTGATCGAAACAGCAGTGAGTCTGAGGGAGGGGTGGGTCGGTGAGTCTGAGGGAGGGGTGGGTCACTGTACAATTCTCTTTACTTTGGGATGGGTTTGAAATTTTCTCCAATAATAACAAATAAAATGGAAATAAGATGTGAGCTCCATTTTCAAGAGAAGGCAGTTGAGCTAGAGCTGAAACAGGGTCGTGCACACAATAGCTGCTAGTATAAATCTAATTAACATCATTCTTATTTAAAAGACTGAGTTCCACAAAGTCAGTGTCTCAGTAACCTGCATAACAGGTCACATTCAGAAAGAAGTGTTTCATCTGTGGATTCTTCTTTTCCTTTTGGTGGGAGGTGTGGTCTAATTCCTTTCTCTTCCTGGGGCCACACCCAATGCATAACTATCCAACTTCACGAAAACTGCTATTAACATTTTCTTTAACACAAATTATTCACTCACAAAGGAACGATTACAGATCTAAGGAACCACTGTTTGTGCTGGCTACCTGGGAGGGCAAGGGGACGTGAATTGGTGGGAATACGGATTTGTATTCCCACTTTATAACTCTCTGTTGATTTTGTTTGCTTTAAAGTATTTTTTTTAAGTTACCCACTAATGCATGAATATATTTTGGTTATAAAACATTCATGAAATATATATAAATATATAGCTACAGAATCTCCTTGGCTTTCTCCTAGAAGTCAACCTTACTCCTGAGTTTAATCCCCAAATAACTGATATATCCTTGGAATCCTTTTTCTTTATGTTGTTGTTTAGTCGCTCGGTTGTATCCGACTCTTCTGCGACCCCATGGACTGTAGTCTGCCAGGCTCCTCTGTCCATAGACTTTCCCAGGCAAGAATACTGGGGTGGGTTGCCATTTCCTTCTGCTGAGGATCTTCCTGACCCAGGGATCGAACCTGAGTCTTCTGCGTTGGCAGATGGATTCTTTACCACTGAGACCCAAGGAATCCCTTTTTCTATATATTGAAGTATATCTCTCTGCAAGCAGCTTTGATAAAGAGTTTATTCTTTGCTATTTTACACAAATTTACCACCCAGCAATACAGTTGGCCATGCTTTTGCATTATTAGCTATCGACATCTTTCATTTTTTAAAATACCTGCAAAAAATGGATTTCAAATTAATCAATAAAACAACCAATATTTCTCTCCTAGGGTAGAGGAGTCCTGCTGGATGACCTGAACTCGAAGGGTTTGTTATTTAGTAACTGAGAAAATATGTAGAAGAATCTAGAACTCCCATCATATCAGAGGGCAGTGAACCTATGAGGCACCCCCCTCCTCGTAGTGTGGTGATGAAGGGAAGGCCTGGACGGCCCAACGGGAGACAGAGCCGAATGGCCTCGGCACAGGATTGCGGTGGTCTGAGGCAGCCCAGTGGCTGACCATGATTTTTCCGCACTTCCCAGGTTCAGCCGACTGTGAAAGATGGTTTGTTATCAAAGTTTAGATAAAAGCAGCCGAAATGACACAGGCTCTGCTCGCTCACAGGCTGTGTTACTCGAAGAAACAGCACTGATGCACCGCACAGATGGGTAGTAGAACAGGCTTGTCTGTTACTGAAATGCTGGAATTCTGAGCAGCCTGAGAAGTGCCACTTGGAGATAGTGCCTATTAGCAGGCAAAGGCCCTCCAGCATTTTTAAGACATTTTAAGATATTAGCATGTCTTAAGCCTTTCCTAGGCTCCAGGCAGTAGGCTAAGCGTTACCTTGCTGATCCACAAATAACCACTGACCACCTACTACGCATCTCCCAGGATTACAAGTATTGGTCGGTCATAGAGCAGGGAACCCAACAGACCTTGTGTCTGCCTCCACGGGCTTGTGGTCTCAGTCCAACATACAGAATCACAAAGTGTGAAAGCCTGATGAGGCGAGACATTCCAGGCAAAAGAAACAGCCCATGTCCTGCTATGCAGCTCTACCCTGAAAATGTTCACCTATCAATTGGCTGCCTGACTTTGGAAAAGACAGTTAATGGCTTAAGACTTCATTTTCATCATCGGTAAATTACAGGGGAATCTTCCTGACCCAGCGACTGAACCCAGGTCTCCTGCATTGCCGGCGGATTCTTTACCGTCTGAGCCACCAGGGAAGCAAAAGTGCAGTAGTCACGGATGATCACACTGCAGCCCCAGAGGGGCACCGTTTCCATTCGTATATAAGGGCCCCTGAGAGCCTTGGTGAGTGACTGGAACCCCACGCCCACCTGCTGATCAGGGGCTGGGAAGGGCTGCCTTTGAAGTGCAGGCACCCTGTCTGGGCTCTGGTCCCTAATCCTGCCAGGAACCCTAACTCAGGTGGAGGTGGGGTCAGGGGTGATGGGAAATTACCCTCTTCCTGTGTTGTGCCAACATCATTGACCATGAATATGTGCTCTTCTGATAAAAATACCAATTTAATTTTGTATTAAGTGATCTAGTATTGGTACAAGGGCAATCAGAAAAGCTAATGGAATTGAATAAAGCCCTTATTATCCTTTTCACATATATATGGGGCTTTGTTGTTATTGTTGTTTAGTCATTTAGACTCTTGGACTGTAGCCCACTAGGCTCCTTTGTCCATGAAATTCTCCAGGCAAGAACACTGGAGTGGGTAGTCATTTCCTTCTCCAGGGGATCTTCCCGATCCAGAGATTGAACCTGAGTCTCCTGCTTGGCAGGCAGATTCTTTACCACTGAGCCACCATATGGGAATTTGGTAAACAGTAAAAGGTGTCATTTCACATCAGTGGAAAAAGAACCTGTTATCCAATAGTGACGTTAAGCAGAGGCATTTGGGGGGGAATTTTTAATTCCTTGTTTCAAAAATGAGTACACTCATAGCAAAGAATTAAATGTACAAAGTGTTAAAGCGGCAGGAAAAAGTTTAGTAATGGATGTGACTTTAATACCAAGACGTAAAGAAAAAACACTGATGAAACTTGCCACCTAAAAATTTCAAGTGATGTATTTTAGAGACTAACAAATGGAAGCAAAACTCCTGTGTGCTCCCTTCCCAATGTAGGAAGGAAAACAATATAGTAGTTACCACCCCAGGAAAACAGAAGTTGGAGTATTTCCTTCTTTGCCCGCTTTTATTCTTGAATTTCCCATATAGGCACCTATGGATCAAATCCAAGTATAAAACTCTGTATCCTTCTGCAACCTGTACTTTTCCTCCACCTGTGTTGATACAGGAAGCTCAGCTGCAGGAAAATGCAAAACTGCAACAGTAGCTGAGGATGGTTGCCATGTTTCATGCCCAGCTCTGGGGTGTGTTCCCTTCAGTGTTACCCTTGCTGGGAGTTCAGTTTATTCCCATTTAACAGAGGCAGTAACTGAGGCCAGGGTCTAGGCAGAGGGACTCTGGAGGGCCCACAGGAAGAGGTCCTCCATGCCCCCTGGCCTACACCCTGTCCTCAGCAGCGCGGGCTCCCCAGGGAGCAGCTGAAAATGCAGGTCCCTTGGGGATGACGGTGGCCACTGCAGCCCAGGACAGAGCTGAGATGCAGCTGAGTCTCTGGAATGATCCCTCCCCCGTCCTGCTGTAATTCAACCCATTTTCCCCAATTGCCAACTTCCTAAACTCTAGAACCGTGGTTCTCAAAGCCTGGTTCCCCCACAGGCAGCACCTCCAGGACCTGAGATCACATTAGAAATGCAAATTCTCGGACCCCACCCCAGAACTCCTGAATGGAAACTGGAGGCGGTCCCAGGGATCCCCCAGCAGGTGCTGATGTGAGGTCAAGGTCACAGACCTCTGTCTGGAGTGTGAGACCAGGTTCCCTTTTAGCCTTGGTTCAGCTGTGAGTGAGCTTCAAGGACTCTTAATAAACATCAGTCGTCACGAGATGAGCCAGCACGGGTGCTCAATAAGTACTGCTAGTGTTGTTGTTCGCTCGCCAAATTGTGTCTAGCTCTTTGCAACCCCATGGACTGGAGCACACCAGGCTTCCTTGTCCTTCACTATCTCCCCGAGTTTGCTCAAACCTATGTCCATTGAGTCGGTGATGCCATCCAACCATCTCATCCTCTGTCACCCCCTTCTCCTCCTGCCCTCAATCTTTCCCAGCATCAGGGTCTTTTTCAGTGAGTTGGCTCTCCGCATCAGGTGGCCAAAGTATTAGCACTCCAGCATCAGTTCCTCCAGTGAATATTCAGGTTTGATTTCCTTTTCAACTGACTGGTTTGATCTTGCTGTCCAAGGGACTCTCAAGAGTCTTCTCCGGCACCACAATTCAAAGACATCAGTTCTTCAGCATTCAGCCTTCCTTATGGTACAGCTCTCACATCCATACATGACTACTGCTAATGAGTCCTTAACAAACATTTCCTAAATGTTCACCCTGTGCTGGGGTCTGTGCGTGGGGCTCCTGTGCCCCTGGAGGTGGGGGTCCAGTGGGGGAACCTGTAAGCCAAGAAGCCCATTCAGGAGCCCAGTTCAGAACAAGGACCTTGACGCTCACTGAGTCCAACTGGGGTCTAGGGCAGAAGACGTGGGGTTGTATATGGAACCCCATATCCAGTGGGAGACCACAGATTTCCCTCTGGTCTGAAATGCCAGTGCTAATATATTTACACTTACGCTTACTAAAATAAGTAGCTTTTTTTTAATCCAAATATTTATTGAGCACTTATTATGTGTTAATCCCTGGTCAAGGTGTCTGATATTTATCTTTGAAGTAAAGTCCTTTCTAATGATTAAAATAAAACATATGCATGTCTCAGAAAACAAATAAATAGGACAGAAGGGCAGAATATAAAGGTTAATCTCTCTATTCCCGTAGCCATTCACCTTCTAATTTTCACATATTGTTTTTAAATTCTGAAACATTTTTGTTCGTTTGTAAAACAAATGGCCCACTATTCAGAGTTTTCTGTGAGTTGCCTGTTCACATCTTTTGTCTATTTTTCTACTTTTTACTGCTCTTTTGTTTGACTTTTTTCTTTTTGATTTCTAGGGTTTATATCCTGTATTCTGAAGCCCTGAACATATTATGGTCTTTTCACATTGAGTATCTTATTTTTTGCCACTTGAAATCCTCTTTAATGCAATTGACTGCATCAACATTTTCTTTTTTCTTAATTTTATTTATTTATTTATTTTTGACCACACCGTGCAGCAGGTAGAATCTTAATTCCTTGACCAAAACCCACATACCCTGCATTGGAAGCACAGAGTCTAAACCACTGGACCCTCAGCGAAATCCCAATATTTTCTTTTAAAGTTTTGTTATTTTTATTTTGATGAAGAATCCTCCCTCACCCTTGATATCATGGTATTTTCTGTTTTCTTCTAAAAGTTTTCAGTGGTGCATTTTCATATTGAGTTATCTAATCTATCTGAATTTTATTTTGTGAATGATCTAATAACAGGAATCTAATTTATCTTCTTTTTAATAGCCAGTTACACAGAACCGTTTGCCAACTAATTCATTTCCTCTCTACCAAGTTGTCACATACACATCCCCACAGAAGGGGGTTTTCCTAGTGGCTCAGACAGTAAAGAATCTGCCCTCAGTGAGGGAGCCCAGTGTTCAATCCCTGTGTCGGGAAGATCCCCTGGAGAAGGGAATGGCAATCCCCTCCAATATTTTTGTCTGGGAAATCCCATGGACAGAGGAGCCTGGCAGGCTGCAAAGAGTCAGACACGACTGAATAACTAACACATTCACAGAAAGGTGGTCTTCTCTGAGCTCTATTCTAGCATATTAGTCTGATACACCTGTTGTACATATCACATTTCTTCTGAGGAAGCTTAACATCTTTTAAGATGTGTTCCTTCTTGTTTTATTTTGAAAAATTGCCTTGATTCTTCCTGGACATTTCCAAAGTAACAAAATTCCAAAATCTAAAATCCATAGAAAACATGTGCTTTTAAAATCACCCTTGCCAAGTTTTGGGACTAATTCATTAGCATACTTTTATTGGCTTCCCTTGAATTTAGAGATTATTTTGAGGAAAACTGACCTTTGTGTAAAACTTCTAAGTTTTGTAGCAAGGCATTATAAATTTCTCCAAAATTTTTAGGTATGGTTTATTAGATTTATTCCTAATCGTTTTTTGTTGCTGTTGTATATCATTATTTTAACTATATGTCTAGTTCTTCTTTCCTTTTATCTATGAACTGTATTGATTTTTAAAGTATTAATCATTTTTCTAGTAATCTCACTCAACTCTTTTATTTGTTGTAGTGGTTTGTTGAATTTCCTGGATTTTTTTACAGAGTCAGCCATGTTATCATTGAAAAATGACATATTTGTTTCTCTCCTTTTAATCCTTACAGTCTCTTCCTTCTTGTTTCTTTTTTTTTTCTCAGCAGAGGATGG
This sequence comes from Oryx dammah, assembly GCF_014754425.2. Lineage (NCBI taxonomy): Eukaryota > Metazoa > Chordata > Mammalia > Artiodactyla > Bovidae > Oryx > Oryx dammah. The sequence goes on along the minus strand of NW_024070194.1, from coordinate 23,950,008 downwards.
CTTGGCTTGGAAAAGAATATTTAAAAATGTATACAAATGCATAACTGAATCACATTACTGTACAGCAAAAATTAACACAACATTACAAATCAACTATGGCGGTGGTGGTTGTTTAGTCACTAAGTCGTGTCTGACTCATGACCCAAGGACTGCAGCCCACCAGGCTCCTCTGTCCATGGAATTTCCCAGACAAGGATACAAGGGTGTGTTGCCATTTCCTTCTCTAGGGGATCTTCCCAACTCAGGGACCGAACCTGCATCTCCGGTATTGCAGGCGGATTCTTTACCACTGAGCCACCAGGAAACCCCTAAATCAACTCTATTTCAATTCAAAAAGAGAGAGATGCCCGTGACCCAAATAAATCAATGTACAAGAGCACAGGAAGATGGTCTCGGTTCTCTGGGCAGAACCTTGGGTATAGTGTTGAATACAAGTAGTAATAGGGAGATTTTTGTCTTCTTTCTAACTTTGGTGAAATATTTTCATCATTAAGAATGTTTTCTATAGACTTGTGGTGGATACTCTATCAAATTCAATTGCTCTTATAGAAAGAGGGTGTTGATTTGTTTAAACCCGAAAGTATATGGAATTTTATCAAATGTCTCTTACACATCCACTGATGTAATCAAGGAGCCTGAAAATATTCATCGAATGCATTGTTTTCATCTTCAAAACAACTCAGTGAGTCGGGTATTGGCTTCCCCATCTACGAAGTGGGCAGATGAGGTGCAGAGAGGCCACCCCACTGGGTGACGTCAGATTCTGAACAGTAAGCAGATCTGTTGATCTTTAGAGCCTATGATCTTTTTGCTAACCCTCCAGGTGGCCCCTGGGAAAGTCAACAAAAACCTGGGCATTAGTGGAGCTCCAGGTTTGTGCAGGGTGGAGAGAGGAATATTGAAAACAGCCAGAGACACTCCTGGAGGCTGGCTCCCCGGGGCAAAAGGATTCTCCAGATTAGCTTCATGGCCTCAGTCACTTCATCTATCAGATGGGAGCCTCAAAGTGCCAGTGCCTGACACAGTCAATTCCAAGTGGTCAAGAGATCTGAAAGTCACCATGGTTACCTGGTGACCACATCTACTGTCAGTAACTGGTATCCAGAGAGGTCCTACAAAGTGTACAATGGCACATGACTTAACAAGGTTTAGGGTGGGATGATTTGGGAGAATGGCAATGAAACATGTATACTGTCATGTAAGAAACGAATCACCAGTCTATGTTCGATACAGGATACAGGATGCTTGGGGCTGGTGCACGGGATGATCCAGAGAGATGATATGGGGTGGGAGGTGGGAGGGGGGTTCAGGATTGGGAACTCATGTCCACCAGTGGCAGATTCATGTCAATGTATGGCAAAACCAATACAGTATTGTAAAGTAAAATAAAGTACAAATAAAAATTAAAAAAACAAGGTTTAACAGGATTGCTGGAAAAAATAGAGAATTCCTAGTTAATTTTGAATTGTGGATAAATAACACTTGTTTTTTTTTAAAGTATAAGTATTAATAATTCTACAAATGGGCGTCCAGGTGGCTCAGTGGTAAAAAATCTGTCTGCCAATGCAGGAGACACTAGTTCGATCCCTGGGTTGGGAAGATCCCCTGAAGAAGGGAATAGCTACCCACTCCAGCATTCTCACCTGGAGAATTCCATGGTCGGAGGACCCTGTAGGGCTATAGTCTGTGGGGTTGCAAAGAGTTGGACATAACTGAGCAGCTAAAATTTCACTTCCAATGCTAGGGCACAGGTTTGATCCTTGGCCAGAGAACTAAGATCCTACATGCTGCACAGTGTGGCAAAATATAAATAAAAATAAAAATTATTCGTTGTTCACCCAAAATTCAAGTGTAGGGCCGATTATATTTTTACTCTCTCTCTCTGTCAACCCTGCCTAGAAAGAATGCTTGACAAAAAGTTTAACCTGAATCTAATTAAGCCTGTAAACCCAACTTCCAGTTTACAGAAAAGAGAAGGACTAAGTTAAAAATACTCCATGGACTGTAGCCTGCCAGGCTCCTCTGTCTATGGGATTTTCCCTGCAAGAATACTGGAGTGTGTTACCATGCCCTCCTCTAGGGATCTTCCCAACCCACAGATCAAACATTGGCAGGCGGGTTCTTTACCACTTAACCACCAGGTAAGCCTTCCCAGTCCTACATTATTTGACTTTTTGGTCGAAAGTAGGAATAATCAGTATTATAAAAGAAAGCATTTATGTTTACGGTAAGTGAAATTAAAATGACAGATAACGGGTACAATTTTCCATCCCTCTCTAACCATGCCTCCCAGAGGTCTGGGGTAGGGTACCCAGCAGGATTAGGGAACAAGAGGCAACCAACCTGAGCGCCAGCATCTCATACAGGCAGCTGTGCCCAGCGTGGGGTGCCCACAAGTCTGTGGAGCTTCTGGGTGGTCCTGACCCTTTCACTGGAAATGAGGACGATCCAGCTGGCTGTGTCTGCCAATTTAAGGGCCTCACCTCCTCCTTCCCAGGCTCTGCTCTGCTGGCCAGAGTGTGGTCCGTGTCAGAGTCAGAGTCAGCACTGGCGTCAGCAAGAGTTGAGAGAGACTGGTTCAGCCTTGGCCCACTTGATGCCCGGGTCTGCTCAATGGTGTGGGGAAGTCGGCCTGGGAGGTCCCATCATCATGGCCCACTAGCGAGTTCCCTAACCTCTCCGAACCTCAGTTTTCACATATCTAAAATGGAAATGAGGGACTTCCTCGGTAGTCTAGGAGCTAAGGCTCCATGCTCCCAATGCAGGGGTCCCAGGTTCGATCCTTGGTCAGGGAACTAGATCCCAGGTGTCATAACTAAGAGTTCATATGCTGCAACTGAAGATCCCGCATGCTACAGCCAAATAAATATAATAACTAACTAACTAAAATGGAAATGACATTCTCAACCTCTTGGGGTTTGGGGAAGGAAGGAGTGAAAGGTGATATCGTCAAAGTCCTTAATGAGTGTCCAAAGTGGGAGCCTTGACTTTTAAAAAGGGACTTGTTTTGTGGTGTGTTCAGCATGTATGGTTCCGTAGCATCAGCACCTGAGAAGCCCAGGCTGACAGGTCCCCTCTCAGATCAGGGTTGAGTGAGACATGTCACCTTCTCAAACTGCACCCCTCCTCCCCTGTCACCCGGGGTCCACAATGTCCCTCCGCCCTGTGGTTCCCAGCACTGCCCCGAACCATCTCTTCCCCAGCTTTCATTTTGCAAACATATACGGAGCATGTGTCACGCTCCCAGCACTATTCTGGGCAATAGGGATAGAGCAGGGATCAAAACAGACTAAAAACCCTGTCCTCTGGGGGCTTGTTCCACTGAAAGGACCAATAAACTAATGTCAAACACAGAGAACGTCAGAAGATGCCAACGCTGACTTAAAAAAACAGTCACAACCTATACGCTGAGTTGTTTTAGCATTAAATTCTGTAACTTAAGATATCTGGTTTTCTTTAAAAGTATTCACAGAAATACTTTTGATGTTTGGACTACCTGCCCTTGGTTACAAACTTCTATATATAACCTGACTTCTCCCTCCACCTCCTTGGAGCAGTTCGCTCAGGGTCACTTGAGATGCTGTCTCCTGGGCTGGAAGTCCTAAAAATTCCCAGAGAAAACATAACTCTCCACTTTTAGGTTGTGACTTTTTTTTTTTTTTTAAATTGACACCAAGGACCAGAGAAGAGAATTAGGCAGGTGGGACAAGCGGGGGGACTTCCCAAGGGGTATTTTAATTATGACAATTTGCAGTGCTTCACTTATCTGGCATTTTCTTATTTATTACTTGTTGGTCAATCAACCCCTCACTGCCCTGACTCTAGGATAAGAGCCCGAGGACATGGGGCACCTGTCCTTTATCCACTGCTGTATCTATAGGGGTTACCTCTGTCCCTGATGCATCTAATCACAAGAGGAACACCCATCCTCAAGCAGTGCTGAGATCTCAACAACAACAAAAGTATGTTAAGGTTGGGGCTTCCCAGGTGGCACAAGTGGTAAAGAACCCATCTGGTAGTGCAGGAGACACAGAGACAGGTTCGATCCCTGCATCGAGAAGGTTCCCTGGAGAAGGGCGTGGTAATCCACTCCAGTATTCTTGCCTGGAGAATCCCACGGAAAGAGGAGCCTGGCGGGCTACAGTCCACAGGGTTGCAAAGAGTCGGGCATGACTGATGCAACTTAGCATACACGTTAAAGTGGGAAAAGCTTGGATTGGCTGAAATCCTCAGAACTTCATTCAAGTACCTTAATGGCACTTTGCACATTGCTCACAGCTTCCCAGTTTTCCTTTAGCCTTAAGGAAAAGTTGAAAACTACAAGTGGACTGTGAAATAAGAGCGAGGTGGCCACCTAATGGAAGATAAATGTGATTGAGGCTCACAATAATTGTAGGTTATGAGGAAGTATTAATTCCTCTATCATCCGAAGGGCCTGGGGGCTAAACGTCTGGATGGTAATGGCACAAACAGGTGCTTTTTTGGCGGGAAGAGTCAGAGCCAGCGTGACCGTATGATTTATCAGACAGGGCGATTCTGAGAGTGAAAGGGTTTGATATTAGGAATTCCCCCAGCTCAGGAGACACCCTTCAGGACCATCTCAAGAAAACCTCTAAACAGATCATCCTTAGTCAGGCGGGCGGCTCTCAGCCAGGGGTGGGGGTAGGGGTGGGGGTGGGGCGACTTTGCCCCCAGAGAACACTGGGAAATGGCTGAAAACATTTTTGGTTGTCACAATTTGTGTGTGTGTGTGTGTGTGTGTTGGGGGGTGGTGTTTACTACAGATGTCTAGTGCTTAGAGGTCACGAATTCGGCTAAACATCCTACAGAATACAGGATGCCACCCCTCTCCCCGCACTGAGAGGTAAACGGCCCCCAAAGTCAGCAAAGCTCAGAACGGGGACCCCTGATGGAGTCAGACTTTTCATCTGATGCAGAATGGGGTTAGGGTTGACTTTTCAGCCTTTTTGGAAGGGGTCTGGGTGAAACTGTCGCTTTAATTTAGTACTCCTAGATGGCACAGCCGTCTAACTTGACCAAAGAAACATCTGAGCAGTGAACACCAGCATCCACTCACCTGAGTGGAATTCTACTGGGTTAATGTCTGCTCTTGCAACTTGCTCTTTCCTTGTTAGTGTCAATGCTGTGAGTTTGTTTTAAATGACCTGCGTTATATCGGAATACAATCTTTATTTTTTTTTAAATTCTGAAGAGGTAACCGACTGAACTCATTTGCATCTCTAGGCTCTCCTCTGAGTGTCAGTTCACAAGCACATATAACTTAAGGCAGGCTTTGTTCTCTCCTCAGTCCCTGATGTCATCTGTGGCTTCTGCCTCATTATTTGAAGCACCTGGGAGGCATTCCATTGTATGGATGCACCCTTGCTGAACCCCTTCCCCCGCTAAACGGACCCTGAGGTTATTCCAGTTTTTCCTGTCGTAACAAAGAGAGATAAAAGGCACATCCTGACGTGGACTTCTGAAGATGAGGTTGCTGGGATGGAAACTGCTGAGTCACGGGGTCAGCTCTGATTTAAGTTTTGTTAAAACTCTTCTACAGGGATTGAAATTTTAATGCCATGATCATATATTCCCTGAATCTAAACAAATACATGCTGGGCTGGCCCCAAATGTCCCCTGTGAAAAGGACTTTTTTTCCTGTACTGACCATACTTTGGGTTTGGCCCTCACAAGGATACTGCATTCAATCAGATATGGTTTCTAGGCTCTGATAAAACAATCATGTCTGACTCTTTGCAACCCATGGGCTGTAGCCCACCAGGCTCCTCTGTTCATGGGATTTCCCAGGCAAGAATACAGGAGTGGATTGCCATTTCCTCCTCCAGGGGATCTTCCCAACCCAGGGATCGAACCCAAGTCTCTTGTGTCTCCTGCGTTGGCAGGAGGATTCTTTACCACTGAGCCAGCTGGGAAGCCCTTCTGATAAAACAGGGTCTCCTAATAGTAACAGATGTCAAGGAATGCTTTATACCTTAGTCTTCCATAGAGGGGAAGAAATGAATGATTAACACACATATATGTATTTATTTACCGTCCACAGTATGGTAATTACAGGGAAAAGGTCCTTTTCACTGGGGACATTTGGGATCAGCCCAGCATATAAACTACACCTGAGAAAGCCCAGTGCATGGACCCATTTTCCCCCATTTCCTGGGTCTTACTGGACTGTGGACAATGGATAATTCAGAGCCATTTTAGGTGGAAATACAGTGAAAACTCTGTTATCCACCAGTTCTCAGGAATCTATAGGGAGGCCCCCAGTGAACAGGGCGAGGATGGTCTCTTCTGTTGCGGAGCGCCCTCTTCCTGCCCCAGTGGGTCTCAGGAAGAGAAAAGATGCCTTGCTTACAGTCACGCCCTTTCTGGAACACTGACGAGGTAGCAGGCTGGTCATTTTCATGCCAAGGACAAATGGGAGGACCCACTGTGCTCCCTGACATTCTGGGCACTGCCGTACAGTCACGTATGACACTGACCTCGATTTGGCTCCCATGGGGCTCCTGATCTACGAGGGGAGATGGATTTAATTTTAAAAGCAGACAGACATACCGTCACAAAGTGTGGCACCGGGTTGGACTTGGGGTGGGGCAGTACTCCAGGCAGAAGGAGCAGTGCTTGACTGGCTGTGCACCTTGCTGTTGTTATTCAGTCGCCAAGTCATGTCCGACTCTTTGCAACCCTATGGACTGCAGCACACCAGACCTCCCTGTCTTTCACCATCTCCTGGAATTTGCCCAAGTTCATGTCCGTTGAATTGGTGATGCCATCCAACCATCTCATCCTCTGTCCTCCCCTTCTCCTCCTGCCTTCCATCTTTCGCAGCATTGGGGCCTTTTCCAATGAGTTGGCTGTTCGCGTTAGGTGGCCGAAGTATTGGAGCTTCAGCTTCTCTAAAGTGACGAGTTATGCCCACTCGGCCGAATGGCCTGGAGCTGTCACCTACCCTCTCTGAACCTCCCCCTTTCACGTACAGAGTAGAAATAACAACCATCGCTTCACTGGAGAATCCCAGGGACGGCAGAGTCTGGTGGGCTGCTGTCTATGCGGTCGCACAGAGTCGGACACGACTGAAGCGACTTAGCAGCAGTAGCAGCAGCAGCTTCACTGTATTGAATGGTCCCCATATAATTTATCATCTGGATGCTTTTGAGAATAATAAAAGGACACTTTTAACAATGATGCTGGGAGAGCAGGCATGAGCCGGGTCTACTGTGGGTGAACAGAGATGCTTGGCCCTGCTCCTGTGAGCACACGGGGTGTACCGGCTGGAGCTACGCATACACACCCTCACTGTCAGAGTAGGAAGCATCATCCTGATTTTACAGATGAAGAAACTGCCCATTATCACCAGGGAAGTAGGTGCAGCAACCAGAATTTTTATGCAGGATTTTTGATTCCCAAACCCAAGAAGGGGATTATTATGCTCTCCTGAGATTAAGCTGAAATATTTGCGTGTATAGTTGTCATTGCCAAAATGTATTCAAGTTGTCTGGCTATAGGAGGACAGCTTTGATAAATGGGAACTATTATTCTTGTAATTAGTGAGAACAAAAACTCAAATCATCCCAGTGTTAAGCAATACTGGGATCAGGTAAAAATCACTTGTGTCTGCTCCAAGACATATCTGGTTCTGGAAGATAAGATTATGCCTCAGCTCTACTTTCAAAACTCCACCACTTGGGCCCACCATTCCAAAGCTGCTGTGTCAGAAACAACCCAATTGCAGCCAGCCCCTTGCCTTGTGAAACTGCTATAAACTCCCCAAACCAGGGCCCTAAAACCCTATAAATACCATTCCCTAATTTTCCTAATTCTCGAAACTCTGTTGAAGTGCTGTCCTTTATTGCAGGAGGACTAATAAACCCAGCTTTGCTTGATCGACAGGTTTTCCCAGCAGAGTTAAGGTCTAGGAAGACATTAAAAATGCTTTTTTTCTTATTATTCTACAAAATAGAGTACACCAAGGCTGTATATTGTCACCCTGCTTATTTAATTTACATGCGGAGTACATCATGAGAAATGCTGGGCTGGATGAAGCACAAGCTGGAATCAAGATTGCGGGGAAGAATATCAATAACCTCAGATATGCAGATGACACCACCCTTATGGCAGAAAGTGAGGAAGAACTAAAGAGCCTCTTGATGAAAGTGAAAGAGGAGAGTGAAAAAGTTGGCTTAAAGCTCAACATTCAGAAAACTAAGATCATGGCATCTGGTCCCATCACTTTATGGCAAATAGATAGGGAAACAGTGTCAGACTTTACCTTTTTGGGCTCCAAAATCACTGTGGATGGTGACTGCAGCCATGAATTTAAAAGACGCTTACTCCTTAGAAGAAAATTTATGACCAACCTAGACAGCATATTAAAAAGCAGAGACATTACTTTGCCAACAAAGGTCCATCTAGTCAAGGCTATGGTTTTTCCAGTAGTCATGTATGGATGTGAGAATTGGACTGTAAAGAAAGCTGAGCGCTGAAGAATTGATGCTTTTGAACTGTGGTGTTGGAGAAGACTCTTGAGAGCTTGAGAGTTCCTTGGACTGCAAGGAGATCCAACCAGTCCATCCTAAAGGAGATCAGTCCTAGGTGTTCATTGGAAGGACTGATGTTGAAGCTGAAACTCCAATACTTTGGCCACCTGACACGGAGAGCTGACTCATTTGAAAAGACCCTGGTGCTGGGAAAGATTGAGGGCAGGAGGAGAAAGGGATGACAGAGGATGAGATGGTTGGATGGCATCACTGACACATTGGGTAGACTCCGGGAGTTGGTGATGGACAGGGAGGCCTGGCGTGCTGCGGTTCATGGGGTCGCAAAGAGTCGGACACAACTGAGCGACTGAAGTGAACTGAACTCAACAAAATAGAGACAACCATAGTGTGCTAGACACGATAGTGGTCTCCAAAAGCTACCCACAAGCATACGACCAGAACCTGGGAATAGGACACCCTATTCAGCAAAAGGGGCTTTGCAGACATGATGAAGTATCTCGAAGTGGGGAATTATCCTGGATTGTCTGGGTGCACCCAGCATCATCACAAAGACCCTTATCAGAGAGGGCGGGAGATCAGAGGTAGACATGTAATGATAGAGGCAGAGGCTGGGATGATGGCTTAAAAACCTTCCTGGATCAAGGAAGGCAGGTAGTCTCTGCAAGCCAGAAAGGGTAAAAGAATGGATTTTCACTTAAAACCTGGAGAAGAAACACAGCTCTGCCAGCCCATTTTAGACTTCTGCCCTCCAGAACTGTAAGACAATAAAAATGTGTTGTTTTAGGTTACTGAGTTTATGGTAATTTGTTACAGGAGTCATGAGAAACAAATACACCAAACATTCAAGAGAGAGAAGCTATGTGATAATTGTCAGCAGAGAATAGCAGAGAAGCTAGAATACAGGCTAGAGCTAAACTCCCGGGACTTCGTATCCCTTCCCTGCCACTTCTAGGCTGGGCTATGTTGACTGAGTTACTAAGTAACTCTCTGAGCTTTAGTCTTTCCAGAACAAGGATGATACAAGTAACAGCATGGGAAAGTTACTGCGCTGATAAAAGAAAAGCTATTGTGGAATGAGCCTAGGGATGAACCTAGCGCAGTGCCTGGCACAGAGCTGGGGTTAGTGCGTCTCAGCACTGAGGTCAGAAATGGAGGAACTGGGGAATCGCTCCTCATTTGTTTTCCCAGGATGGAACAGAGCCAAGAGCAGGAGTTACTGGGATAACCAGGCGAATCTCAGCCACACTGCTACCGCCAGTCATCAGTATCTTTCCCTTACTTCATTTCCTAATTCACACGGCCAGTTGCATATCTTGCAAAAATGATTTCCAAGGGTACGTTGCAGGTTCGTCTGTGATCTGGCAGGTCTTGAGGGAGCTGAAGATCCTTGGGCCTGACCTTCCTTCCCCACGGTCGCTGTTTCCTCTTAGGCTCCAGACATGCCTCTTATTTGGTTTAGATATCAATGCTGCTTTCCAAAACGGTGATAGGCGACCTTCCCAGACACCATGGAGGTAGATACTGGAGTCTGAGTGCCACCAAGTCGGTGCCCGACCCTGGAGCCACATCAGCCCAGGAGGGGCTAGTAGAGGATGGAAGAACCCTTTCAGACCCAGGCAGTTCCACCCTGCCAAGGTAGTCAGGGTCAGGACTCCCCAGAAGTTTAGGGAGAAGATGCAAACATTCCCATTTCTGGTCTCCAGGCTGACCCCTCCACTGGGCTGTCCTTCCCTAACTGCTAGGAACCCTAACTCTGACATCTGCCTTAGGCCTGAGATCCGGTGGGTAAAGGGATGGGAGATTACTGGCTGTTATCTCAATGTTGTCAAACACTTTTTTCTCCTAGTTTTTCTAAGACATATTTGACATTTTCAAATACCTTTGAAATAAGGCTACTCATTTTTAGCATTATTCCAAAAAAGATATTTTTTCTGTAAACAAAAGACTTTGTTTCATGAAACAAATACTATGATTCTTGTTCACAGATAAAAAATTCAATAGCTTCAAAAATTTAAAAATTTTAATAAAGGACACCTAAATATACACATTGGAGAAGGAAATGGCAACCCACTCCAGTACTCTTGCCTGGAAAATCCCATGGACGGGGGAACCTGGTAGGCTACAGTCCATGGGGTCGTGAAGAGCTGGACACAACTGAGTGACCTCACTTTCACTTTCAAATATACACATGGATTTAGTGTACAGTAAAGGGTATAATTTTCCTTTCGGTGAAAGAAGAAATGGTTATCCAATAAACCATATAAAGTCCCATTTGGAAAAATAAAAAATCTATAAAGCAGAGATTTTTTCATTTATTTAATTGGAGGCTAATTACTTTACAATATTGTAGTGGTTTTTGCCATACATTGACATGAATCAGCCATGGGTTTACATGGTTCCCCATCCTGAGCCCCGCTCCTACCTCACTCCCCATCCCATCCCTCTGGGTCATCCCAGTGCACCAGCCCTGAGCACCCTGTCTCATGCATCAAACCTGGACTGGCGATCTGTTTCACATATGATAACATACATGTTTCAATGCTATTCTCTCAAATCATCCCACCCTCGTCTTCTCCCACAGAATCCGAAAGACTGTTCTATACATCTGTGTCTCTTTTGCTATCTTGCATATAGGGTTATCTATCGTTACCATCTTTCTAAATTTCATATATATGCATTAGTATACTGTATTGGTGTTTTTCTTTCTGGCTCACTTCACTCTGTATAATAGGCTCCAGTTTCATCCACCTCATTAGAACTGATTCAAATGGATTCTTTTTAATGGCTGAGTAATATTCCATTGTGTATATGTACCACAGCTTTCTTACCCATTTGTCTGCTGATGGACATCTAGGTTGCTTCCATGTCCTGGCTATTATAAACAGTGAAAGCAGAGATTTAAAATGGGAAAATCTAACTTGAGCCTTAAGCATGCCATCTTTGGGGGTCAGCTTCCCAGGTGGGCAGCTGGAAATGCAGACCTCTGTGGGAATGAACAATGGACCTCTGAAAAGTCTCTTCCATCTTCTTGCTGGGAATTAACCCATTTGCCTTATAATTAGCCATCTTCCAAAACTCTAGAATTCAACTGTTCTCAATGTCATTCTCCATTGTTAATGCGCATCAGAGTCCCTGAAGGGATTGTTAAATGGTAGATTGCTGGGCATAACCCTCTAGTTTTTCTCTGATTCCAGGCTTCCTTGATAGCTCAGCTGGTAAAGAATCCACCTGCAATACAGGAGATCCCAGTTCGATTCCTGGGTCGGGAAGATCCTCTGGAGAAGGGATAGGCTACCCACTTCGGGATTTCCTGGTGGCTCAGATAGTAGAGAATCCACCTTCACTGCAGGTGACCTGGGTTTGATGCCTGGGTTGGAAAGATCCTCTGGAGGAGGGCATAGCAACCCACTCCAGTATTCTTGCCTGGAGAATCCCCATGGGCAGAAGAGCCTGGTGGGCTACAGTCCATAGGGTCACAAAGAGTTGGACATGACTGAGCAACTAAGCACAGCTCTGACTCTGATTCAGTTGGTCTTGGTGGAAGGAGGGGGTGGGCAGGAGTTTGGTGGTGCTGATTCTGCTGGTCTGGGACCACACTTTGAAGACTGCTGGTCTAGAACTGGAGATCTGAGGGCTTGGGGCACTGTGCCTGACATAGTCATCATGAGCCAGCCAACGCTGGGTGCTCAGTTAATATTCAATTGACAGTCTTAAAAGCCCACTGTGTGAGGGTCTCTGCCCAAGACCAAGGGCCCTGCTGCTGAACACCTGGAGGAAAATCAAGGATGTTCTCGGCCTCTGGGAAGTCAGGAATAGCACCTATAAGAAAAGGAACCCATACTTGAGCCCAACATAGGCAGTGGGAGCTGGCCCCACAATGAATAAGGCGGGCCAGGGGAAGGGAAGGGGAAGTGAACAGTAGCAGGTAACCGACCAGGTGTATGACCTACAGAAGCGCCTGGTGACCACGATCCAACAGTGTGACATAAAAAACCATAAGGGTGCTGCTGTCTGCCAAGCCTTGAACCAGAATCTCTAGATTCATCTTAACCACAAACCCACAGGGAAATGAAGTCCAGTCAAGGCAATTTCACTGGTTACCAAGCTGACATGATCATGACATCTTCCCATTGACTTAAGCCTAAATTTATGCCCTGTGGCCAAGTTTTACACTTTCTTTATAAAGATTTTATACATCTTTTGCTAGATTTAGCTTGAGTATACTTTTTGTTAAGAGTTTTGCCAATCATCCTAGTAATACTTCCTTTATATTAAAAGGATCCAATCTCTAGGGAATGGTCATCATTTACTTGAGATATGATAATGGTATTTAGACATACATATTTGACAGCAATACGTTGATGCGTATACATGTAAAGTTTATGTGGCAAAATCTTAATATAGTGTATCAGTTTTTCAACTTTCCTATATGTTTGAAATCTTCAAAATAAAAAATAGAAAAAATTTAAAAAAGAATCCAATCTCAGTCACACTTTGCCGCTAGTTGTCTTGTCTTTTCTGTCTTTTCCATTCAGAGACTTTCCTCCGTCTTTTCTCAGCCCTCATGACCTTGACGTCTTTGAAGATTACAGAACAAGTATTTGCTGAATGAGGCGTCCCACGTGGTGCTACTGGTGAAGATCCCGCCTGCCAATGCCGCAGACGCAGAAGACGGAGGAGACAGAGGGTTTGAACCCTGGGTCAGAAAGATCCCTGGAGGAGGAAATGGCAGCCCACTCTGGTATTCTTGCCTGGAGAATTCACAGGACAGAGGAGGCTGGCAGGCTACAGTTCCTTGGGGTCACAAGAGCTGGACACAGCTGAGCGCGTATGTACATGTTTCTTTCCTGGGATGAGACTCCAGTTACATGTCTGCCTGGAATTTCAACAGAAGGGATGTTTTGTTCTTCTTGTCTCCTATCAGGTAGCACATGATTTCAACTTGTCCTGTGACTGCTGATATGAGCACTGATCTCTAGATTAAGGTGTTTTGCTCAAGTTTCTCCACAGTAATGTTACTTTTCCTTGTCTGTATTTAATAAGTGTTTCAAGGTGAGATACTTAATTTTCCATCCCAATTCTACTTTCACTCACTAATTTTAGCATCCATGGGCGTTTCTTGTCTGAATTATTCTTATGATGACTACCAAAGAGTAATTTTCTAATTCCATCATTCTCTTTACATTTAATTAGTTTGCATTGCAGTGTTAAGAAAAGCTTCTTTTTTCCTCATTTACTTATTCAGTTTAAAACTTATGTCAGTGTGAACTCAAGGATTCCTATTTCATTCAGTGGATTTTTTGTGAGTTTCCTTTGTTTGTGTGGCTTTGCTGCTTGGGGGATCTTAGTTCCCCCACCAGGGATCGAGCCCACGCTTCCCACAGTGGAAGTGCAGTCTTAACCTTTGGACTGCCAGGGAAGCCCCCAGAGGGTGCATTTTAAAGTGATCTCTAGTTTATGGGGTGGCACAAAGTACAGTTTTGATATTGGCTCTACAAAGACCTCCAACTGGACCCCAGGAATGTGCAACCAGTCTAATACAGACACGAGGCACTGTGGGAGATAAAAGATGATCCCCAGTTCCAAAGAGTGGGGTGGGAAAGGGAGCACCTGAATTCATCATCTTTCACCCCCTTGTTTGTCCATCCTTGGTCAGTCTGCAATCTGTGAAAGGGCTCCGGCTGGTTCTGATCCCCAGTCTTCATGAGAAATGCTCCAAAAGAAACTCAGAAACAATAGCAGAGCCAGACTGAGACTTTCGTGTCCACAGCATTGAGGACACTCTGGCAAGGATGACCCAAGGCTGCCAGCGGACGCCAGGTATATGGCATCCAGACACTCCAGGAGGGTCGACCCACGAAGCAGCTCAGGTGTGGGATCTGATGTGCTCCTTTTGGGGGTTCAGGCCGGAGGAGTCTCAGATGGGATCTGCCCCTCCCCCCGTCCCGAAATCCTGGGGCAGATTTTGTTCTTCCCCAGAGACGATGGGGTTGCCATCGCCCTCAGCGAGCTGGGGTATTTCCAGCGAGGGATGTCCCTGCCCCTCTTCCCACGGGTGTACTGTTACAGGGCGGGAAGAACCTCTGGAGGCATTCACGCTTCCCTCCTTCCCATCCCTGGAGGTTTCATTCATCTGGGTTCTCAGGCAGGTGGGGGTGGGGAGCAGCTGAGGGCTGGGGGGACCAGTGGAAGAAGGTGCCTCTATCTGGGTCCCGACTGTATGTCAGGAACTGAGGCAGGAGCTTTATGAAAGTGGCTTGGTGTCTTCTATTTCATTTTTCACCAAGCAATGAGTGGGGGTAGTTGGTTTGCTCTGGGTGACAGAGAAGATGTAAGTAAAATTTGAGGACGGTCTTCCTAGAAGAAAATACTTCCTAATAACCTCTTTTTTTTTTTTTGGCCGTGCCTTGCAGCTTTTGAGGTCTCAGTTCCACAACCAGGGATCAAACCCAGGCCACAGTAGTGAAAGCCCAGAATCCTAACCAGTGGGCCACTAAGAAACACCTTCTCTATCTCTTTATATAACACCCTGCTCCCCAAAAGCTCAAAGCTTCTGGTGACACCATATGTGTTAGTGGCTGTGAACCCAGTTCCTTGAGCTGAGCAAACAGGTTCAAGTCTGGACCCTTCCAGAGATTCCCACTTGCCAGGCTGCTGGGAAGATAAAATGGGGTAAAATGGAATAACAGGGCTGTGAAGTGCACAGTTCCATCATCCCTCTAAGACAACAGGTATTTGATCAAAATCAAAGGACGGCACCTGTAGCCACACAGTTTGCTGAGATGGAGCAGCTCCTGAAAAGGTGGCCTGGTGGAGTGCAAGGTCCCTCCCCTCTCTCTTCTCCCTGTGTCACAGCTTCCTCTTCTGTAAAGTGATGGGGTTTGGGGCAAGATCTGCATTCAATGCCCTCAATCCCACACAGCAGGGTGCTTCCCGGAGAACCCAGAACCATTCTTAGGTTCCCTGGGCACCTCCTTATCCTCACACTGAAGATGCAGCTTCTGACCTCACTGCACCCCCTTCTGCAATGCCCTCCTGGGACCTTCTGTCCACGAGGGTCCTTGCCGGTACCCAGAGCTTTCACCTCACTGCTAAACCAAGAAGCAGCAAGGCCGAACCCAACAGTATGAGTCTTGAAAAGTCTCGGCTTCTGCTTTCTTTTCTCCAGAGCCTCAGCTTCTTTCTCTGTGAAATAAGGAGGTCACTCCCTGTTGATTCAGCGGTAAAGAATCCGCTTGCAATGCAGAAGACCCAGGTTTGATCCCCAGGTCAGGAAGATCCCCTGGAGAAGGAAATGGTTACCCACTCCAGTATTCTTGCCTGGAGAATTCCATGGATAGAGGAGCCTGGCAGGCTACATACAGTCCTTGGGGTCGCAAGGAGTCAGACACAACTGAGCAACTAACACACACACACACATAATGACCCCCTAATCCCTTCCAGTGCTAAACATCCAACCCATCCAGGCCTTCTATGTCCTTGTTTTAAGGTAACACTGAAGGAAGATGCTCTTCCTGTAACCTCTGAAGGGCAATCCCCTCAACCGTACTCAGGAGAGTTTGCAAAAGCCAGTGACAGAGACAACATCATTTGCCCTTGAGATGAGAGCATTTCAGTCTCCACGATTTGGGTAAGAAACATGAATCCTCCTGGGTCGTACAACCAGGGTGGTCAAGCCAGGACTTGAGCGTAGGCCTCTAGATCCCAGACAAGTCTGGTAGCTCCCGTCAGTTCAGTTCAGTTCAGTTCAGTCGCTCAGTCATGTCCGACTCTTTGCGACCCCATGAATCGCAGCACGCCAGGCCTCCCTGTCCATCAGCAACTCCCGGAGTTCACTCAGACTCACATCCATCAAGTCCTTGATGCCATCCAGCCATCTCATCCTCTGTCGTCCCCTTCTCCTCCTGCCCCAAATCCCTCCCAGCATTAGAGTCTTTTCCAATGAGTCAACTCTTCGCATGAAGTGGCCAAAGTACTGGAGCTTCACCTTTAGCATCATTCCTTCCAAAGAAATCCCAGGGCTGATCTTCTTCAGAATGGACTGTTTGGATCTCCTTGTAGTCCAAGGGACTCTCAAGAGTCTTCTCCAACACCACAGTTCAAAAGCATCAATTCTTCAGCTCTCTGCCTTATTCGCAGTCCAACTCTCACATCCATACATGACCACAGGAAAAACCATAGCCTTGACTAGACGGACCTTAGTCGGCAAAGTAATGTCTCTGCTTTTGAATATATTATCTAGGTTGGTCATAACTTTTCTTCCAAGGAGTAAGCGTCTTTTAATTTCATGGCTGCAGTCACCATCTGCAGTGATTTTGGAGCCCCCCAAAATAAAGTCTGATACTGTTTCCACTCTTTCCCCATCTATTCAGTGGGGTTTAAATCCTGATTCCACCCCTGAGTGGAGCACTGGGAACCAAGATAAAAGGGTGCAGTTCCTATGTTTAACCACAAGGTGGCGAGCTGACTTCAGTCACTGCCATTAAGGGTGAGGAGGGGCTCCTTTGGGGTCACAATTGTGCAAACATCTCTTTGCTTTCTCTCTCCAGCCCTGGATCTGGTTTTCCAGAGGTTTGCAGTAATCTTTAAAAAAGTAAAGCAAACAAAAAGGAAATCAGATCAGGTGACATGTTTAATTCCCCAAGGGCTTCTCACCAAACTGAGAATAAAATCCACAAGCCCAGGTATGTCTGGCCCCTGCGCCCTGCCCCTGCCCAGCCTGCAGCGCACCTACTCAGTGCAATGCGATGGTTCAGGCAGCTCACCTGATGCATTCAGAGAAGGGCAGTGGGCCCTTGGGGAACCCTGCCATGCTGGCATTCTATGGTTCTGTGATCTGGAGAATGAAAGCCATGTTTGGTCTTGTAGGTGTGCTGAAATCAACCGCTGGACACCTGGAACTCTGGTTTGAGAGTGATTTCATTCATTCACCAGTACTGATCCAGTCTGTGTGTGTGTGTGTGTGAGAGAGAGAGAGAGAGAGAGAGAGCGTGTGTTTATGCTCAGTCATGTCCAATTCTTTGCCACCTTTTGGGCTGTAGCTCACAAAGATCCTCTGTCCAGGAGATTTTCAGGCAAGAAATACTAGAGTGGGTTGCCATTTCCTCCTCCAGGGGATCTTCCTGACCCAGGAATCGAACCCGTGTCTCCTATGTCTTTTGCACTGCAGGCAGATGCTTTACCTGCTGAGCCATTGGGGAAGCCTACTAGATCCAGCCCCTACTAGGTGCCAAACACTTGGAACACAACTCATAAGGAAGCCAAGGGGTGTCCAAATACGCTATAACCAACCTCTTCCTGCATTCTTCAACTGACAGTAATGATAAGTATAATATGAATAAACAGAACTAGCCGAGGATGTATTTACAATTCTAGAAGATGGTGTTATGATTAAATACGTGAAAGGCAGAAGCCAATTCTATAATTTATCATTTGGAAGGAACTGAACGTCCATTTAGAAGGAAAAAACTTAGTTTCTATAATCCAGTTGTTAGGACTCTGAGCACCCACTGCAGAGGGCACAGGTTCAATTCTGGGCCGGAGAACTAAGATTCTCCAAATAGTGCAGCGCAACTAAAAAAAGGGAAAAGATAAAAAAGCAAAAGTAAGTAGTTCTGCAGGCTTACAAGATGCAAAGGAAGAGATGGAAGATTTGGGAGATGCAGAGAATAATTAAAATACTTGAAATCCTGGAGAAGGTCACAAAGGGTGGGACCTGGAGCAGGGGGAGGGACAGGACTGAGGTTGGAAGAGGAGGTTGTATGTTTCCTCCATAAACCAGGAGAAATGGGAGGAGGAAGGGGACCCAGGTGGGGATGCTTGAAGGACCACACCCCTAGGCCCTGCATTTGGGAGACAGACGCCTCTTGGCAGGACGCGGCTTGTCTCTGAGGTCTGAAGCAACTGGCCCCAGAGATGAGTCGACTTGGCCCCAGAATGGAGACCAACCCAAAATGAATGCCCTAGTTCACCCGCTCTGAGGTTGGCAGCCTCCCCGAGAAGGCTCCCCGAGAAGGCTGGGCCCGTGGGAGCTCCACCCAGCCAGAGGCCATCCAGACGGGGCCCCAGAGAACGTGGCTTTCAAGAGGATGTTTCAGCAATACTGCAGGGCTTGTCTCTGCAGAGAGAGCATGAGCAATCAACAAAGGGCTTAATCCTCCCCTTATCCTGCCTAGCACCTGGCCTGAGCTCACACTGTCTGTCCTGCTTGTTAGGTTCTTAAAGAAAGGGATCACCTGACTTGGGGAGGGACTTTCCTTATGGTCCTGTGGCTAAGACTCTGAACTCCTAATGCAGGGGGCCTGGGTTCAATCCCTGGTCAGGGAACTAGATCTCACATATCACAACTAAGACTCAGCACAGCCAAATAAATAAGCATATTTTTGAAAGGGGTTGTGGGCAGAAAGGAAGGGAAGTGGGGAGGAGAGACAGCAAATGAGGAAGAGTCCTTAATGTCAGGGGTTTATGGGGAGAAGCTTCCAGAGTGGCCTAGCCCATTCTCCCACATGCAGTTGGGTGGTGCACAATCAAGGGCACTGGCAGCTGCTCCCTGCACAGACTCTCAGCTCAGTCTGGAGATGCACCACAACGCGAATCCTGGTACCAGGCTTGCCCCAGGTCTAGGTCAGCACAATGAGCACAACTTTCCTCTGGGCAGCACCCACATCGGGTGCTTTCAAGGCTGCCCAACAACTCCAGAATCACCCTTGTTCTGCAGCTGGGGAACAAGGCTCCGAAAACATAAGCGTCCAAGCCTGCCTGGCTAAGCAGCTGCAGAGCCAGAAACCAAGCCTCTCTGAAGGGTAGGAGGCAGGATGTGTCAAGGTCCTGTGACTCTTGCTGGTTGTGTGGTCTTAGAGAGATTGCAAAGGACCTACCTCAGAGGGTCGTTTTGAGGTTTAAATGAGTTTCTACTTGGGAAGCACATAGAAAGCATCCTAGGTGGTATGTGATGTTTGGCTATTATTACAGGGGGCTATGGAGCTTCCCAGGTGGCGCTAGTGGTAAAGAACCTGCCTGCCAGTTCAGAACACATAAGAGACTTGGGGTTCGATCCCTGGGTCGGGAAGATCCCCTACAGGAGGGCATGGCACCCACTCCGGTATTCTTGCCTGGAGAATCCCATGGACAGAGGAGCCTGGCGAGCTACAGTCCATAGGGTCGCATGACTGAAGCGACTTAGCATATATGCACATAGAGGGCTATCTCTTCCCTCCCATTTCCATCAGCAACCCCGTAGCAAGACAACCCAAATAAGGGTACAATCCAAGTAAAGTCTGGGCTTTCTAAGAAGATCCCACTTCAAGCCCAACCCCCAACATTTAAAGTACTTTGCCACGCCTAAACCCTCCTTCTCGGGAACTAGCATCTCAGGTACCGTCAGTCTTTTTTTTTTTTCTTTTTAACTATTATCATTATTTTATTTATTTATTTTATTTTTAAATTTTTTTGGCTGCGCCTCTCGGCTTGTGGGATATTAGTTTCCTGACCAAGGATGGAACCCCGGGCCCTTGGAAATGAAAGCTCAGAGTCCCAAGCACTGGACCACCAGGGAACTCTCTACTACGATTTTAATTAAAATCACCTGGGGTCAAAGCAAGAGCTATTTGAAGATATTCCTTGGAGAAGTTTTCAACTTCCCTAAGAGAAAAAATATATATATATTATCCACATTTCTACGTTACCACTCTGGAAATTTCAGCAGACAACCATAAACTGTTTTTTTAGCCAGCGCATGAATTCTATGAGCATCAGAGCTAAGAAAAGTGTGTTGGGTTCAGTAGAATTGCATTCTCTTTGCTGTCTGTGGGCTCAGCTCTCCTTCCGGTCCAAATGGCAAGATGCTTTGAAAGAATTTTTTTTTTTTATGTTAAAGATTTAAGACGCTTCATGGAGGAGAAATGAAGAGCATCTAAAGGGAGAAGCATGTTTTTTTCTCTACTACTCACTGCTCACACCAGATGTATGGGGGGGGAGGGTTTTCCCACAATTTAATTCATTAGGATACTAACTCCTCAGCCTCATAAAACTGACCCATATATATGGAATCTAGAAGGACGGTACTGATGAACATATTTGCAAGGCAGCAACAGAGACACAGACATAGGGAACCGACTTACGGACACAGGCAGAGGGGAGAAAGGAGAGAGTGGGATGAATGGAGACAGCAGCACTGAAACACATACATTACAAAGGCAATATAGACAACCAGTGGGAATCTGCTGTAGGACACAGGGAGCTCAAACCTGATGCTCTGTGACACACTAGAGGGGTGAGATAGGCTGGGAGGCGGGAAGGAGGTTCAAAAAGGAGGGGACATATGGCTGATTCATGTTAATATATGGCAGAAACCAGTGCAGTATTATGAAGCAATTATCCTCCAATTAAAAAAGAGAGAGAGACTGACCCCACTTTAGACGCCAATCACAAACCCAGGCCTCCAGCACTTCCGACCAACTGGCTATAAATCAGGGGTTCCCATGAACACCTCTTCAGGTTTGATGTCATGCCAGAAGGCTCAAAGAACTCATGAAAAATGGTGCACTTGCTAGATTGCCAGTTTATTATAAAGGATGTGATTCAGGCACATCCAGGTAGAAGAGACAGATAAGTTTGGGGGTGGGGCCCTGAGTCGCCAGGCCCTCTCCCACCTCTAGGTGTTCAACAACCCGGAAGCTCTTGGAATCCATTGTCCAGGTATTTTTATGGATCTTCCATTAGGCAGGCACCCTTGAGTAAGTCTTTGGGAACCTGCGATTAACTCAACTTCCAGCCCCTCTCAGGAGGTAGGGCTGGAAGTTCCAGCCTTCTAAGCAGGTGGTGGTTCCCATGGCAATCAACCCCCATCCTGAGGCTACTCGGGAGCCCCAGTCACCAACCATCTCATTAGCATAGAGAAAGACATTTTTTACTCCAGAGATTCCAAGGGGTTTAGGAGTTATGTGCCTAGAAATGGATGGGAGGAGAGGCCAAATGCATATTTCTTATTATGCCACAGCATCTTTTTATTATTATTATTATTAGAGTACGATTCACTAACAGGCCAGGTCACTGTCACTTAAAACAGAAGCTCCTGACCCCAGCAGTTCTATCCTTCAACTTCTACATCCTTGCTTTCTCATCTCTTGGCAGGATTCATACCCTCCACCCCCGACCCCCGTGACCAGGAAAACGTTGATTGGCAGGTGGCAGGAGATGAAAAGTTATCCTTTTTCTCCATCTTCACATCTAAGCCAAGAGGTACTGCCCTGTTTATCACCAGTCTGTATTAGAGTTCTGCCAAAAGTTCAGTTAATAATAATGAAGCTGCTCTTCCCTGGCAGTCCAGTGGCTAAGCTTCCACTGCAAGGAGCATGGGTTCAATCCCTGGCTGGGTAACTGAGATCCCACATGCCCTAGGCTAAGGCCTAAAGATATTTAAAAAAATAAATGAAGATTTCCTAATTCTATAATGACCATGAATCATTGTATAAACCCTGGGGAAAAAAAAAGTTTAAAATAAATGTTAAACCAACTCTAAAGTACCCCCCGCCTTTTCTTTTAAAGGCAGTGCTAATAACCTGAAAAATGATTATAATGATTGCTTCTTATTTCTTTCTGGCTTTTCCAATCAATCCAGCTAAAAGTCGGTTGCAAGGTGACATGTGCATGTGGGGTGCTTGACATGATAAATACAGGTGTAGAGCCAAGCTTGAGAGATTCGGCTTTTCAAACGCCACTGTTCGCTCAAGAAATACTCTATTGGCTCAGAAGGAGAAAGGCTTATATTTTTCAAGTGAAAATGGTATGAGGAAACTTGACAGAAGTCCAAGGTTATAGGGTCCAAAGATGTCTCTTTTATGAAAAAAAAAAAAAATGCCGAAGAGGCAACACTTTCCAAACAATTCGCTTTCCCCATTGGCCCTGAAGGGTCCCGGGTGACAAAAAGCCCCAGGTCCTCTGCAAATCCAGGTTGTGTTTCTACTTAAGTAAACCCAGAGAAGAATCTTGAGAGTGCCTGGGAACTAGAAAAACTGGTTCAAGCTTCCCTCTTGAATCCTCCTCCTGAATCCAACAAGTCCCCCCTCCCACTCCCACCACCTAAGCTTAATGTATCATGACCCCAGGCAAGCAAGGGATTCTTTAGCAAAGCTTACACTGTAATTAAGGAGGAAATTTTCAAAGAGCTCCTTTCAAACAGTTCAGTGTGGCTGGGACCAGGCTGCAGGAACCAACAGGGACTGTCCTGGATTATCAGTACAGGGCCAGTGGGATTCCTAAAGAAGTGGCCTTAATTTAGGGGTTTGCAAAGTTGCAAGATCTTGGGTCCGCAGGCATGACTTAGAAAATGTCCATTTTTCAGCCCTTCAGAGCTTAGAGACCAGGACTGGGCTGGGAGAGAAGTCAGGCAGGGCTTGGGGAACCCTTGTCCCGTTGCTTTTCAAATTCAGAAGGTGTCTTCCACTGCTGCCAAACTTTTTAAGACCACGCTGTGTGGTATGCGGGATCCCAGCTCCCCGATCAGGAATCAAACCCGGCCCCCCTGCATTGGGAACACAAAGCCCCAACCACTGGACCACCAGAAGTCCCAGCAAACTCAGTTTTGAGAGCATTTCCCGGGGAAATTAACCTTCTCAGCAGAACAACTTTGGAAATGTCTATGGAAGGGAAGGGCTTACCAGGTGGCTCAGTGTTAAAGGGTCCGCCTGCCCATCTAGCAGACTCAGGTTCTATCCCTGGGTCTGGAAGGTCCCCTGGAGAAGGGAACGGCAATCCACTTCAGTATCCTTGCCTGGGAAATCTCATGGACAGAGGAGCCTGGGCGGCTACCGTCTCTGGGGCTGCAGAGTCAGACACGACTGACTAAGCAACGACAAATGGAAGGGAAGCAAAATGCAGTGACTGAAAGTGGTGGTGAGGAAGGGTGTTTACTGACTTGGAAGACATTCATAGTCTGTGACAAGGCTGGTAAACGATTTCCATAAAGGGCTTGATAGGAATTTTAGGTACATATGGTCTTAAAGCAGCCTCAGGCAGTGTGTGAATAATATGGCTGCTGTCACCACAACAGAGGAGTTCAGCAGATGGGACACAGACCAGCTGGCCCTCAGAGCCCCAAATATTTACTGTTTCCGGCCAATTACAGAAAAAGTGTGTGGGCCTCTGAGTATACTAGATGGGTTACAAGCCAGTGAAGGAAGGAACCAGGAGAAGCAGCGCTGCTACTCTCTCATCATTGTCAAGGTGAGAGAATCGACTCAAAGGAAGAATCCACCGGATGCCACCACCACCTGAGCCAGGCGGCCCATGGATGTGACTTGCTCTCTATGGGATGCTGACTCATATCCCCCAGCTGCATCTAAGCTGCAAGTACCTGCCTGTGGTTCCCCAGTCTGGCCCCACCTACCCCTGAGCTTAAGCCCCAATGCTCCAGGTTTTCACTTTACATTCCCATGGAGATGGTATTTGCTGTCCCTTGCCACTTTTCCTCTGTCCTTCAGTGGGGGAAACACGTGCCCTCCATGCCCCTGCTCCCACTCCACAGCTTCCCCCATGCTTTTATTTCTGTATGTGGCTGCACCAGCTCTTAGCTGTGGCACACAGGATGGATATTCGCTGCAACAGGCGGGGTCTTGTAGCTGCAGCATGCTAACTCTTTTCCTCACTGAACACTACCACGTGGAAAAGCTTAATGCTAACTGATAACTCTAGTTCATTCTTCCTCTCTGCTGCACAACATTCCAAGATGGAATATTCTATTATTTCTTTACTTATAGGATTGTGTACCTGGAAAACCCCCAATATGCTAGTTAGTGAAAAAATAACAACAAAAACCCTAGTGGCTTTCCTGGTGGCTTGGTGGATAAGAATCTGCCTGCCAATGCAGGAGACACAGGTTGGATCCCTGGTCTGGGAAGATCCCACTGAGCAACTTAACCCGTGCCCCACAACTGCTGAGCCTGTGCTCTAGGGCTCAGGAGCTGCAATTACTGAGGCCCACAGACTCTCTCTCTCCTTTTCCTATAAGTTGTATAGGATTAAGAGCCCACCCTTCTCCAGCATGACCTCAGCTTAACTTTCATCATAATTACATCTGCTAGGACCCTGTTCCCAAATCAGGTCAGATTTACAAGTCCTGGTGGCTTAGATGGTTAAGAATCTGCCTGCAATGAGAGAGACCTGGGTTTGTGCTCTGCAACAAGAGTCTGTGCTCTGCAACGAGAGAAGCCAGTGCAGTAAGAAGCCCGCACACCACAACTAGAGAAAAATCCTCACAGCAAAGAAGACCCAGCACAGCCAAGAAATAAACAAATAAAATTATTTTGTAAAATACCTAGAATAAATAAGAGACTTTGGTTAGCTGTCTGGGTCCAAGATAAATACACAAAAGCAACAGCTTTCCTACACTCTGGCAATAGACACATAAACATAAGTTTTTAAAAAATGCATTCACACACAAAAAAATGCATTCACAATATAGAGAGAAATGATGAAATACTCAGAAATAAATTTAGCAAGAAAGGCATGGTTCTTTATGAGGAAAATTAAAAAAAAAAAATCTTACTGGATGACAACACACAGAATAGGAACAAAGGAAGGGACATTCCACGTCCTTGAGTAAGAAGAGACAAAAATTATGATATGCGTGTGTTAGTAGCTCAGTCGTGTCTGACTCTTTGCGATCCCATAGACCAGGCTCCTCTGTCCATGGGATTCTCCAGGCAAGAATATTCCCCACCCAGGGATCAAACCCAGGTCTCCCTCACTGCAGGCAGATTCTTAACCATCTAAGCCACCAGGACTTGTAAATCTGACCTGATTTGGGAACAGGGTCCTGGCAGATGTAATTATGATGAAAGTTAAGCTGAGGTCATGCTGGAGAAGGGTGGACTCTTAATCCTATACAACTGGTGTCCTTATAGGAAAAGGAGAGAGAGACTGAGGGAGGAGAGGTCACATGGAGACCCTCACACAGAGGAGAAATCATGTGACCATGGAGGCCCAGACAGGAGGGACGAACCCACAAGCCCAACACCCCCAAGGATTTCCAGCCAGCACCAGAGGCCCCGAGAAGGACCTGGGCCAGACTCTTCCCAGAGCCTTGGGAGAGAACATGGCCCTCCTAGTCCTTGGTTTTGGACTTCTAGCCTCCAGAACTGTGAGAGAATAAATGTCTGTTGTGTTAAAGCCACTCCGCGTGTTTTGTCTCATTCAATCCCTCAGTCATGTCCAACTCTTTGGGACGCCGTGGACTGCAGCACGCCAGGCTTCCCTGTCCTTCGCCATCTCTCGGAGCCTGCTCAAACTCATGTGCATTGAGTCTGTGATGCCATCCAACCATCTCACCCTTTGTCACCCACTTATCCTCCTGCCCTCAATCTTTCCCAGCATCAGGGTCTTTTCTAATAAGTCAGCTCTTTGCATCGTGTGGCCAAGGTATTGGAGCTTCAGCTTCAGCATCAGTCCCTCCAATGAATATTCGGGGTTGATTTCCTTTAGGATTGACTGATCTGATCTCCTTGCAGTCCAAAGGACTCTCATCATTGTTATGACAACCCTGAGAAGCTAATGCACAGTGGAATTACATAAATCTTGAAAGAACAAATAGAGTCCTGACTCAGATGGGTAGATGGAAATTTCCTTTGCCAAGAAAGAGGGTGTATTTGGCAAAATTTCCCCAAACTGCAAAAATAAAATAAAAAGCTAAATAGAGGGGACTGTGGGCATCCTTTTCTAGGCTAGGAGAGTGGGTCACAGAGGGGAACCTCCTCCATGGGGTAACTGTTGAAACCAAGACACATTTGGTGTCTCAGTGGTACCAGCAAGTTTCAGGAATTGGATCCCAGAAGATGGCGGCTTCTCCCACCCCCACAACCCCTGCCCGCCCAACACATCCATCTTCCCACTTGTCCCAACACCTCTCCTTTAAGAGAATGGTTCAGAGGAAGATAAATTCTATGATGTGTCTGTGTGCCCAGTCACTCAGTTGTGTCCGACTCTTTGTGACCCCATGGACAGCCCACCAGTCTCCTCTGTCCATGGAATTCTCCAGGCAAGAATACTGAAGTGGGGTTGCCACTTCCTACTCGAGGGGATCTTCCCAACCCAGGGATCAAACTCTCGGCTCCTGCATTGGCAGGTGGATTCTTTACCACTGAGCCACCAGGGAAGACAAAGTCGACGGAGCAGACTCTCAAAGCAGAGGCCGCTCTGGCCAAGAGGAAAGCAGTGGCTCCTGGCCATGCCTGGAAATTATAAGAACTTTCTCCTGTGTCAGCTCCTGAGCCCTCACTTCCCAGAGGCCTGACTCAGTGGGAGCAGATCCACTTCCAATCTCTCTTTCATCCTCGTGGGCCAGGCACACCGCAGTGACTCACACAGAACTCTGTGCCTGCTTGGAGCTTCCAGTGCAGGAGGAGGGGCGGAAAACCAATAGATAAGGGTAGATAAGTTGGATGATGGCGTAATGACTATGATGGAAGTAAGGGGATATGATTAAGAGTGAGGGAGATGGCACTTTCCTGGCAGTCCAAGTGGTTAAGACTCCGAGTTTCCAATGCAGAGGATGTGGGTTTGATCCCTGGTCAGGGAACTGAGATTCCACAGGCTACGTGGCATGGCCAAAAAATTAAAAACAAAACAGACAAAATAAAATTAGACTGTTATATTATCTAAAAATTAGTTTCAAAAAAAAAAGAGTGAGAGAGATAAGCACCCCAAAGATAGAAACAACCTAAATGTCCGTTGATGGACAAATAGATCAACAAAATGTGGTCCATCCCTGCAATGGAATGGTATTCAGCCGTGAGAAAGAGCAGAATACACAAAAGGCTGCACGTAGCTGACGCAGTTTATGAGAAATGCCCAGAAGAGGCAAATCCACAGAAACAGAAAGTAGAGTAGTGGTTGCCAGGGGCTGGGGTAAGGATGGAAAGTGAGTGTTAAAGGTATGGGATTTATTTTTTATATCATTTTTTTAAGGCTGCACTGCACAGCACGCATTGCAAGGAAGATTCTTAATCCCTGGACCACCAGGAAGTCCCTTCATTCCTTTTCATAGCTGAATAATATTCTACTCCATGACTAGTCCACACTTTATTACTCCATTTATCAGATGATGGACATTTGAGTTGTTGCCACTTCTGGCTATTATGAATAACATTCCTATGAACGTTCGTGTGTAAGCTTTTTATGAGTTATTTTTGTTTGTTTATTTATGGCTGCCCTGGGTCTTCATTGCTTCACCCGGGCTTTCTGCAGTTGCTGTGAGGGGGCTACTCTCTAGCTGCGGTGTGCTGGCGTCTGTTGCTGCAGAACGTGAACTCTGGGGCATGCCAGCTTCAGGAGCTGTGGCTCACGGGCTCATTGCTCCCTGGCATGTGGCGTCTTCTCAGACCACTGATCGAGTCTGTGTCTCCTGCCTTGGCATGCAGATTCTTTATACCCCTGAGCCACCAGGGAAGCCTCATGTACAAGCTTTATACGGGACGTATGTTTTCATTTGCGGCGGGTGTTGACACCTAGGAATAGAATGGCTGGGTCGCACTGTGACTCTGTATGTTTAACCCTTTGAGGAAATGCTAGACTTTTTCAAAATTAACTGCCTGATTTTACATTTCTGCTAGCAGCGTGTGAGGGTTCCAATTTCTCTGCCTCCTCACCAACCCTTGCTATTGTCGGTCTTTTTGATGACCGCCATCCTGGTGGGTATAAAATGGTGTCTCATGCTTGCTTTGATTTGCATTCCCCTGATGAGTAATGATGAGCGTCTTTTTATGTGCTTATTGGCCATTTGTGCATCTTCTTTGAAGAAATATCTATTTAAGTCCTTTGCACATTTTCAGTTGGTTTTTATTGAGTTGTGAGTTTTTCATATATTCTTAATACTAGATCCTTGTCAGATATATGATATTCAAATATTTGCTCCTATTCTCTCAGTTGTCTTTTCACTTTCTGATAGTTTCCTTTTGGAGTGCAAAAGCTTTTAATTTCTACGAAGTCTCACTTACTCATTATTTTTTGGTTTCTTGTGCTTTGAGTTGCATCACTTTTGTAATCAGAAAAAAAGAAAATATTTTTTAGGCATTTCCCTGTGGCTCAGTGGTAAAGAATCTGTTTGCCAAGGCAGGAGACATGGGTTCTATCCCTGGTCCACGTGCTGTGGAGCAACTTAGCCTGTGCACCACATCTACGGACCCTGTGCTCTAGAGTGAGGAAACTGCAACTACTGAGCCCACGTGTGCAGCTACTGAAGCCCATGTGTCCTGGAGCCCGTGCTCCACAACAGAAGTCACCGCAACGAGAAGCCTGTGTACTGCAACTAGAGAGGATCCCCCATCGCTGCAACTAGAGAATGCAGGCATGAAGCAACGAAGACTTAGCATAACCAATAAACTAATAAAATATATTTTTTAGAAAAATAGGCCCAGACATCATGCAGTTTATTTATTCACCAACATTCCTGTCTTCAAGGAGCTGACACTCAGTTGATGTTTCTTGGGACTCCCTCTCTGTGGTTAAAAACCACTTCTGTTTTTCCTCTTGGGTACTTTTCCAGGTTGCTGGGCAAAGTCTTTGATATTCTGATGAACCAGATGGTCCATTAAACAGCTCAGATTTAAGTGGGATGAATCATCACTTAACTGTACTTAGAAATTCTAAAATAAGTCACGTGTAAGCTGTTGCAAGGGTTTTTGTTTTCAGTGCCTTGCCTGGCTGTGCTTTCAGTGTTTGCTGACTGTGGAATAAACCCAAACACTGGCAGATGGCAGTTGTACTGCCTGAAGTGGGAAGCATCAACTCCTGCCCACTCTGGGGAAATAGGAACCATATGTGTTCATGAGAACACAACACTGGGGAGCACCCAGCATCCACAAGGAGGGAACTGGCTAAGTGTGGTACATCCGAACTCTAGAATAAGAATCACTCTTCTCCCCGGGGGCAGGGGAGGGGCACCTCCCTCTATGAAACGTCTACCCTGCTTTGGGGCAGAAAAGGGGAGGCAGAGAGCACTTTCTGCCTCAGCCGCCTCCAGCTCAAAACAATCCTTGTGCCAAAGCGGTATACTTTGGGTCAGCACGCCGTCAAGGACCCAATTACAGCACAAATGAAGGTATAATGAAGGATGGAGGCCAGCCCTCAGAAGGAAGGTGGGTTTCTCGGAGAACCTTGGGGCCTTTGCACTGGCTTCCCATCCCCAGGGCCTCACCTCACACAGCGTGCTGTTCAAAGTGTCCTCCGAAAGGTCATCCCTAACCATCTGGCTTCAGGGGCCCCTCTCCAGAGTATTTTTCTTCACAGCAGTCACCTGCTCCTGAACAATGTTGTATATTTATGTGTTTGTGGCCAATGTCGGTGTTTCATCATTGTCTGACAAAATCCCCCAAAATACTGTAGGATTTTATATCTTTGCATTCTCGGTGCCCAGAAGGAATTTGGCCTTTTTGGAGTTGAATAATATTCAATGTATGGATAAGTCACATTGTGTTTATTGATTCATCCATCCACCCATGGACACTGAGGCTGCTTCTGCTTCTTGGTGGCTGTGAAAATCATTGCTATGAACTAGGATGTGCAAACAGCTTTCCCCAATCCTGGTTTTAATCCTCTGGGGTGTTTACCCAGAAGTGGAGTTGCCAGATCATATGGAAATCCTGCTTTTTGAGTTTTGGGGGAAGCTCCGTCCTGTTCTTCGCCGTGGCTGCACCATGTTCCAGTCTCTTTCCCGGGAGCCGCCTCTAAGGGGTGTGAGGAGGCCCTGTGCGCCACGTTCACACATCACTGGATCTGCCGTGCTCACACAGAGATGCTCCTGAGCCCTGGCTGAATGATGAGCAGATACATGACAGAGCGAAGGGTGAGTGAGCGAAGGGGAGACGGGGTTTCCGGAATATCGAGGTCAAGGAAGGTGGCTATGATGGCAAAGCTCCAGCGCATCTGCCTGAGGGCTGAGGCCACACACACTGGGAGAGGAAGGCGCTGAGCAGCCTCTTCAAGCTCAAGGCTCAGAACCGCAGCCCCAGCAGGGGAAGCAAGGGTCCAGGTGAGGGCCAGGGGCCAGACAAGGAGGGGCTCGGCCCCCAGGAACTCAGGGCCTCCCTGTGGCCCAGGGAGCTCCATCCCAAGTCTCTGCCTCTCCCAGGTCACCACTCTGGGGCAGGTCCCTGCTGGGCCTCCCCAGGTACCCCTAGGAAAGAGAGACAGAAGAGCCTGGGCGGCAGTGGGTCCTCCGACGGCCACTGTCCCCTCCTCTCCACCAGGTTTCCTTGTCTATGGGTTTTCAAGATGGAAGGGAATCTAATTTCTTCATCTCTGGGAGTAATGTACTTCAGAGCTGTCTTCATGTCAGCACTGTCGCTGAGAAGGGCTCAGGGCTCCGTGTAAGGGAATTATGACTCTTTTACAATATGATGATCACATGTCAAAGATGTTACTCAGGGGGCTTCACTGGTGGTCCAGTGGTTAAAGATCCGCCTTGCAACGCAGCGAATGTGAGTTCTATTCCTGGTCAGGGAACAAAGATCTCTCATGCTGAGGGCAAGGAGATCACACCAGTCAATCCTAAAGGAAATCAACCCTGAATATTTCCTGGAAGGACTGATGCTGAAGATGAAGCTCCAATACTTGAACCACCTGACGTGAAGAGCCAACTCATTGGAAAAGACCCTGATGCTGGGAAAGATTGAGGGCAGGGGACAAGAGGGCAACAGAGGATTAGATGGTTGGATGGCATCACTGACTCAATGGACATAAGTTGTAGCAGGTTCCAAGAGATGATGAAGGACAGGGAAGCCTGGCGTGCTGCAGTCCATGGGGTCGCAAAGAGTGAGGCACGACTTAGCAGCAACTGAACAAAAACACACTAAGATGCAACTAAGACCCAACACAGCCAAACAAATAAATAATAAAGAAAGAAACAAAAAAAAAATTATCAAAAAAAGAGAGATGTCATTCAGTAGTTATGGGGGGGCCAGCTGCACGTTATAGATGAGATTCAGACGAGGCTTCAAAGGACCGGCAGTCTACAGGAGGATGACAGACAGACAGACAGAGGCAGAGCTGCTTGACTGGGTCCCCCACGTGCAACCCACCTGCATCTGCATAAAATCTAACGCTGTGTATTATCTGTTTTCTAGAGTAAGTGGTAAGTGGCTCCAAGGCGCCAGAAAGCAGAGCTCACCCTCAGGGCCTCCAGAAGACTCCTTGTTTCCCACGGAAGCCTCGACTCTCTATTGTCCCCTGAGGCCCCCCCTCCCCACCCCCACCAAGGGCTCCTGAGAGACCAGCACTCACTCGGCATCTATCGGTTGTGGCCCAGGCTGGGCCATCTGGAGATACCTGGAGAAATGGGTGCATCCTGGCCTGTTCCAGTCTCCTCTCCCCAAGGCTCGCATCTCACCAGGAGGGAAACTCAAGTCCTATCGGTGGCCTGCAAGGCACCTGCTCCCTGGGCCCCAACTCATCCCCTCTCCAGCTCCACCCCAAGCACAGGACACCCCAGGGCTCCCCATCAGGCTGGGCTCCCTCCAGCCTCAGGGCTTTTGCACCTCCCCTCCCAGTGTCCTCCACACTCATCTCTAGCTGGTCTTCAGGGCCGACCCCCTCCAGTAACGGCTTCTCAGTAGCCCTTCTGTGACCACACCATTTAAGATCTAAAGAACCATCTCACTCACTGACCCCCACACCCTCACCTCCTGCCTTGGAGAGTCTACCTATTGGACTCATGGGCGTGCTTCTCATTTCTCCCTCAGTGGACAGCGAACTCTGTCCTGGGAAGATATTTGTTTGTTTTTATCTTCTCATGCCCAGAACCTGGAGAAGTACACAGAACAAACACTAGAATAAATGAATAAATACAATCAATGACAAAAGTTCATTGTTAATAAAAAGTAATGTTCTTATTACTGCTTTTAAATATATATTAATATATAAAATATATAATGTTAAATATATAATTAATATAAATATTTATTTATTTATTTATTTATTTATTTATTTATTTATTTATTTGGCTGCACCAGCTATTAGTTG
Source organism: Oryx dammah (assembly GCF_014754425.2). Classification (NCBI taxonomy): domain Eukaryota; kingdom Metazoa; phylum Chordata; class Mammalia; order Artiodactyla; family Bovidae; genus Oryx; species Oryx dammah. Next base: position 23,917,486 of record NW_024070194.1, on the reverse strand, counting down.
AGGTATGTGGACTCTAGTTCTCTGACCAGGAATCGAACCCAGGCCCCCTTCATTGGGAACACAGGGCCACTGGACCATTAGAGAAGTCCTTGTTATTACTACTAGTAAAAAGAATGCCAGTTGCTAACTATGATAAAAGTGTTACGACCACTTCATCAGATGAAGTGTTACCATCACTTCATCTCACACATTATTTTCATCAAGGGTCTTTGAAAACAGTCTGGGAAACCAGAGTGCTGTTTCCCGTGACGGGCTTCGTCTGCCACCTAGCAGCAATCTTAGGTAACTGCAAGCCTCACAAGGCCATCTAAGACAGGTACTTCAGGCAGAAGTGTCCAGTCAGCTGTCCACACATCCGTTAAAAAAAAATAAAAATCTGTATTGGCATTTCTGGTGAGAATTCGAGCTGGCACAAGCCTCCTGGAGGGAAATTTGGCAATACCTAACAAAACTATGCCTGGGCTTATACCTTTCTCCCCAACTAAGCTCATTCCTAGAAATCTACCCTAAAGTTATGTCTCCAACAACACAAAAACAGGTATGTACAAAGTGATTCAGTGCATTATCATTTGTCATTTCAAACTTGTGGAAACTACCTGAATATTTGCATGTAAGACAGAGGCTGAACAAACATGATGGAGCACTCCGCAGCGGGGAAAAAAGCATGAGAAAGACCCTCTCAAAGCCAATAAGAAGGGATTTTCAAGGACATTCTGTTAAATGGAGAAAGCAAAGCCCCAAAGAATATAGAACGCTTGCTCTCCTTCACATCAGAAAGAAGGAGCATAAGAAAATACATGTGTATCTGTTCATTTGCGCAAAAGAAATGCAGGAAAGACAGAAAGCAACGAGGATGATCACAGCCCTGCAGGGCTTTGTGGAGGGGAAGAGGGCATGGGATTTGGGTAGCAGGGATGAGAAAGAGAGGCAGTTCTCTAGGTGCATCTTTTTTTCTAAATCTTTGACTCTCAGTGAAGGCCAAAACCTACACTTCTCATGTGAACCAGTGGCCATAAGCCTGGACATCTAAACCAGAGAAATGAAAGTGTGTGTTCACATAGAAACCTGCACACCATTCTTCATAGCAGTCCTGTTATCATAAGCGAAAACCACAAAAGACTAAAATGTTCCCCCACAAGTGGACGGTTCAACAGACTCAGCAGCAGACAAGCATGAATTGTTGGCGTATGACACCACCTGGATGTATCTGAAGGGCTGTATGGCGTGAAAGAGGCCAACCTCAAGGGTCCCATACTGTGTGATTTCATTCGCATAACATTGCCATAGAGACGGAAACAAACTGGTGGTTGCCAGGGGTCAGGGGAGGTGGGGAAGGCTGCTGAGTGTCTCTGCCAGGATAGTGTAGTTGGGGGAGGGTGGGTCCACGCTTCCACACCAGGGACAGAACAACACAGAACTCTCCCCACACACTGTTGCAACATCTGTCTTCTGGTTCTGTGATTGTTCTCAAGTTGCATAAGATGCAACCACTGGGGAATCCAGGTGAAGGGTCTAAGAAGATACTCTGTTACCTTTGCAACTTCCTGTGACTCTACAATTATTTCAAATAAAATGCTAAAAAATGTGATTATGGTCAAACAAACGTGTCAGGGCAGGGGGAGGTTTGGTCCCTGGGCCAATAGTTTGTAACTTCTGGCTTCAAGGAGCAGGACAATCCTATTCTTGATCCCCTGCCATTCATTATTCCTTTGGACCCATTCTCCTGGTTCAGAGGCCAGAGACTAGGTCAGAGGGAGTGTGGACTTGTCCTCCAAGGCATTGGGAACAACAATGGTGTTCAGCAATTGGGAACAGAAAGATGGGGTGTGGGGTGTGTGTGTGTGTGTGTTACTGATTTTCTACTGTTGTGTCATAAACTATCACAAACTTGGTGGCTTTCAGCAACACACATCTATTCTCCTACAGTTTCTGTGGACCGAGAGTCTGTGTTCCGTGGGTGGGCTCCTCTGTGAGGGTCTCACACAACAGAGGTCCCCTCTGACACATGGTCTGGGGGCTCTTCCAGACCATGTCCTTGCAGCTATGTGACTGAGACTCTGGGCTTCTTTTCTAGCTGTTGACTGGGGACTGTTCTCAGATCCTGGAGGATGCTTTCACATCTCTGCCTCATGACCCACCACCTCTGGCAGTGGCCTCTTCAGGCCGCCAGGAGAGGGTCTTGGCTACGAATCCTGCCAACCCTCCGAGTGAATCTCCTCTGACGGAGACAGCAGGTGTAGACGACTACAGCCATCTGGTGGCTTCGAGCTGCTGAGTCACTGTAGAGTGCAGAAACCCTGGGGTTTCAGCTGACACTCAAACAGCAGAGGTGAGCGGCTTTGTGGGGCTCTCACTCCTTGATCTATATCTATTACATTTTTGTATGAAAATAATGCACGAAATAGACTGGGGCGAGGAAAACACTATTTTCTAGGCAACACCGGGGTCTGCAAATCTTTGTGTTAGTCAAGGCAAAGACTCGGGACACTCCTTTATGGGAATTGTTAAATCCACTTGTACAGCAGATATTGTTCTAATTATATCATAGATCAACTTCCTATAAGAAATTTTGATGTTTTGCTCTTTCATAGGATTCCCATCATTAGCTGGAACAAAACGACACAAAAATGATACGGAATTACATTTTTGCTTATCAGACAAAGGGGGATGTTTGTGAAGGTTATTGAATGTATCAGATCCTACTGAACATATTTTCTGTTTGTTAACATATAAATTAGGACTTCCCTGGTGGTTCGGATGGTAAAGAATCTGCCTGCAAAGCAGAAGACCCAGGTTTGATCCCTGGGTCAGGAAGATCGCCTGGTGAAGGGAATGGCAATCCATTCCAGTATTCTTGCCTGGAGAATTCCATGGACAGAGGAGCCTGGCGGGCTCTAGTCCAGGGGGTCACAAAGAGTTGGACACGACTGAGCGAGATTAGCATAAACTAGGATCAGCAAACTTTTCCTGTGAAAAGCTACTTAGTAAATATTTTCAGTTCTGTGGGTCATAATGGTTTCTGCGCAGTAACTTAACTCTGCCACAGAGCACAAAAGTCACCATAGGCAACATGTAAATGGTAGTGTGTCTCTGTTTCAATAAAAATTTATCTATGGTCACTGAAATTCGAGTTTCATGTAATTTTCACATCATGAAATGTGATTCATCAGTTGATTTTTTTCAACCATTTAAAAATATAAAATCCATTACTGGACTTCCCTGATGGTCCAAGTGATTAACACTCTACTCTTCCACTGTGGGTGGAATGGGTTCTATCCCCGATCAGGGAACTAAGACCTTGCCTGCCACATGGCGTGGCCAAAAATATTAAAATTAAAAATTAAAAAACCACTGTTAGTTCAAGGGCTGTTTGAAAAACAGGCAGAAGCTGATTTGACCTGTGAGTCGTGATTTGGCAACCTTTCGATTGTCTCCATTCTAATCTAAAATATGCTCCATGTTGACATCACAGGTTAAAACCGAAGCCTTTTTTCCTTATCTACATTTCTTCAGAATGTGCTGGGAAAATAACTTTTGCTTGAAAATACCCAGAAAGAGTACAAGAGGCACCGAGGAGACATCTCAACTCCTTCCAGTTTCTTTTTCTTTTTTTTAATATTCTGAAAGTTGAAATTAAGACAAAGAGCAAAGGGTTCAGGGACCACTTTTCAAAGACAGGGTGACAATGATGAGAGGGGAAGAGGTGGGCAGGTCTAACCTGAGGTCTCTCAGATACTGTGTGGTACTGGTCTTGAAGATGGTGCTCGAACCACGAGGATTAACTCTTTTTAGCCAGATGGAAGGCAATGGAGGTTCAAGCACACTTTAATTAGGTGTGAAGTGGAAATAGGGAACCTCCAGAGCGGACGTCTCTGCCTAGGCCTGCATCTGCTCGTCCTAAAACTATCAGGGTGGCCTATATGAGGCGTCATGAGCTAATAGAACAGCCCAGAGAAAGTGTAGTTTCCATTAGCCATACGAACATGCCAAAATACCCATATTTTAATTATTTGTTTGCAAGGCATGTGGGATCTTAGTTCCCCAACCAGGGATCAAACCCTCGTCCCCTGCAATGGAAGCCTGGAGTCTTAAACACTGGGCTGGCTGCCAGAGAAGTTTCCCAAATATCCATACTTTAAACAAGTATTATAAAGAACATTCAGGAGACATAAGAGATGTAGGTTTGATCTCTGAGTCGGGAGGAGGCATGGCAACCCACTCCAGTATTCTCGTCTGGGAAATCCCAGACAGAGTGGTCTACGGGGTCGCAAAGGGTCAGAAACAACTGAAGCGACTTAGCACTCACAAAGAATGTTAACACTGACTGCTTTGGAAGCTCCTGATTAGCTTGCCTATATCCAAATGACATTAGAAACGTGGTTTAAGTCTCTATTTTTCTTAACCCACTTAGATACATGTAATCGTCAGTTTTGTAATAGAAAAAGTCAATACGTTAGACCCACAAGATAGAATGAATAAGTCTCTGAAGGTAAGAAAATGAAGTGAGGGACTTCCCTAGTGATCCAGTGGCTAAGATGCCACATTCCCAGTGCAGGGAGCCCAGGTCAGGGAACTGGATCCCACAGGTCGCAGCTATGACCAGGAGCAGCTAAATAAATAAACATAAAAAAAAAAAGAAAGTGAAGTGAATCCACCATCTTCCGGACACACACACCTCCTAATTCAATCATTTTATAATTTTAAACCTATAATTAAAGTTGTCCTTTGTAATGTAGTAGATTAGGGAAAAAATAGTTTTCTGCCCTTTCCAAAAATAGCTACTATAAAGATAAGCTATTATAGAAATAATATTAGCATCTTATCCCAAAATCTCCCAAGCCTTATTCTACGAAGGTCATGGTGCAGTGGCCAAGCTTGTCATCCAGTGCAAATGTCACTGTCTTCACGCTTCTCTCCACCCTCAGCTCTAGAGGTAAGAAGCAAAAACAGTAACTGCAATGGCTTCTGGCCTCACATTTTTTTTTTTCCAGTTTAAAAAAAAAATGAGAAAGGAAAAAGGTCACAAATTCGAGAATTGCTTTTCTTCACAACAGTTTTATAGTTTGGATACAGTTTGTCAGTACCAAACTTTTCCTCTCCTTCTTGGACACACAAACCCACTCAATCGGCAAAGTCGTCTTTGCCCCAAATCTCATATATTGTAATGTTACGGATTTACATTCCTTAAGTTCTGAAGCCTGAAGTGACTGTTGGTTGCCATGGTGACTTTCAGATTCCGCACCCTGGACACAAATTTCACAAGGTCCATCTCAAGCTGGATTAAGCTATTGAATGCATGGTTTTTGTTGGGTGAAGCGTTTTTTCCTTCCTGGAGGGCGAAATGTACAGCCCCGAATGGCGGGAGGAGTCTGCACCTGTCAAGAAAGATACTCAGGGTGAATGATACCATTGCCATTGCTGGTTTGTGTTGACAGAGTTCTAAGAGAGTTGGGCTCGCCTGAGAGAAGTTGGCTCTAGCATTGATCTAGTCAAGGACTGGCAAATGATGGCCAAATCTGGCCTGCCAGCTGTTTTTGTTGATAAAGCTTTATTGGAACAGCCAGGCTCATTCATTTGCCTATAGTCTATGACTGCTTTCATGCTCAAAGGGCAGAGTCCTTGCAACAGAGACTGAATGGGCTACAAAGCTGAAAATATCGACTATGTGGCCTCTTGCAGAAAAGGTTTGCCAATCCCCTGCTCCCATCAGTTTGGACACAGTATCCTGGAGCTTTGGGTCTGTTGAAGAGGGAACAAGCCACCGTATTTCTCTTCCCATCCCCTTCTCAGAGCTCTTCAGCCACTTCATGGACAGGCTGTTACTTCTTTACACCTCTGACCCTTTATGACAGATCTTTTCCTTTACTTGGAATAATGATACCACTTCCATTCAGTTCAGCAACTGGTAATAATTCAGATGCCAGGGAAATGAAAAGTCAGGGGCAGTGAATCTGGCTCTGTAAATAATTTTGACCTGAAACATGCCAAGTTCTTGAATCTATCCTCATTTGAAAAAAACCTGATTTAACAGGATAAACATTGAGCCAAAGTTTTAGTTGCCTAATAAACAAAAGGTGGCCTTCAACTATATGAGTCCCAACCTCTGTGAGCTCAGGTCTAGTTTTCTCTAAGGATATGTGGGGAAATGAGTTAACTAGCACACTCAGGACTGGGAGTAGATACTCCACATTCAAACTTGTTATACCTAACAGTCTTGCCTGTAATAACGAGAGCATCTCTTTCTCTTGAGTCTGAGTTTTCTGAGATGGAATCAATGTGGAGTAACAAACAGAGCCACCCTTACCTTCTTCTTCTCACCATCTCCTCGAAACTTCAGTATCATGTACAGCACAACAATAAAAATGAGCCAGAGCCACTTGCTCCCAAGCCAGCTTTGGGTATGCTCTGATAGATTCTGCCGAATTCGAAAGTGCCCTCCGCAGGGCACCTTCACCTGGGTTTCTTTGGGTTTATCTCTCAGAGAAGAAAACATAAAGGCATAGCCACAGGACAGACACAGAGGCAAGAACAAGCACCATTTCAGAGGCTGCATGGTGAGCAGAGATGATGCAGAGTGTGGCTCACAGTGGGCTGGTATGCCCTTGCACCTGGAGACAAGGGGCCAGGCAGGGCTGGATCGTTGCTGACGTCATAGAGGCCCCCCCAGCCAGAGCCTGCTCTGGCCATTGTGATGACTTCAGGGTGGAGGATAAAGAGGCTTGAGGGGGTTGCCTGGGAGTAGGATTTAAAGGGAAATGGCGTCATTTCCAGCGAGCAGTCGAAAAAGAGGCCGGGAGTGACAAAATGCCATCTCCTTGCCAGTGTATGCTTTCTCCTGGTGCTCTACTGGGAGGGTGGATCCATCTCCTATTTTTATTTTTCCATTTGTTGAATCTAGACACTGTGGTGAGCAGAGCAGACTCGAGGCATGTGCCCCCACGGAGCAGAAAGCCGAATGGGAAAGAAAGATATTAAACCAGAGGCTGCAAACTAGGAGCTACTCATGTGTTTTGTGTGGCCTACACTGTTCTGAAAAAGGATTGTGCTCAGTCGCTAAGTCGTTTGTGACTCTTTGTGACCCCATGGCCTGTAGCCCGCCAGGCTCTTCTGTCCATGGGATTCTCCAGGAAAGAATACTGGAGTGGGTTGCCATTTCCTCCTCCAGGGGATCTCCCCAACCCAGGGATCAAAGCAAGTCTCCTGCATCTCTTGCTTTGGCTGAGGTATTTAAATGGGGGTGGGGGAGCTCCATTTACAAAAGTCAGATTTCTGATTTCCTTGAAAAGTATGGAAGATCTGATAACACAGGGCCCCTCTCTGCTGGAGCCAAGTAGGAACCGCCCCTTCGGTGGCCACGTTCTACTGCCCCACCACTTCCTATCACCTCACATCCACACTCACTGACATCACCTGAGTGTACAATGCCTGGCTTAATTAAGAGTATCATTTATTTCATTAAAATTGTGATAAGGGAATTAGGAAAGACCTTTTTTGCTTTATTTTTACTATTTCTAAATTGAAGACAAATCAACACTTGAGCATGTTTTACATGACCAGTTATCAAATGGTCACAGTATGAAGTGTGCAGTTGTTCATTAGCAAACTATGTTTGAGTTTTAGACTAATAAGTACTAATAGCTGAGATGAAAACTGAAGAAAAATGCCAATGTGAAGTTTGTGAATAGCTAGCCTTAAAAAAAGCTCCATCCTTTTAGGTGATCTTTTTTTCCTGTTAGTTCTCTGGAAAAACAATGGAGACTGGACATCTCAATTTCAAATGTAAACTAATTTTTAATATTTAATATAACTGCTATTGAAAAAAGTGTTAGTTGTTCAGTCATGTCTGACTCTTTGTGATCCCATGAACACAGACTCCTCTGTCTATGGGATTCTCCAGGCAAGAATCCTGGAGTGGGTAGCAATTCCTTTATCCAGGGGATCTTCCAAATCCAGGGACTGAACTGTTATTACTGTGAAAAAACAAACTGATGAGAGAACTTCCCTGGTGATCCAGTGGTTAAGACTCCAATGCAGGAGACACAGGTTCGATCCCTGATTGGGGAATGAAGACGGCGCAGGCTGAACGGCATGGCCAAAAAAAACAAAAAAATTGTGGTAAGAAATGAGAGCTTTAAGAGTGCCAGGGGGTAGCTGGAGGTTAGTTCAGGCAGGCAGGTTTTCCTGACGAAGACATCCGGGCAGAGTGTGAGGGATGATCAGTTGGCTGGATGAAGTGGGGGAAAGGTTGACATCCAGGCAGGTATGGGTACGGTGAGGCGATAGGGGTGCCGTGGATAGAGGCCGCCGCCAGGAACACAACCAGGCCCACAGGCCACTGCGTTCGAAACCACCAGCTTCTGAAAGTGACACAAAACAAAAAAAATCCCAATCAGCGGGACACAGGGCTTGCACCTGTTCCGCTGGGTCATCTGATTCACTTATTCCTCGGAAAGAAGACTTCTGCTGCTACAACCCAGGGTCCACGGGGTGTCTGCACTCAGCCTCTGACTGTGTCGAGCCCAGGGAAGTTTCGTGAGAGGATGTGAAATCAGAAGGGGAGACAGAGGAGAGTCGGACGTACCACACAGGCTGACCTGGGGCTCACACTCCCCCTAGCTTTAGGGGCGGGGGGCTCCCGAGTAGAGAGCTTACAGGAGTGTGAGACCCCAGGGTTGATCAGAAATAGGCACAGTGATTATAACTAGATGTATCTGTATGTAAATGTACATAAACGGTAATTTTCACATTTCTTCTGGAAAAAGTCCGCAACAAAAATTCACTGATGTTAATATGATCTGATGAGAATGCATCTATACTCACATATCCTGGGGTCCAACTTCCCCAGAATGCTAAGGCAGAGGACAGGGTGACAGAGCAGCCTGGCTTTGGCTCTCCAGCCTCTTCCCCTCCCCAACCCCAGGCTGCTCCCTCCCGCTTCCAACCTCCTCTCCCAGCTCCTTTGCCTGCTTTTAAAAAAATTTTATTTTCCTGAAGTATAGTTGACTTACAGTGTTGTGTTTCCTCTGCCTGCTTTTTAATGGAACCCCATGCCCTGGGTCTCCTATAAAGAACCATGTCAGTAACATGCCCCTGTCTCCAGAAGGCAGGGCTCACAATCTTGATGCTCCTGCCTTTAGAGCAGAGTTTCATTAATTATTGACTTTAACACACTTTATGCATGAGACATACCAATTTTATGTCGTTTCCCTTTTCAAAATCTGCTGAGAGAGAACATGGAATTGACATGATGTCACAGAATTACTGTCACTAACAATGCAATGGCTGCCAAGTTTCTTACTCAAATATTAGTGGAAGAAGGAAAACACAGAGATGAGAGGAAAAGCAGACTTTAGACTTAATTTTTGTACCAAATCATCAGGTGCGCAACTAAATCTCCTTTCTCATCACAGCGATGGAGCAAGGAAACCCCCTAAGTCCCCTGCTCTGGTGCAAAACACTCCCTCCCACAGCCCCGCAGGCAGAATGTACTTGAAACTCAACTCGTCCTTTCTCAAGTTCAGTCTCACTCGGCTTATTTAATTAATTAACCATTGGCAGCAAAACCATGAAAATTTTAGTCAAAATGAGCTGATCACACACCCAGGAGGAACCTGGAGTCTTTAATTATTTTGAGCATAAATATGCAGCCAACATGCTCTTAGGGCCACGGGAAGGTCCAAGTGCACAGAGTGGAGGTGAGTGGGACAGGGTGACGGGCGAGGCCAGCGGGGTCACAGAGTCCCCACTGTGCCTGAAGGCACCGTGCCTGGCTCCAGCTTTAAGGGGACGAGCAAGTGCACCGGGCCCAGCTGAGGCCGCACCGCTAGCCTCAGAAGCAGTAGGATGTGTGGGTGACCCAGTGGGCCGACTCCTCCTTGGAGCGCTTGGCGGAGCTGTGGGTGGTGAAGAGAGACTTGTAAGCTTCTGACTCTTTGCTGTTGGCAATGGACCTCTTTGCGGCTTTTCCAGAAGCGATCCCGTGTGCTGCTGGAAAAACGAAAAGCTTTGAACTCTGAGGCTGGGGCTGCAGACCATTCCAACCATCACATTCTCAAGAGGCCACCAAGCCCAGGAATTTCCCTCCTCCTTTCTGGGGAGGAATGTTGAAATACAGTATCTCAATCACCAAGCCCCAAAAACAAACGAAGCTGCTGTATGTAAATCTGTCATTTAAAATCAGCTTAATCACTACTTGCACTGGCCCCTGCTTCAGAGACTGACGTACATGAGACCCTGAGGCCAGGTGGCTGGTATGTGGAGGGGTAGCTGGAACCCATGACACAAGATGACTCACTCCTCACCTCATCCATCTATGCTTCTCTTCTTTGTGAAATAAATACTCGGGTCTCTAAATTCTGGACTAGCCACCAAACAGCTCCTGGTTGGGAGGCCAGAGGAGGGAGGCTGGCTCCAGCGCACATCTGGTGCACAGAGAACCCAGCCTTAAAACGGGGAACGACCGAGTCAGGTCTTTGGTCTCTGCGCCCCGTTCGCCTGGGCCTATGAGCAGGCTCCACAGGAAAACTGGACAGCAGCACGTGTGAACACCCGCGTCAATTCTGACAGGTCTTCTGCTCCAAGGTGAATCAACTGTTTCTTAGTCACCCCCCAAGAGAGCTCAGGGAGCCCCCAAGAGAGCTGGAGACACGATCAGGATAAGCTCCAGTCTTCAGAGTCACCCCAACAAACAGTGCCACAACCACGCCGTCTGAGTGGCCCACAGTCATCTCAACTGGACCCACCTGAACTTTTGGGAGCCGAGTTGGTCTTCTTCTCTCGAGTATCAAGGCTGGTTTCTTCGGGCTTCCCTGTTTTCATTTTTGATGGTCCTGGGGTTTCTGTGAAAAAACAAAGCAAAACAAAACCAAAGCAGGAACTTATTTATCAAAACAGGCCTAAGGTCTTATTTTTGCTAAATAAGGACTTCTTTTTAGCATCTTACCTTCACTGACATCTGATTTTGAGACAGACTCTGCCGCCTTAGGTTTCCTTGTTTTCTGTGAAAAGAAAGGGAGAGAGGACATGTGCTCCAATTCACTGATTTTAACGTCCCTGTGGCTGCCACTGGCCTGGGAGTCCAACTTCAGGCTGACACAGGTCACCTAGGGCAGGGCTCCCTCTGAAGATGACTCTGACCCTCAGCCCTGCACCTTGGTCCTGCCTAGGTGTTTCTGGCTGCACACTTATGCCTCACGCAATACACATCTGGAGAGATCTGCTCAGCTGTACAGTTATATTCCAAAACCACATCCTCAGACAATTTCAATGAGGAGGGTAAGTTTCGGTGAGAACAGTCTGTTTTAATAGTGACCACTACACACATAAGAGCAGTTAGCTGGATAATAACATAAAATCCAGACAGGGTAACTATGGACTGAATCCTAACCTTTTCAGGAAGACCTCTTCAAAGTGGTCAAAATGCTCTGACATTTGTGTATTTAACTAAGGACTTGAGGCCTGTACTAAAGAACATTTTAGCCAATTCTCACCCGTGGATTACTTCTGTTAGAATTCTGTTGCTCATAATAGTTAAGCTGGTCAGCAAAAAATTACGAAATGGAACTTCTAAAAACCACACAGCTGGGCTTCCCTGCTGGCGCAGCAGTAAAGAACCCATCTAACAATGCAAGAGACACAAGTTCGATCCCTGAACTGAGAAGATCCCACAGGCCGAGGAGCAACTAAGCCCGTACGTCACAACTACTGAAGCTTGCACACCCTAGAGGCCATGCTCTGTAACAAGAAAAGCCACCGGAATGAGAAGCCCATGCATCACAACTAGAGAAAGCCCACACAGCAATGAAGACCCAGTGCAGCCATAAATAAATAAGCATTAAGAGAAAAAGAATAGTAAAAACCACACAGCTGATTCAATCATAGGACAAACAGGACTCTCTTTACTGAGGGAATTTACTTTAATCATGCCATTTCCTTCAGTATGCAAAAGGTGGTGCTAAAGATACAGAGCCTAACCCTTTCAGGAGGCTCCCATATCTAGAAAACAAACATCCCATCTCTAGAAAACATCAGAGACCCTGCTCAGACAGTGGCCTCTTGGGCTCGTAATATATAGATATGCCATGTGATTCATAACACCTGTACAAAACACAATGTCCTGTTCATTTCAAACAGGCAAGACATGCATTCAACTCTGAGGGTCACACATCATGATTCAAAAATAATACAGAAAACTGACTTCTAAGCCCTCCACTCACAGCTAAGGTTATGATGTTTGAAAAGCATGGGCAATGGGGCATTAGAAAGGAAATGCTATGTCCTATTCTTAGCTGTGGGTATATTTGGGAAATATTTTGGTTTCCTGGCAGCCGTCTCTAAGAGGCATTCCCAGAAGCTCCAGGGAGGACCCTGCGGAGATGGGCAGGTTAGCTCCGCTGGGCTTTCAACAGCTTGGCGGAAGCCTGGGACACAGGAGACAACTAAGGTAAGAGGGCTACAACCACACCACCATCTCCACTAACACTTCCTTCAAAACACAATCTTCCCCTTCTGTGCTTTCTAAAAACTGAACTTGATTGATAGTAGCAATCAAGGACAAGCAGATCCTTTTTGGTAAATGTCCTCTGTCAAAAACATCTCAAACTTTTTCTTTTTTTGCTCGTTTGATAATGAGATCACAGCTATTTAGAAAACCAACTTAAAATGAACGCATTTATAGATTTAATTGCTCCTAAACCTAAAGTCACCCCTTTAAAACACAGAGTGGCTCTTTATCCTCATGAATGTTGTAATAACCCTGTACAAGACCACTTCAGGGAACACTTCTATTGGCATTTGATCACATAAGTTGGACACAATTTCCTGTACTACAGAATAATTCACACATATTGTTTATTTTCTACCTAAGTGAGACAATAAGAGGAGGAAACCCAAATGGTTTAGCTCTTTCTGAGAATTCTGGACACATAATACCAACACCACATTCTCAAGCATCAGGCTTTTAAAGTCCCATGAGCATAAATTACATATTATTTGAGAGTGATACAGTCCTTCCTCTATTATGATTTTTAAAAAAGAATAACCTGAAAAATCTTTAATTATTACATCACTGGTAGATGTACTCCAACTGCATAAAAACAGACAGGCTATTTTTCCTTCCCCACAATTTTATGTCCTCAATTTTCTAGTATTTTAGGCATTCTTTTGCCTTCGTTCTGAGGACATGGAAGTTACTCTCACATTTAACCTAAACCTAACTTTTTTTTTTAAGAATGAAAAAAGACCATAGCTATCACCTTAAGTACTCAAGAAATAACAAAATTTACTGCTGGATACAGAATCGATGGCATACTAAACACATTTCTTAGCTGATCAATTGTTTTGAGCCTGGGGCACAAAACAAAGCCTGCACCCCCACACCCCCACCCAGAGCGTTGCCTGCAGTTGATGCTCACCGAGGCGCCACTCAAAACAGGTGGGCGGGAGGAGAGACCAAGCAGCGGCTCCGGTGGTGGGAAGGCTGTTCTCTACTCTCCTGCCCATGCCCAGCCCCTGCGGGTGGGCTGACCACTCCTCCCTCCACACTGATGAGGAAGCTGAGTGCAGAGCAGACCATAGAGCCCAAGCTGCGAGGAATCTTCCTAGAGCCCAGGCTCTTCTAGGTCATAAAAGCCACCTCCATCACAGCAAACCCTGAGGGCACCGCCAGCAGTGTGGTTGTGGGGTTGCAACAGGCTCCAGAGCAGGGGCCATAGCTGGGCAGGACCTACTTTTGCCCAGACTCAGAGGCTGAGGGAAAAGCCCAGGATGTAGTACCTTCCCCAGCTTGGCTCGCAGCCGCCTCTCCTCCATCCTACTCTTCAGCACTTCCACGTCTTCCTTGGTGCCATTGAGCACGATGACGTCATCCTCCTGGAAGGCAGCCCCACACTGGAGAGGAGAGAGGAGACAGGTCCTGTGAGCACGGGGACAGCAGTGATCCCAGGTCCTGGCTCTCAGCCCAGCCCGTTGTTTTCCCGCCTGCACCTCGGCTTGATCAGCTGTGGAGGTCCCGCCCTGCTTGGGGAAGTTTCCAGGCATGGTTAGTCCAGCAGGCCTGCCTACAAGACTGGCCTGGGCTGGTGTCTGGGAACATGCATTTCTGGAGGGTTCTTCCCATTTCCAAACTGTGCTGGACTTCTGCTTACAGTCTCCACCTCCGCCACTGGACCCGACCTCTGGGTGCACAGACCCGAGCACAGGATGGGCATTTAGGAGATGCCTGTTAAGGACTCACCAGCAGTACTTACTGAGCACCTACTGCTGCCTCATCTCATGATGACAGACTTAATACGAGCCCGTGAGGCTCACTTATAGCTGGGCCAAGGCTAAAAGGGAAGAGACCAGGGGATCTCACATTCCAGACAGAGGACACAGACCTCTGTGACCTGGGACCCGCCTCCAGTTTCCATTCAGGAGTTCTGGGGTGGGACCTGGGAATTTGCATTTCTAATGTGATCTCAGGTCCTACAGGTGCTGCCTGTGGGGGAACCAGGCTTTGAGAACCACGGTTCTAGAGTTTAGGAGTTTGGCAATTGGGGCAAATGGGCTGAATTACAGCAGGACGGGGGAGGGATCATTCCAGAGACTCAGCTGCATCTCAGCTCTGTCCTGGGCTGCAGTGGCCACTGGCATCCCCACAGGGACCTGCATTTTCAGCCGCTCCCTGGGGAGCCCACGCTGCTGAGGACAGGGTGTGGGCCAGGGGGCATGGAGGACCTCTTTCTGTGGGCCCTCCAGAGTCCCTCTGCTAGACCCTGGCCTCAGTTACTGCCTCTGTTAAATGGGAATAAACTGAACTCCCAGCAAGGGTAACACTGAAGGGACTAGAATGCCGAGTTGGGCATGGAGCACTCAATCATCCTCAGCTACTGTTGCAGCTTTGCATTTTCCTGGAGCACTCAATCATCCTCAGCTACTGTTGCAGCTTTGCATTTTCCTGGAGCTGAGCTTCGGTTATAAGCACAGGTGGAGCTCCAAGACACAGCCCTCTGCACTATGCTCTAACCAGCTTCCTTAGGCAGAAGCACCGCCTACCCCGAGTTCCTCATCCATGGATTCAACCAACTTCTGACTGAAAATACTGGGGAAAAATTTTTTTTTCATAAAGTTCCAGAAAGCAACACTTGAATACTATTTAAATAGTTACCACACATCTGTGCAGAGCAGTAACCATTTACACAGACCCCCAACTATCAACATAACATTTAAACCGTATTTACAAAGTGTTTACTTTCTATTAGTAGTAGTGTTAGTTGCTCAGTCGTGCCCGACTCTTTGCGACTCCATGGACTGCAGCCCACCAGCCTCCTCTGTCCATGGGATTTTCCAGGCAAGGATACTGGAGTGGGTTGCCATTTCCTTCTCCAGGGGATATTCCCAACCCAGGAAGATCATTAGGTATTATTATTATTCTTAAGTACATTCTCTTAGGTATTTTATATTAAGTAACCTGAAGATGACTTGGAGTACATGGGAAGATGGATGTTGGTCATATGCAAATACTACACCATGCTATATAAGGGACTTCAGCCTCTTTGGATTCCGGTTTTGGCGGTGGGGTGCTGGCCTGGACGAACCCCCTAGTCCCCAGCCCAATAAGAAGGGCTGACAGTCACATGGCTGAGTTCTCCCTGCTGGGAGGTGTGCACCCGCATGTGGGGAAGAACGCAGAAGGAAGCCTCACAGGATTCTTCTAGACTGCCTGAGTCTCCATCTCTCACCATGAGGGCTACACACCCCTGCTGGACCAGTGGACAGAGCTGGGCCATGAGGACAGCTGTAGGGGCACGTCCAGCAGGGTCTACTAGTCCACTCTGCCCGGAACGGTAAGAGACCCACTGTGCCCAGAATCTCTCTGATAGAGAACATTCTCAGCACAAGACTGTTGCAAGTGCTGTTCTTAGAAGCTGCCAAAGCTTTCCCAGCACCTCCCAACTCTCCTCAGCCACTGCCTGGGTTATTTACTGTGGTTCTGGGTCCAAAAAGCATAGCCTCAGGTCAAAGTAAGCTCATGTTCGGGTAAATTTTCTCAACTGAAAAGACATTCCTTTGACCCACCAAGCCCAGGGTTGGTGCCATAGAGATAGTTCTGTGCACAATGAGAGAGGGGTGTCCAGTCTGGCGTCCAGCCAGGGATGCCCCTGGAGAACAGTGAGGCTGGGGGGCCAGGGGAAGGGAAGAGCCCCTCTGCAGGGGGAGAGTCCCCCTAACCCAGAAGCCCCAGGTTGTGGGAGATTTGGGTAGAGCCTCCCCCTGGAGGTGTCCTCCTTGGAGAGACAATGGGAGAAAATCTGCAGAACAGAACTGGGTGGTAGATAAGGCCCAGTGGGGCTTGGGGCCGGGTTCTGGTGTCAGTAACCCTCCCGAGCACACAACCGTGAGGCAGAGGTGTGGCGTCTGCTCTCCCTGCTCCATCACATTCCACGTTGTCCTCCTCTGGGGGCGTTCTGTGCCTCCTTCCACCTTCCGCCATGCCCCACTGCCCTGGTCTGATCATGTCAGCAGCCTGCAGCCTCCTCCCCCTGCACGTGACTGCTTAGTTGCCTGTGTATAATGGTGGGCTCTGCCCTTCCTACTGCTGTGGTGTGCTGCCCCCAGAGTTGTACTCTTAGAGCTGACTTAGCTGCTACCACCACCAAGTCAGGAACTGCTCACATTAAAACTCGTGGTATCTTGCTCTTTGTCTCCAAAATTTAAAAGACCCACTAATGAAAGAGATGGGAATACCAGACCACCTGACCTGCCTCTTGAGAAACCTGTATGACACCATCCTTATGGCAGAAAGTGAAGAGGAACTAAAAAGTCTCTCGATGAAAGTGAAAGTGCAGAGTGAAAAAGTTGGCTTAAAGCTCAACCTTCAGAAAATGAAGATCATGGCATCCGGTCCCATCACTTCATGGGAAACAGATGGGGAAACAGTGGAAACAGTGTCAGACTTTATCTTTTGGGGCTCCAAAATCACTGCAGATGGTGATTGCAGCCATGAAATTAAAAGATGCTTACTCCTTGGAAGAAAAGTGATGACCAACCTAGATAGTATATTCAA